>NW_008804554.1:525110-551463 GCF_000145635.1 Gaeumannomyces tritici R3-111a-1
GGGGGGAGCTCCGCCGGCAGAAGCTTGGTGAAAGCGCCTCGATACTCGATAGCCGTCGTCGCTATCGGTAAAGGCACAATCACGCGACAGTGGCGGCCAGATGAGCCTCCTCTTACGAAGACGAGAGGCCAGGGCATACCCGTAGTGGGGTGCTGGAGGGGGATAGCCATATTGTCAGTGGTGGGACGGAGACGGACGCCAAGGAACTGTGGCCCGGACTTGAGAGGTAGGTGGTAGGTAGGTGAGCAGGACAGGGCAGGCACAGCCCGATGTCCATGAGGCTTTTATGCGGGCAGGTAGGAAGGCGGACGGAAGAACGTTGGGCTGCAGTGGGCAAAAACGTTGGGCTACACTTGGCAGGGGGAGGTCTGGCTGCCGCGAGGGAAGCAATCGAGCCTCTGGGAAAATGGAAAAGAGCTCAGCTGGCTGCCTCCAATCGAAGCTACTTTATGCAGGAGATTAGGCTTTGCGTCAGGGGAACAGCGCGGGGACTGCTCAGCCGAGGACTCGGCCCAGTCGGGGGCGATGCCCACCGGTTGGTTTTCTCGCAACGGCCGCACCTCCTGCCGCGTTCGCTGACATGACGGACCTCGCTTGACGGCTTCGCGTCTCCCCTTCCCGTCTGCGTGAGTGGTTGCGACCACCGCCCTAAACAAAACGCTCACATGACGGGAAAACCAACCGCAAACCGTGCAAGCTTCAGTGAGGGAGGAGGGATATGAAGCGGAAGAGTAGCGACCCATGTCCTCACCGGGCCGGGCAAAGGCAAAAGGGCAGACGGGACACAGATAGCAAGTCCATTAACCACGTCTCGAGTTTTCTCATGGAAGCCAAGGTTGGTACAGCTGCCACTACCAAAAGAGGAGATATCAGAATAGGGAAGAGACAGGAAGAAACAAACAAAAATGGCAACCAGTATTGCCCCCTGATATCCCAGACCGACCCAAAGCCACATTCCCGAACCCCAAATTGGTTCCCTACCCCAGAGCCTCTACAAAGAAGATGGAAAAGATGGACGAATGACTCCTTTCGCGTACCCCGCCACCCCATCCCTCCGTCCCGTGCATCAACAGATGATGGAGGCCAAGCGTGAACATTGTGTTGGCAGCAAATAGGCAGTATGGAAGAAGAACAATCAAGAGAATAGTGCCATATCCCCATTGGCATACGCCTTCGTAGCTATGATTAGGAGGCGCGGAGCCCATGCCCAAGCAGTGCTAGTGGAAACGGAACGGCGATTAGGGAGAGTAAAGCATGACGAATGGCCAAGGCAAAGAACAAGAAAAATAGATGGATAAATGGTGATGATTCATTCCGATAAATAAAATTGTCCATGACTAGTAACCCATGCAAAACGCTTCCAAATAACAAAGGAGAAGAGGCGTGAGACCCATCCTTTTCGAAGAGCCATGGCGCATTAGTGAGCGGCGGCGTATTCCGGCGGAAACCTTGACATCCCAGAGGACCGGTCTTCCTGCTTCAACGTAGTGTATTCTCTCTTTCTTGCCAGCTCGGTCGCGAGCCAGCAGGCCAGGTTGATGCGCCTCATCTTGTCCTGTACTGGAGCCAGGGCTTTTCGGGATTAATGCTGCGGTCGTCCACCAGTGGCCTGAGGAAACCGTCGACATTTGTGTAATGCTTGGGAAGCGGGCGCGTCTCGGGTCGCTGGCCATTTTTGGCCGACGTGTTGGCCCTATAGAGCCAGTTGGTCGAGACGTCGTCGGGGTGTTGCCGCTTGCCGTTCGAGTTGACGTGCTTCTCGGCCCACAGATACTTGGGGTTGTTGGGATCCAGACATTCTTGCTCCTCGTTCGAACTAGGAACGAGGACCGGCGGTTGCTTGTATATATCGAGATTGGGCGGGGGTGGTGGTGGTATCGGGTGCCCTGCTGCCGCGGCTGTTGGCAGTGGTGGCGCCTGCATCGGATCCTGAGTCACCAATGCGCTGATGCCGGGTAGTTTCAAAGACGCAGAGTTTGTGCTTCTGTAGTCGTCAACCGCCTTTGCGTGCTCATGCACGGACAGTGGCGTCGAGGATCGGTCTCCGTAGTTGCTGGCTATCGACATGCGCCGGCTATCGCTGGAGAAGCTCTCACGCTGTGGCGACGGGTGGTACAGCCGGGCGTCCGAAGGATGTAGCGAGGCTCTGCGGTCCATGTACGGTGGTGCCGGGGTTGGCGGCTGGGGCTGTGCGTAGGCCGAGTGTGCGTGCTGCGAGTACGATGGCGACTGGGGCGGCGCCGGTGAGGCATGGCCGCTGCTCGGTGGTGGGCCGTAGTGCGGGCGCGGAGGAGGAGCTGCATATTGAGGTGCGCCATTGTATCCCATGTGGCTCGGTGGCGGCACTTGTGCTTGAAATCCGGGTGGGGGTGGCCTGAAGTCGGCGTCGGACGGCCTCCGCGAGGGGTCGCCTCCAGTTAGCGGGCCGCGGTCAGTGCTGCCACTCGTTGACCTGCCACGGTAGTCCTTGGGGACAGAGTCGGGTGTCTGCGACCGATGCCGTCTGGGGGCGTCGCCTTCACCAGCGTCACCGGGCTTGCCGTCGCGTCTCCTCATACGAACGTCACGGCGTATCCTAACCCGCGTGCCCTGCTCGGCCATGGTGCGACTGAGCGATGTGCTCGTGGCCAGGCCCGGGAACTTCTTGGCGCTGTAGACGGTGAAGTCGGCCGACTTAAGCTCCATACGCCAGTCGAACGAGGCACCCTGGGGTTCGCCATTGTCAGGGTCCTTGTCCGCATCCTCCTTCGTCTCCTCGTACAAGTTGAAAGCGAGTTTGTAGCGGCCCTCGTGGCGAACCGACAGATCGGGAAACAGAAAGTAGCCGGCCTCCTGGGGTCGGTCGAGGTATGCCATTCCCGAGACGGGCATGCCGGTCAGGACAGGCGTTGTGCTTGCCTGGGGTGGCTGGCCGCGGGGGTGGGCGATGACGCGGGCATTCTCGAGGGTGGCGAAGAGGAAGAAGTTGGCGTTGTAGGTGAAAGTGATGTCACGGGCCTGGTCGCGCCGAGGACCCTCGAAAATGCGAAGCTCGACTACGGGAGGCGGGTCGACAGGGCGACGGTCCGAGGTAGCTGTGCAACGGGTTGGCAACGTCAGTTCAGCTCCTGCTGTTCTCATCGGTCGAGTCCTGCGCCCAGTCTGTGACCTACATTTGGGACCCGATCCGCAAGCGCGCGCCCGCTCGGGCTGCTGAATAACGTCTAGTTGGTAGAACAGGTGACGACCGCCCTTGGTCATGCGCTCGATCATGACAGCTGGGCTCTGCGACATCGTGTCTGGTACCATGGGCTCCATGTTGGCTGAGTTGTGGACGGGCGTGTGCCCGCGTGTTCGTCCCTCTCCCTTTTATTCCACGCCTACTCTGAGGCTTAAACAGTCGGCGCGGGCAAGGAGCAGCGCAGCGGCGCTGGTGAGGGCTCCCTTTGTCTGCTGCGACGACCAGCAATCGTCAAGTTCCCCTCCTCTGTACCGCAATGGTCAGACGAAGGGAGTCGGAATGCGGTTTCCGCCCCGAAAGGGATTGATGGGGTCTGTCCCAGAAAAGAGGGACGACGAGAGCACGGAATTGCTTCCTTCGGGTGCACCAACCGACAAAAAGCAAAGCGATAAAAAAAAGACGGGACCACGATGTGACGACTAGTGTGAGGAACAAACGGCACGGCGGGTGGCCGATTGGGAGTTGAAGAATCTTTGACAGAACGTTAGCGGGCAATTGGCTCGACAGAAGCGAAGCAGCTGTCGATTGTGGTGCTGTCGATTCCAGCTGAGAACGAGCGAATGGGCGAGGTGGAGAGGAGTGGTGTGTGCGGCGGCGCGCGAAAAGGCGAGGGAATGAAAGATAAAGGGTGAGGAGCTGGTAGACGAGGTGGGCAGCAATGGGCGCTAGCTGGCCAAATCTCGGAGGGGACCAGGGAGGGGACCCAGGGCCGTGGACTGGGGGGTGGCCACTGCACCAGGCAGGTGGAATTGCCAGGCGGGAAGCAGATGGGGGGGCAGTCCCGTTTTTTCGGTACCACGGGAAGCAGAGAGTCATGCGGGCGGCAGGGATGGCAGCAGACTGACACATGGAAAACCCACACCTCGTCCTCGACAGGAGTGTCTTTTCCTGAGGCAGCTGCTAAATGCTACGCCCGCTCTTGCTCTACTTTTGACTTTTTTTTTTTTTTTGCCAGCAAACCTAACCATGCTGACCAAACTGTCTGCAGAAAGAGTTACGGGCAAGCTCTGCATGATGTCTGCCGGGGATCTGGGCATATCAACCGCCTTGCAGTAGCGCCTTCAGTCTCTCGGGACTGGACGGTGGGATAGTCAGAGTGGGAGCGCAGGCCCGCCAGGCTGGAGTGTCGTGGATGGCTGTGCGTTTGCTGCTGACGTGCGTGCCCCGTCCTTGGGCGCGGCAGCAGGGGATCGCCGCACCCTGGAAAGCAGGACGCGAGCACACAAGCCGTCGGCATGATACAAAAAAAAAGAAAGAAAAAAAAGAAAAGAGGCTGCGTGCGAGTGGGCTGGGGCGAGTGGTCGCCGACATGCGGCGGGACCAATGGGCGTGGCACCGCAGCAGGAACCGATCGCTAAGATGGCTCCGCGTCCAAGGGACTCGAATAACTAGTAGGTATGGCCCAACCAAAACGAGACGAGCCCCTGTGCCTTCGTCGCCTGATTTGGACTAGACCAGGCCGGCAAGGCTCAACCGAGATGCGCAAGCCTTGCCCGGTGCCACGATAGACAAACTACGCGGGATCGCCATGCGAGATGGGAATCGAGCTGTGGTCGCATGCCAATATTGTTCCATATGGATTATCTCGGGCGAGGAGCGGTTTCTTGTTGGTGGAGGTTTGTTTGCGTGCTGTTTTTATCCTCTACAATTTAGGTCCTCTTCCGCCAGCCAGCTGGGAGCTATTGGTGGGTGACGGAAAAAGAACACAATCCTCCCGGAGAGTGTCTTTATTGGTCCCATTGGCGGGCCCATGCTTCCTTGCTCCGGCAAGAGCTCGGGCTGCTGGGTTCATCCATGCATCACTGCAAGAAGATGCTGTGGAAACCTCCTCGTGGGCGGGGAAGCAGAGACAAACAGACGGGTCGGCCAACCACGGGGCGCGAAAAGGCCCAAGGTGGACACCAGCAGTGGCCAATTGGAAACATGGAGTCACCACATCGCGCAGGTGCGGGCCCGCCGGGTCCACTGGGTCCTCCCTCGGCCAAGGCATCGGGAGGTGGGGTCTGGGAAAATGCACGACCGGGGCTGGTTCGGACGGTTTGGCGTGATTGGCCCTGCTTATCTGGGTTTGGTAGCAGCCGTGCACGCCGTGGCAGCCAAGCAGCAGTGAAGGCTGGTTCGCAACGGTCATCTCAGTTCGCACACGGTGCCCGGCACACGAGTCGCTCTTCTTTTTCTCGCTCTTTTCCTTCCCACACTCGGCCGGCTTTTCGGACGAGAAATAGGCAGGTGGCTGCAAAAATAGACTCGGGCTGCTGCCAGGGACTGCCATGCCAGCGATTCGGGCCAAACAAACGCAATCGCCCTTTTGCTTCCGTCGCCCGGTAGTCTGGACACGATGTGTTTCACGGGAAACAGACGTCGTGCCTTTTTGTCAAAGTTCCAATTGTTTACTCCCTTCTTATTTCCAGCCTTCGGCGGAGCGCCTGGGGGGACGCCGACTTGAACACGCCACCAGCGCCATCAATAAAAAACCCTGAATTCCACGGCAGGCACGCGGCAAGGGAGGGCCTCCCGCCTTGCCGCATTTTGTCCACTTGGCCCCCAGAAACCAGGCGCTAAACAGGTCCTTTGCAGAAGCGTGGTGCGCTAGGGCAAACGCTGGCACGCGCCTGTTCATCAGCCGGTTTGGCGCTCGCTAGCACCCTGGCACTGGCAGTTGGCCCTAGCTGGCTGTCGCCGACCCAAACTGTCAACATTTCGGTCCCGAACGACGGGTATTGGGCACCCGACAAGGCTAGCTTCCATTTTCTATGTCGCTCAGCGCGAACTGGCCGTGTCATTAAACCATCAAAGCATCGACAGACGGGTCAAAAGCACAAATGGGGCCATGGTTCCGGGGCGGCGGGGGTGCTCCCATCCTTTCCGTGCGCCAGGGTGTCTCGGTCGTGGGCTCTCTGCCATCAGGGGGATCCCCCTGCACAGGCACTGTAGCTGAAGGGGTTGGATTGGCCGAGGGCGCGCCGAAGAACCTTGTCCAGGGCACACTGACCACACCCATTTTCTGCCCCCAGCGATCCACCAAGGTCTGAGCAGTGGTGGGGCCTCCTTGCCAATCCTCCCTTGTCCTTGTCCTTGTCCTTGTCCTTTCCTCCACAGCCCGCTGGATGATGAAAGGAACTAAGGTTGATCGATTACGGGCAGGTGCAAGAAAAGGGGGGGACCACGGCAAAGGACAGCTTGTGGGCCACAGCCAGACCTGTCAGGCCTGTCAAAGCGGCAGAGTGAAGGATTTGGCGTGTGCCTGCTTGCGACGATGTTACAATATGTTGTCGTCGTCGTCGCTTTGCTCGGATTGAGGTCGGCCTTTGCTCACTACCGACGGGCTGGATGGCATGAAAGTAAAGAGGGAAAAAGAAAAACAGCGCCCCATGCGCCAAGACAGAGACAAGACATGACTTGCGCTGGCAACCCGCGGGCTTGGTTTTTGGGATCTTCCAGCCGTCCGCCGCCAACGAATGGCCCCCCAACCCACCATCACCCATCGGAATCGCTCCCTTGTTGCGCGTATGCGAATCAGTTTTTTCCCAATAGCTTGGTGGGTGTGTTTTGTAGATGGATGGATGATGGATGGCGTCGCGGAGGGTTTGCTCCCAGATTTGCAGCCACCAATTTGGCTCCAGTGGCACACTTTGGCTCCAGGGCACAGAGCCAGGCACCCGCCCTGCTTGACTCGAGACCTTGGATCCCAAAGTGACGGCTCGACGCTTCTCTTCCAATGACGTGGAGAACAAAAAAGGCAATCAATCAAGACGCCAACGGCAATATTCTCCGCCAGCCCAAAAACAGCGCCCTCCCGCAACAGACAGCCCGCTGAACAACATCCCCCGTCCCCGTCCAATCTCGTGGCGGCGCTGTGCTCTGCGGAGCGCAGCCTGTGCTGTGCCTCGTCGCACCCGACGGGTTCCCGCCCCTCCAGCAGGCAGGCAGGCGGGATGAAAATGATGACCATGACCAGACTGTGCTGTATGTACTTCCTATAGTACACACGCCGGTAGTGTCTGGCCGGCTCGCTGATGCCTGGGAAAGCAGACAGACAACCTCCCCCTCCCCTCCCCTCACAAAAAAAAAACGACAAGTCATGTCTTGGCTGGGCATGCCGGCATTTCCTCGCCTTGTCACCGGTGCCCGCTCGTCTTGGCGACGGATCAACCGTGGGTGGTCACATCACATTATCCCACGCCCCCTCATCCACGAACTCTGTACCGTTGTACCGTCGTTCTTCACCAGACATGTGTCCTCCCATCATCAACCGTCTGCCTCCCACCCTTCCCTGTCCCCCCCTCTCCGTAGCTGTCACATCTCTCATCCCGGGACCCGTGAACTCTGCCTACCTGACCACTCTCCTACCCCCCGCTGCTTCTATGACTGCGTGTGCCAAACGGCTTCCGGCATTTAGATCCTCCGCATTTCTCGTGCATGTGTCGTACGTGCTATTACGGATGGGCATTTCTTTTATTTATTCATTCATTTCTTTTTTATTTATTTATAATCTACACAGTAGATGGGGGTCGGGGAGGGGACTTGATCACGCGCGAGGCTAGAAACGAGCGTCCTCTCGGCCGGCTGCGTCATTTCCATCCCATCTCGTCTCCCTGCGTCCCCGCTGTCCGGCCTCCCCCGCGCCGCTTGCCCTTCTGCGCCTCGTTCCATCCTGTTGCCCACGCGGTACACGGGATCAGCTAGTCCCATGTCGTGTAACACCCCCGTCTCGTGTCGGGTGCGCGGCAGCTCGCCAGGTCAGACTCAGGTAGCCCCGAGGATGAAGGGGAAGGAGAAAGGGCAGAAAGAAGGGAGAACGTAAATGGAGGTGCTTGGGTATGTACGTATGTGGGTATGTAAGTGTGTAGGTAGGTAGGTAGGTAGGTAGGTAGGTAGGTAGGTAGGTAGGTAGGTAGGTAGGTAGGTAGCAATGCCAATCGGCCTTGTTTGCAATCACCCGCCTCCGACGACCGGCCCGCGGGAGAGAGAGAGAAAAAAAAGCAGGGAGCCGGCAGACCAGAAGAAACTTCGGGGGACAGGAACAGACGGGCTCATGGAAGCGTGCATGTTGTGCATCAAGGGCTCGCTGTGTCGTCCCAAGTCCCCTCCCCTTGCCCCTTTTCCCCTTTTCCATGCTCTCGGCCGCGCCCTCCTCCGTCCTGGCCGCATGCGTCGAGGCCGGCCCCGGCCCCCCCTCGGGTTTTATTGCTTCCCTCGACCCTGGCCTTGACTCCCCCCCGTCCACAGTCTCGCACGACATACACGCCCATGCATCTTGCACCATGGACGCCGTGGCCCGCGACCTGCCATCGGCCGGCGCGGGCCATCGCGTTTTTTTTTTTGGCCCCCTGTCGTCCCCTGGGTGCGACCGAGGTCGGCGTAGAGACGGGACGGGATGTTTAGGATCGGAGAGAGTGAGGCGGATAAACTTGGGAGATCAGTTGGGAGGTTGGGGGATGTGAATGGTGATGACGCAGATGTTCTTGACGACATGCCTTTTTTTTCAGTCTCTAGGTAGATATACAAAATAATTCCCTTATTTAATAAGCTAAGAAGGCATCCATCTACATCTCATCGTGATAGTTCCTGCCCTCAAACACGGTAGCCCAGTGCTCTTCCACGCGCCAAACCGACAACACCGGGCCGCCAACTGGCCGGCTGGGCAGGCAAGACAAAACATTAGCCAGATAAATAAAAAGAAAAGCCGGCCGTTCTCGCCGAGCAACGCCCGTCGGCTGCGCCCGTCCTAGTCTCCCCCGGGCTCGGGACCGAAAAAGGACAGAAGAGGCTAGACAGGAGCGGAAGGGGCCGGGCGGCGGCGTCGAATCGAACGAGGAACAAACAAAGACATGCCACCTACGCCCTGAAGCCCGGATGTTCCCAATTCCCAAAGAGATCTGAGACTGGAAATACATACCGCCCCGCGCGCCCTCCCCGTCCACGTGGTACCGGAGGCGAGAGACGGGACGAGTAAGCTCTCCCCATCTGGTCCCCCTGCCTCGGTATTGGTTTCTTCTTGTCTCTTCCTTCCGTGATTTTCCTTTTTCCTCCCCCTTTTTTTTTCCCCTCCTCGCCCCCGGTCCCGTCTAGAAAGGGCTGCTTGCTCCCATCTGCCCGTCCCTTGAAACACGGTCTGGCCCGGCTGCCCGCCATCGCTCTCTCTCTCCCTAGTCGAGGTCGCACATTGTCTCATGTGGCGGGCCGGAGGATGGGCGAAAGGGGACGAGGGAGCGGAGGAGAGGGAGAGATGGGTTTGCCGCCCGCCTGGTCGCTCCCTTTGGGATGATCAATGGGTGGAGTGTCCTGCAGAGTCTTTAAATCCTAGTGATTTCTTTTTTCAGTCCGTCTCGCCATTGCTTAGTGACGGAGCGAGCTCAAAGACAACGGCGCCCAGCAACGACCGTGTAATTGGGCACCTAGGTAGGCAGCGGAAGGGCCGGCATGCAGGATATTTGTGCTACAAACCCGAACGTCGGGCAGTCAAACCAGTTAAACCCTCAATACGGGCGAGCGGGGGATGCGAGACATGTTCAGGAGAGACTGCGTTTGAAGGGCCAAGGTGGTGCGGAAATACTGGCCCTGTATTGATATGTGCTCACACCCGCCCGGCCAAGACTGTCCTGCTCTCGCTCGCCAGTAGTCATCTGGTCTTGTCTCCACGCTTCTCGAAAGCACCAAGAGCATGAGAATTACAAAATAATACACGGGAATAAACAAGAAGCAAACAATGGGCCGAGATAAACTACGTTCAGGGATGCCAAACATCAAAGCTGCGAGGCGGAAGAAGAGAGTGGCAACAAGGAGGATGTACAAGGGGTCCGGCCTTGGGAGAATCTAGAATAATCAACCAGTGAAGGGATAGAACTATAGTTAAACAAGGGGAACAAGATACCGCTATCTCATAACAGCAAACAAGTGTCCGTGGGAACACTCTTGCCATCATCGGGACACCTCATGACCAAAAAAGCCCTTGCAGCCATGGACGCAGCAATTCTATAATATTCGCCAAATGTGCCTACAATGCCGCTGACAATCAAACGCAGGCTGGGGATAGCTGGGTGACTCGTCCAATACTCGCGACACTCATCGGTACTGGTTTTCCTGAGTCCACCCGGAGCGTGAAGTCTTATCTTGGTCACCGTCGCCGTCTCCCTCAGAAGTTGTCGTGTATCTAATACGGAGAGGGGGGAGTGTAAGTGGTTCCGACTGTAAGGGTGGCACGTACAGCCCGCCATCGGCCTCCAAAACCATGCGGCCTGCATACAACGACGCGGGCGAGGGGCGGGGATGGGGGCGCACCAACGGCGGCAGCATAATTGGCGTAGCCGCCATGTAGCTAGCCCGTGAGAGGCCGGCCATGGTGGCGTCCTCGCCCTCGAGCTCGTGGACCCCGTCTTCGCCCTCGTACCAGGGCGGTCGCAGGATAGGTGGCGGCAACGGCGCACTGGTGGAGCCCCCCTAGTGGCCGATGGCGCCAGCTGCGCCGCCCTGTTTCATCTGCCAGACAGCCCCCTTTGCGCGCTCACGCACGTCAAGATCGGCATCGTCCTGCTGCAGCGACTCGAGCCGGCCCATGAGACCGAGCCGCCTGAGCTCCTCGGCCCGCCGCTCCGACGCCTGCGTGTCGGCCCCGTCATCACGCCATGTCAGATTGCTGATGAGGTGGCAGAGCGAGACGCGCACCTCCTTGTCGCGGCTGGCAAACTGCCGTCCCAGCAGCCGCAGCAGGTCCGTTTGCGCGATCACCAGCTGCCGGTGCCGCGGCACACTGGCCGCGATGTGCACCAGGATGCAGATGACCGCCTCAATCACCTTGGCCTGCGGATACAGCACACGCGACGGTGCCTGCTGGTGCTGCGTCTGCTGGCCTTGCTCTAGCGTTAAAGACGACGGTGACAGTCGCCTATTAAACGGGTGCAGCACCTTGTGTCGCAGCTTCGACGCCAGGATCTCGAAGAGGCGGTCCTGCCCCAGGGCGCTGAACAGGTAATCGATCATCTCAGCCGTGTCCTGCGGGTAGTCGCTGCCTGCGCCGCCCGCGCCATTGGAACCCGAATTCGAAGTCGTGATGAGGTTTCGTATAAAGTTGAGCCCTTGCTCCTGTATCGCCAGGTCGTCGCTCCTGGCCTTGCGCTGCGGGTTGAGCTCCGCGTCGCGCAGCGCCGCCAGCTTAACCTCGGCCCGCCGTAGCCGGCCCGTTCGGCTGCGCTCGTGGCTGACCCTGGGCGAGGCGGCTCCCGGTCCGCGGAGGAGAGACGATGACGGGGTCGAGGTCCCGGTCCAGTGCTTGCCGCTGCCCCCCTCTTCCTCATCCTCATCCTCGTCAACGTGATCCATCTCCACGTCTTCGTCCATGTCGTCACCTGTCCATGATGTGCTCGTCCCCGGGTGTTGTTCCTGCCTACTCTTGGAGAAGAGTGCGTCGTCTTCCGTGTCGTCACAAATCAGCTGCACCAGCCATCCTGACTGTAGCTCGTCTAGACATGCCCTTTTCATCTCAAGCCTGAGCCCGTGGACGTAGTGCTTGAGGGCCCAGAGCGCATTTAGCCTTAGGTCTGCGTTCATGGAGTGGGCATGTCTGCAGAGAATTCGCATTATCCCGAGTTCCGTGTACCGCTATGCAGGCAAATGTCAGTGAATGATCCAATAGTCGGAGCCCTGTACACAGCGGAAACGAGCGGGTAAGAGTACACACCTCGCGCATAGGGCTGAAATCGACGACAAGATTACAGATGGCTCCGGTGGCGGCGATTTGGACCTCGATGTCATGGTGTTTCAAGAGCTCAACCAGGGGCTCGGTGACGCCTGCGTCCTGGAGGGTGGTGCGCACAATGGATACGGACCGCGCCAGAAGCTTGATGGTGTGGCAAGCCGCAATGAGGACGCCGGCCGTGTTGCGACCGAAACCCGAGCCCGCCGGTGGCTCCCCTGAGCTATCTGAGCCCTTCAAAAGGGCCTTTGCAGCCGCAGAACGCTGGCCTGTGCTACCGCCGGGCTTCGCAGGGAACTCCGCCAAAGACTCGACGATGTACGGGACGGCATCTTGATCGCAGACCTGTTTGCGATATTCGTTTTTAAATGAGACTAGCGATGCAAGGGCCTTGAGTGCGCACTCCCTGAGCCTGACGCGGTGCCTGTTTAGTGGCAGTTGGCCGTGCTGGGCGCTAGGCAATGCCTCGAGGATATCTGCCTCCTTTGCAGGGGAGGGACTCCACAGTTTGAAGCCCCCGTCGTGCGACTTGATGGGCTCGTAAGCTTCCTTGAGCAGTTTGCAGACGGTCTCGACCGCGCCGCACTGGAAGGCCGACTTCTGCAAAACCTCGCTGTCTGCAATCAGGCGTGCCAGCACCGTCAGCACGCGCTCCGTCCTCTCCCACCGAGTCGCAGTCGCGTCGTCTACCCATGCCGAGACGGCGGCCGGCGGGCATCCAGCTGGCCTGTCGCTGTCATTCAGCAGGTGTGTGAGCAAGGGGACCGCCAGCGAGCCTAGCGCAGCCTCCCTATATCTGCCCGCGAAACCAGCCTTGTAAAGCGATGTCAAGACGTCGGCGCCAGAGAGGCTCTCCGCGCCACGACGGTCCGCCGCGAGGCGCATAAGCCACGGTATGAGCGGGACCTCTGGATCTTCGCTCCCGCCCGTCTCACCGCCGGCCGAGGTGGGCGCAAGGCGCGACGAATCCCAGCTTGAGAGGTTGGTTCCAGACCTGCTCGTGCCAAGTCGGCTAGACGAGTAGTCCCGTGTAGAGCCAAGGGGTGGAAAGGGCGAAATCTGGGGCGGGCCGCCCTTTGGCTGGCCTGGCACTGCAGGAAGCAAGAAGTCGATGGCGCCGAGCTGCGGCGGCCGGGAGCTGCCCAGACCTACGGCCTCGAGCGCGTCCCAGGCCGCGCGCGTGTCCTTGGCCGGTGGGGTGAAGTCGAGGTTCGGGAAAACGGCAAGGATGGAAGGTGAATAGAGGAGCATGCAGGCGCGTAGCCTCGAATCAGCAACCACGGCGCAGATGGCGTCTAGAGTGACAGCTAGGCTCAGTCCGGCGGGGGCGGGGGCCGGCATGGCCTCGGCAATACCCTCGTTTTCCGCGACGACATGGGCTCCAGGGACAACCTCGCCACGCGCGACAACGAAGCTGGCGAGTCTCGTGGCGAGGGCGTCGAGAATGCCAGCATTGGCAATCAGGATCTGATGCCGCTCCTCGCGGCATAGAGCTGCTATCAGACCAGCCGCGGCGTTGACCAGGCTTGTGGATGCTATAGATGTGGGTGGGCCTGGAGACGCGAGGATACTGGATAGTGATTCAAGGTGCTGCTCAGCAAAGATCTCGTCGGCCAGTAGTGTAGATTGGACTTGATTCGTGGGCAGCACGAATGACGCAGCATCGGCAAAAGACCGCAGTGCCTTCAGGGTGGCCAGCACAACGCGGGGGTGGTTGTCAACCGGGCAGAGGTTCTCTAGGAGAGCCCGGAGTGCACCGGCGCCGTGAAGCGGAGTGAGAAAGGCGGCACCTCCTGTTGTTGCCCACGACGGCTCGTGTTAGCAAGGCCAAGCAAGCTACCCGGAGGAGTCGGCCATATCACAAAGTATGGGAAGAGCAGGCATCCTACCATTGGCAAAGCTCGCCAGCAGCTGGATCGCCTGTAGGCGTACCTGCTCCTCTTCCAACAGCGGCCGTGGCGCCACCGCATGGCCACGTGTGTTCTTGCCGTTTAGCTTGGACGGCGACCTAGCCGAGAGCAGGATCTCGACGATGGGCTCGAGGATGCCGTGTGCCACCCAGCGATGCTGCTTCTGGATGTGGCCAACGACCTCGTTCTTGACTGAACGGAGGGCCGTGGTCTGTTCGGCATATGTCCTTGCACTCTGGATGCCGGCCAGGATCGGCGGTGTCTGGGCGCGCGCCATTGTGGCGGGAGAAGGCGCAGGGTCCGAAGTGACCGCCAGGGAGGCCGGGTCCGAGGCCTGAACCTGCCGCGGCGGTATCGGAAGGACGGGTTTAGATTATGGGGAGCCCGTCGGCCAGCTGTCGGGACGGCTCGATGGAAAGGAACGGATGGGGTTTCGGTTACGTCGGAACGGCAGTGGATTGGCCGCACTCGACGGCGCGGTTTCGCAGGCGACAATCGCTGACGGTGGAGGCAGCGAGGAGAGGAGTGCGGCAGTCCGGGAGGAGGCTGTCGGCGGAAAAGGACGGCTAGGCCGAACAAGGTTTTGTTTGTTGGGGGCTCACTCAGCCGTCAACCCACCCCTAAGCAGGCGTGTGCTGAATCAAGGCTGGCTTGAAGAAGAAGTTGATTGGTTTCAAGCCCGTGTTGTGACAATCCGCTGTGACAATCCCATCAATGCGCCCGAGGCTGGATTTGTGCGCGTTCCATTTTCGGCCTTGGTGACGACGGAAGCCAACGCCTCCAATGCCTGCCATTGGTTTCCAGGTTCCGCCTTCCCCCACAGCCTGCCTCCACAGGAAGAAGCAGCCTTCCCGTGGCCCGTGCTCGTCCAGCTCAATCCCTCCCCACATGTTGCCTGTCCGAAAACCGCACTTGGAACTCTGGTCGAAACGCAACCATCAAGGTGTCGATCCCATCACGTCATGCTCACGCCAATTTCTCTGACAGCAATTCAACTGTATGCTATTGAAAGGGTCACAATTCGAGTCTCTGGAACTGGCTGGACTCACAACATGGACCAGCTGGGCATGTGATCTGTTGCAGGGCGGGCTTTGATCACGTGCATCCACAGCTGCTTGACCCAAATGGCGGGAACTGCGGAGTGTAGGAGTGTGCTGCATGGTCAGCCTAGTCGGCTGATCGGTGAGAGTGTTCCTTCCGGAAGGGTGCCGTTATGCCGGCCGTGCGCATATCAATCCATCCCTGATGCCCCTTTTACGGCGGTGTGATGGACTAGTACGGCACCCGGACGCTGCGTCGACGCAACAGGGAAAACGCAGACGGCCATGTCTTTGTGATATCTTTTGCCAGGTCTTGGCTGCCCCTATCAGCATCGCCAACCCCAAGTCCCCTGGCTGTCGGGCACCAATTGTCTTAAATCCAGAGGCCTGCGGTATTGGCCAGGGCCTAGATCTTTCTGGAGCGCCGCCTGTAGTCATCTGATCCACCTGGGTCGGTCAAGCAATGCGGACTCCGCCCGTCGCATGCAATCTGGCTGCGGTCAAGCTGACCTCAGGACTTTGCCGCCCTAGACCTAATACTGTCGCGATGTCGCACACCTGCATGCACTCGGCTGATCGGCGAACAGAAAATTCGCGTCGTCAGCCGCCTTCTGCTACCACTCATTACCAAATAGATATCTATGACATGGGGCCGATGGCATTTCCAATGATAAACGTCAATTGCCTGCTCCCACCTGTCCTTGAATGCCCGAGACACACAACGAAGCAAATCCCCGTTCCTGCCACCCAAGCGCAAATCCCCCGCCACGCGCTGCCAAGAAGTTTATCCCTATCTCCCCACGAACCAAAAACGACGGACGAACGAGCCGCCCTCTGGCCCCTCGACTGGAGTTTCCAGGTGACCGCACGTTGACCGCACACGTGCGGCTTTCGCTAGCGGCGTGGTTAGCTGTTGCTTCATTCGGAAAGATTTTTTCTCTTTCCTCCTTTTAATTAGAGTTTGCCCAAGCTCCAGTCAGTTGGTCACGACAGCGCACAGAGGAGGGTGGCTTCTGCTTCGTGCATCCAGGCCGCATTCCCAATTCGCCGCTTCGTTCCCCTCCAGCAGATTCCAACAGACGCCGGCCGCGGGCCCGCACAAGCCAGAGCCCCGACACCAGAGCCCCGACGCCAAGGCCCAACAGCGAGCTGGTGCTGTGGACTGCTGGCTGCGAAGTCGGGTCGACCGGGATTGGTCGCCGCAACGAGTGCCAGTCGTCTCCTGTGCGAACTGCCTCCATCCTCTCGACAACGTCACACGCTACAGCCAAACGCCGGCGGCCTCCCATTTCCGGCAGCACGCGCTGTTTGCCCGGCGTGTCCAGCCACTGTCCCCGCGATCAGCTACTGGCCCGGACGCAGCGCAACCTGCAGCCTGCAGTTCGCGGTGCCCGCACCTCGGTGGATAACTGGATATCGACATCCCCATTCTCCTCCACTCTGCGGCTCTTGCTGCTGCCTTGCTCCAATCACCGTCGCTGTGATTCGGACAAGTCGATTTGGCGCTTGCCAAAAACCCACTTCCCCCACGACCCTCTTTATCGTGGTGGCCTCGAAAAATTCGAGAAGGAAAGGAGACGGGGAAAGGAAGTCGGAGAAGATAAGGCGGAAGGAAAAATAAAAAAAGGAGGGCAAAATTACTGGTCCAACAGGGGCCCTAGAATGCGATGACCTAGGTGGGGATCATGTTGACTCGATCTCCAGCTCACCCACGGTCTTCCAATGCGTCGCCCAGCTTCCACGGCTTCCACTATGCGCCCGCACTACCATCACACCACTCGTCCCCGTCCCGGCTTTCCGTCGCTGTTCAGCGGCGCCCGTCCGCATCCTCGTCGATCGCCGGTCCCGGCTCTGGCCCCGCCTCGAGCTCCGGCTTCGGCCCGCCGCCCGAGTTGGGCTCCACCCCAGCTACACCACCTACGGTAGCGGCGGCGGCGGCGGCACCAGTCCAAGGAGCAGCAGTCCCGGCGGCGGTATCCCCGACTCATAGCGCCTCGCACCCCTCGGCCGCGCCCTCGAAGAGCCGCTATGTGGCAGTCGACGCCGCGACCCAGTACTCGCCTATGGAGCCTATCAACTACCTGGCCACCCTACATGCGAAGCAAAACTTGCACACCATCCCGACTGATCTACCGCCCACGCCGGGCCCGAAGCCGATGACGCCTGGAATAGAACAGGGCGTCGAGGTCCCGGCGCCCACTCCTGTATCCTCACACACCTCGGGCGCGACGGAAAATGGCGCGACACCCACGGCGCCAGCGTCTCGTATTGACACTACCCCGGCTGTGTCCGCCGCCGCCGCCAAGGCCATCATGTCTCCCGGCAAGAGACGAAACTCTCAGACCGTCGCATCTGCGAGTGACGACCCTGCCACGCAAAGCCCCATCATCCGACCCAAGCGGGCAAAATCCGAAAAGGCCCCGCTAAAAGTTTTACCAGAGAGATATGAGCTGTGCCTAACCGAGGACATCGTGGTGCTCATCGCACACATGCTTGGGGAACTTATAGAGACCAATGATGCGCTTGCGCTGAAGTCTGGGCACCTGACAAGGTTCCATTCAAGGTAGGAGCGAGATGGGGCGCGCCACGTCGCTCTGTGCATGTTTTACACGGGCTAGCTAACGGAAATCTTGCTACTTTGCTCTATACAGGACCGCACCAGGAATTTCGGTGTTGGAATACCTCCACAGGCTGGCCAAACACGCCACACTGTCGCCGCCGCTTCTGCTATCGATGGTCTACTACATCGACCGGCTCTGTGCGCTCTACCCCGACTTCACGATCAACACGCTGACCGTGCACCGGTTCCTGATAACTGCGGCAACAGTGGCCGCCAAGGGCCTATCGGACCTCTTCTGGAATAACACAACCTATGCGCGCGTGGGGGGAGTCCGAGTCGCCGAGCTGAAGTTGCTGGAGCTGGAGTTTCTCTACCGGGTGGACTGGAAGATCGTCCCCAACCCGGAGGTGCTCGTGGCTTACTATAAGGGGCTGATTGAGCGGTGTCCTGGCTACGTGCTGCAGGGCGAACAGTCGCCCGAGGTTGAGGACGACGACGACGAGATAGACGACGACGAAGACATAGATGGCGACCTCGAGGATGACGAGGAACGCTGAAAAGGCTTCGATGCATGGATACGGTGATAACAGTGTCCATCGACGGCAGAAAGCTCTGCCCATGACGTGTAGTGGCTGCTGTTTATCATACAACGATGGGGATCGGTCCCCAGAAGATGTCAGTGGCGTCAGGGCCATTTATATATGCACGGAACCGAAACGGTTTCCGTGATGGGTTGAAGCTCTATGAAAACAGAGATACCCAAACCAATACTAGAATCTCCCAATTTCTCACGTTTATATAGCCTTTTCTGTAATTTCATGTGGGAGGTAGGGAGTTAATGACACGTCGATGACAACCTTTGGCTGTCGTGGCTAACCGAGTATCTTTAGGAAGCAGAGGGGGATTCTATGGGAGGGTGGTTATAACTTGTGGCGTTTCGAAGGTCGAATTCTATGTGTATTGCCAACAAAAACGGCTTCCAAAGCTCAATGGAGGTGATTGAACTCAGCCCGGTGTCACAGGCACTAAATAGTGGATCCCAGTATCCGTTGTTGCAGCGTGTTCATGCCCCACTACAGACCAACCACAGCTCTGCTCTGATCTGTCCAAGCATGCGACCCAGCTCATGGTAGCGTCCATCAAGAGACATCTGAGAATTCGACAGCGCCGCACCAACTCTCGAGGAGCCCTACCACTTCGGGATTACGGGCAAGATCCCTCGACATCCGCCGCAGCTCCCAAGAAGCGCATCCCCCATCCCCGCCCTTCCTCACCACAAACCCGATCGCATCCCGAATCCGGCACCGTCGCGGCGATGCGGAGCCTACAGCTCCTCCTCGGGGGCCTCCTCGCGGCATCGTCGTCGTCGTTGGTCCTCGCCGAGCCGCAGACAGCGTCCATATACATGCAGCCTGTCGGCGTCGGCAGCCCGCCGCCGCCGACGCTCCTCGCCGAGATCACGTACGACCTGGCGCCACCCGCGGACGACGAGGACGGGGCATCAGCAGCAGCAGCAGCAGCAGCAGCAGCAGCAGCAGAGGTCGGCGTCGGCGTCGGCGTCGGCGGCGGCGCGATAAAAGCGGCAGTGACGGCGTTCGAGGCGCCCGAGCTGCCGGACGACGACGGCGACGTGGCCGCGGCGCTGGTGCGCATCGGGGTCTACGACGCGGCCGCGGGGCGCTGGGCGTCGTCGACGTCGGTCGCGTCGGCGGCGAGCTTCGGGCGAGGGTACGCGCCGCACTTTGTGCTGACGGTGCTGCTACAGTCTGATGGTGGTGGCAGCAGCAAGGGAGAGGCTGCCGCGGTGGTGGTCGGGGCGGCGTGCAGGGGCGTGCGCGTGGACGCGGGGGCGACGAGGGACTTTGGCCCCCAGGCGGTCGTGGTGCCCGCGGGCCGCGGCCGGCAGCCCGCGCTTAACCGGCCCGTCGTGCTGAGCGCCGAGGGGAAGCAGGTCCCGCCCATGGAGGAGAAGACGCTGCTGCAAAAGTGCGTTGTTGAGTTTTGGCGTTCCTCCTCCTATTCAGTGCTTGTTGACGGCGTGGTGCTAACGTTTTTCTCGAACCTGATAGGTACTGGTGGCTGGCTGCGATTCTGGTCTTTCTGCTGGCGACGGGCGGGGGCGATGGGAAATAGAGTGCGTGGCCGGGCGGTCTCATTGTATCTTGGGCAAACACACGGTAGACATAGAGGGCGTTTTACTATTGCGCAATGGCATTCTCTGTCTAATCTCACATTTGCAAGGGAACCAAGTCCTGATCTGATTCACCGCCTAGCTGTCGTGATGGATATGGGAGAGGGGTTATTGTCTCTAATTAGCCAGAACCGGGCATTATCGCGTTCGTACTGACGCCCTTGCATCCGCCAAGCACAATCATATTGTCCGGAGAGCAAAAAGCCCACGTATTGTTTGCTCCCTGTGCTCTCACCAAGCGGACCGAAGGGAAACCTCGAGCCTTCCCAGGCGGGCTGTCGCAAGGAGCTTGGACCATGGATCTCGGCCCAGCCAGTCACAGCAGGCAAGCGGTGTCGGCGGGTCCACAACCTGCTCGGCCGTGCCAGGCAGAAAATACAAAAGCGGCCGAATCGAGCTGCTGGGTCAACCGAAAGTGGGCAGCTTGCCCGCGGTAGGTGTCCGCCTCTCTCACCTCCATCTCGCCGCGCGACACAACATCCCTCTTTCCCACAACCTCTCCACCCACCCTGTCCTGCATAACAAACCACCTACCGCACAACTCTTTGTTCGCGACCAGCACGGGCTCCCATACCGGACTCCCCCCATCCGAAACCAACCCGCAAATCCTTCGCAATGGCTGGCGAGAACAATGGCATCACCGCGCCCGGCGCCGCTGCCGATGCAGCTGCCGAGTCAAAGGGCAAGGGCAAGGCCGTCGCCGAGAACCTTCCTCAGGACGCCGAGATGGACGAGGATGACGATGATGATGACGAGGAGGCTGACGATGTAAGCCTTGATCCACCTAACTTCCCTGCTTTTCCGCAGTGCAGAGTTCGCGATATTTGGGCGTAGGAGAGTCGGTTTAGCTAACAATTGCATCCATCTCTCCAGGGAGCCGAGGAAGCTGGTTAGTAAACTCCACCATCTCCTGTTGATGATGTTGGCAACAGCTGCCGCTGCCACCTCCCCTTCTTCCCATCAGCCCGCCTCCTTCTGCTCGCCGTGACCAGGCCCGTATCTGACCATGACATTCCCGCCAACAGAGGACGTAGAGGAGGACGGGATGGAGGAGATCAACCCCGAGAACGTGATCGGCCGCCGCACCCGCGGCCGCGTCATCGACTTTGCCAAGGCGGCGCAGGAGCAGAACATCAACGTCGACGACGAGGACGAAGATGAGGACGACGACTTTGAGCTTCCAGACGAGAAGATGGACGAGGACTAAGTCGACTCTTCCGTCTCGACGAGATTCACGAAGACAAGATGGGGTAAAAAAAAAAACTTTTGGGTGGCGTCCACATGGGGGTATGCGGCTGGCTGGCACAGGGGTGCTTTTTTTTTTTCTGATGATTTGATACGAAAGTACATAACGCCTCGACGTCGATCTGAAGCCGTGTCAGCTGCTTGGATCTCCGTGGTACCGGCTCGACTTCCATGCGCTCTTTGTGAGCTGGAAGAGAGCTTGGGGCTTAAATATACGTCGGATATGGAATGCCAGGATGGATAAACAGCTTCCAGCCAGGGGTATGCACGGCTGGGGCGCATGCGAGTGACCTGCCTCTGCAAATGATACAAGGCCTTTTACTTCCTGGAGTTGCCGTCAGTGGATTTCTACGACCGCACAATCCAACTCGGCGTCACAGCCGTTCACTTGTGATGGGGTGTCAATGTCATAGACTCCTCGTGTCGACGCATCCGATTGCTCGCAGTGCGTATATGATACTGCCCGGATGACCCGCAGAGCTCGTCTCTCTGCCTGTCACCTTCAATAAACGAAACGAATCAAGCTGGGGGTGCACGACAGACAGGATTGGTGCTGCACTAGCACTGTGTAGCTCAGCTTTGGGTGAGGAGCAGTGGAGTGATTTGCGGGGTTTCAACTCACGGTCCTCCTGCCAGCCAGACGCCAGGCCACTGACACCGCCCTGAGTCGGCAGTCACACCACCAAGACCACCATTACCTCCTCTAATTACCCCACTGACATCCCGCGCCGCTGGGCTGGCTGTAGATTCTCGACTGCCCGAGGCCCCGGACACGCACGCACATGGTGTTGCGAGGTTGGAGAGTGCCTCGAGCTGGTCGATAGACCGACTGGCCCGTCCCTTTGGGTGCCCGCCTTTCCCTAGCCTTTATCCTGCCTTTGACCTCAATCCGTTCTTGGCCTGACTTCACATGCTGAATCGGCCAACCCCAAGACATCGTGCTCCATAGCTGCTGCTTGTGTTCTACCCCCGTGACAGCAAGGGGTGCAACAAACCTTCATCCTTTTTCTTTTTTAAGTCTTAGCCTCGCCGTCTTTTCTCCGCATTTTGTTAAGTTTTCGAACATCATCATAATTCCCGACTGCATCACCTGGCCTGCATACTTTTCTTTTGCTTCGGTATTTCTTAAACTCGACTGTCCCCACCACCTCGCCCTTATTGCCAACGCACTGTCGCCAATTTCTCCCCCATCGTCGAGCAGCAGCACCGCCGATCCGACCGCCCCACGCCGAGGCGGACCTCCTCCATGTCTGCCCTGATCCCCAACCTGGTGCCTAGCTTCATCGCCGAACCCGTGCTCCGACAGGCCCGTCGATTCTCCCGCGGAAGCTTTGCCGGCCCCGCTGCCCCGGCTCCCGGCGCATCGTCTTCGCTGTTGGCGCAGCAGGAAGACGGAGATCAACAGGGCAGCAGTGGCAGCAGTGGTGGTGGTGTTGCCGCCGCTGGCCGACGCCAGCTGTTGGAGGGCCACCCCGAGGATGCTGCAGTCGACAGCAGCCTAGGCCTGCGCTCCGGTCCACACCTTTCATCATCCCCTAATCGACCGCTTCCGGATCGCTTGGCGACCGGTCCGCCACACCAGACACCACCTTCCGCTGCGCCAGTGCAGGGCTCTGGAGAATCGCCAGCTGAGGAAGCGCCTTCCAGTCAACATCACCCTACCGAACCGACCGACCGGGCCGGTCTCGCCAGAAGCAGTGACACGGTTGCCCCAACCACAGAAACCACAGCAGACCCTTTAGGAATGGCTGCGGCGGAGCGAGATGCGACAGAAACACCGGTCGATGGCACGATATCGGCGACACCACGAGAATACATGCGGCCAGAGGCGCTGCCCGAGGACGACGGCATGGGCCCCTTGAGACGGCGGATCCTGGAGATACATTCGCGCCCTATACCTGCCGCTGAAAAGGCGCAGCTGCTGCACATCATGTTCACAGAGGGGTACGAGCGATCACGGCTGGAAATCCTGGAGCAAAAGCAGAAGAAGCGCGTATCTTCGCACTCGTCGCACTCGGCCAACTCGGAGGGCGGCGGCAGTGGTGTGCTGTACGAGCAAGCGGCGGCACAGGGCCCGCTTGAGTCGCTCAAGTTCTGGCAGCTGTCGCTGGGCGAGTCGTCGACGCCGCCGCGCTTCTTGCTGACCGAGGATGACCTCAAACCGACCTATGCGCCAGCAAAACGGCGGTTCCGGGGCCGGTATGGGACAGGCAGCGGGGTATTCTCGCTCTCGGAAGAACTCGTCGGCGGCAGTGGCGGGCCGCAGCAGCAGCAGGAGCCGCAGCACATGGGCTGCGAGCACTACCGGCGGAACGTCAAGCTGCAGTGCAACACGTGCCAGAAGTGGTACACGTGCCGGCTCTGCCACGACGAGGCCGAGGACCATGTGCTCCCGCGCAAGGAGACCAAGAACATGCTGTGCATGCGCTGCGGCTATGCGCAGAAGGCGGGCGACGAGTGCGTCAGGTGCGGGAGGCTGGCCGCCCGCTATTATTGCGGCACATGCAAGCTCTGGAACGACGACCCCGACGCGAGCACGTACCACTGCGACGGGTGTGGAATCTGCAGGGTCGGCGCGGGACTGGGGAAGGATTTCTTCCACTGCAAGGTGTGTATAAACTTTTTGTGTCTACACTCGTTCTGTGACTGGTACAAGAGCCCGACTGATCAGCCCGACACAATGGCGAAACTGAACAGAGCTGTGGAATTTGCATCGCGATCGAAACCAAGGACTCGCATCGATGCCGTGAGGGTGCCATGGACTGCAACTGCCCCATCTGTGGCGAGTACATGTTCACGTCTACGAAACGCATGATACACATGAACCCTTGCCGGCACCTGATTCACAAGCGGTGCTACGAACAGCACATGCTCACGTCGTACAAGTGCCCCATCTGCAGCAAGAGCACGCGCAACATGGAGTCCCTCTTCCGCAAGTGGGACCAAAACATTGCAGAGCAGCCCATGCCGCCAGAGTGGGCGTCGGCCCGCGCCATCATCTACTGCAACGACTGCGAGGCCAAGAGCCAGACGCTATACCACTGGGTCGGTCTCAAGTGCAGCATCTGCAAGGGCTATAACACGCGGGAAGTGCAGATCCTCAACGCACCCGGGGCTATCCCGCCGACGACTGCCGCCGCGTCCCCGACAGGAGCGGATGATGCTACGGCTGGGGCGCCACCTCCTGCCGCTGGTGTGGAAGCGGCCGGCCCTGGCGCGGCAGCACCATCAACTCTAATGCCAGCGGCGACAGCGGCATTGGCAGCACCAACAGCAGCAGCTGGAGGATCAGCACCGCCGGATACGGCGCATCGCTCCTCAGCCTCCTCGGGGCCTCGAGACATCGCACAGCCCCGGAGGACCGTGAGCAATATACCCGTGGCGTCGGTCGGAGGCATGCGGACGATGCTCCCAGTGCAGCCGCCGGAACGATATGCGCGGTCGCTGTCGCCCACGCCAGTCTTCCCAGACATCGAGGCCGACCCCGATGGCCCCATGATGGACGACGATGAGGACGACGGGCGTAGCAACGACATGATCGACTTTGACTTTTGGAGTCGCGTGGGCCTGGGCAGACTCGGCGGCTCCGACAGGCGCCCATTCGGGGAGCCGGAAGTGAGCGGTGACGATGTCGATGACGAGGACGAGTCTGAAGATGATGACGACGAAAGCTCCGAGGAAGGTGACGCTCGGGAAGAGGAGGAAGATGACGATAATGAGATCACGCTTTTTGGCCATCGGTAGGCTGCCCAATGGCTATTTGGATGGGGGCGGATTGGATCCTGGAATTTTCTGCTCTCACGGTACTGTATGTCCTGGGGCTGTCTCTCACACTGGATTTGGGTGGCCGTCTGGAGTACTCCCTGCCTTTACTTTGTCCTGTTTCTCCTTTTGTCGCAGCAACGCAGGCCTGGATTTGCTAGCTTTTGCATGGGGCGATTATGAGGAATCACGGAGACACGTCTTGCGGCTACAGATGTTTAACAGTTGGGCAAGCCGGTTTGTGGTACGGGGGTGTACTGACTCTCCTGCCGTTATATGGTTGCTTTCCATTCTTTGGTCTTGCCTTGGCCTTGCTTTGGTCTTGTTGGGGGCTTCGTGCAACTTCACGTCTAGTGGGCGACCGGGGTTGGTTAATAGTGAGGAGTTTGTAGGGTGGGCAGGCTGGTGAGTAAACATAGTTGTAAAACAAGAGCCAAAGGAAATGAATATCGCACTGGTAGTCTTTCGACTTATGGTTTGTGTGGTTATACATGCATTATCAAGCATATCTATCTGTATTATGGTCCTTTGAAGACAGCTTGGCATCGAAGCATAGCGAGACCGTCATTCTGGATCTTACAAAACATGCCAAGAAAAAAAAAGGTCGAGGCGAGGAAGAGAGAACATGAAGGATAGAACTCTATTTCCTGCGAGCCGCAGCCGAGGCGGCGATCTGGGCGGCGGTAGCCTCCTGGCCCTGTTTCCGGAGCTCCTTGACGACGGCCTGGTTTTTGTTGTTTGTTAGGAGGCGAGAGAGGTATGTGGCAGGGCTGCTGTGGGGTGGGGGAAGGAAACTGACGGCGAGGGCCTCCGGGCTGACGCCGTTTTCAATCATGGATACGCAGACGGAAAGTGTCCTGCGGTCCAGGTGGCAATTCTGTTTTGTTTTATGGAGAGGGAGGGAGGGGGTCAGCAAGCCACCATCGTCCTTGCAGTTGTGTGGAACGAATCGTTGATGAGGGCGGGCGGCCGCTGAAAAAGGGATGGGGGTAACAAAAAGACGGACCAGGATGGTGGAAATCTCGTGCAGGATGTCGACGGCCGACTGCGCCGCCGCCTGCTTCTCCCTCCTGTCCTCGCTGGGCATTGTCTGTGAAGTGCGTTGTCTGCTGAGAGTGGTTGTTTGAATTGCAGATGGATTTTTGGTTCTGCTGGGGGGTGTATGTATGATGTCGGGCTGGTCGCAATTGAAGCCGCAGGGAGCGAACGCGCTGGACCAGGCAATTAACGCGTGCCTGCCGCTGCGGGGGTGGGCCTGTCGCGAATCACCATGCGCTTGATGTAAACGCTAGCTGTTTGAGCAGGAGTTGGACGACAGAGGTCAGCGCTGTTTGAACCGCACTGTTGGGTTTGGTTCAAAAGCTTGGATGGCTATAAACTAACCGGCTGGTTTGTCTAGTGTTTGGTCAGTCGGGTGGCAATGGTGGATGGCCCGGTTCAAGGTAGAATAACAACAGTGTCATAAAAAGAACCAGTTCATTATCATTCCTCATCACAAAACTCATATACACGTAAAACTCTTTATCTATTAACCCTACGGCCTCATGGCCTCGGCAAACAACTCCCGCATCCCCTTGAGCAGCACCACCAGCTCCCTCGACTCGTTCGCCCTGTCCAGCACGCGCTCGACCTTGCCCTTCTCTAGCTTCGGCCTGCAGTGGCGTATTGCAAAGTCGCGCGCGGCCGTGTCGAGCTCGAACCAGGCCTCGGCGTCCCAGTCGCGCTCGTCGACG
>NW_008804554.1:556643-585244 GCF_000145635.1 Gaeumannomyces tritici R3-111a-1
GCCCTGGGCCTGTCGGCCGACCCGGACTCGGCCGACCAGCAGTCCGACGCCGCGGGGCGGCCGCACCGCCGCATCGGCAGCAGCCAGCCCGCGGCGGCGGCGGCAGCCATCCGGACGGGTGGGGGTGGGGGTGGGGGGAAGCGGGCGCAGACGCAGGTGGCGGCGGGTGGGGTTGCGCTGTCGTCACAGGTGGCGCCGACGCAGGCGAGCCAGGCCGGGGGGAGGGCGGCCATGATCATGTCGCAGCCCGTCGGCGGCCGGCATGGTGCTCGGCCGGGAGGGGGGAAGAAGAAGAAGGGCGACAAGAGCGGGTTTAGGTAGAGCGGCTGACGAGTTGTATAATCTTGGCGGCCGTTGGGTTCTGGCGGAAACAGCTATTCCTATCCTGCTTTTTTTTTTTTTTCTTGTTTCCTTACAGCTTGTTGCCCAAGTTGAATGTGGTGGTGTTGGTACACCCTCCAATGATTGTAAAGGTTAGATTTTGTATGGGGTTTCCTAATTTGGTTTGCGAACGGTACGATACATCTCTCGACACACAAAATTTCACCCGAAGCAGTGCATCGGCAGTGACGTCTCTGCCTCCACCTACACGCCAAGGGACCCACCAATATACGGTTCTCAAGGACTTGTAGCAAACGCGGCGCCGATATCGGCCAGTCGCGTTTACCCCTCGATGAATATCAAAACTTCAAGCCACCCCACCAGGCTGCCTGCGAAAACAAAGCCGCGAGCAGAGACATCTCAAAGCAACAAGACGACCCAATACCCGCGACGACATTCTCCAAAATGGCTTCGCAAAGCGTGCTCATGCTGTGAGTGTGGTCCAAGGCCCTCCCCGACCCGTGTGCTCGCTCACCTTGGTTTCTTTGCTGACAACAGTCCTTTAGGGGCTCTGGCTTCGTGACCAGGCCCACGCTCGACGTCCTCTCTGATGCCGGCATCAAGGTGACAGTCGGTAAGCAATCCGTCGAGCTCCCGACGGCAGATGGCGACACCACACACACCCTTGGTGGCTGACACTACCAACCAAAAAAAAACACAGCTTGCAGGACGCTCGAGTCGGCCAAGAAGCTGTCGGCTGGCGTCAAGCTCTCCACGGCCATTTCGCTCGACGTGACTGACGACGCGGCCCTCGACGCCGAGGTGGCCAAGCACGACCTGGTCATCAGCCTGATCCCCTACACCTTCCACGCCGCCGTCATCAAGTCGGCCATCCGCAAGAAGAAGCATGTCGTCACCACCAGCTACGTCTCGCCCGCCATGCTCGAACTCGACCAGGCGGCTAAGGACGCTAGAATCACCGTCATGAATGAGATTGGCGTAAGATTTTTTGCCCTTCCCCCTTTTTTTCCTTTTCCTTTTCCTTTTGGGTTTCCTCTTGGTTTCCCTTTTCCTTTTCTTTTTGGCTTAAAGCCGCAAGGAGGCACCAAGTTGACTCAAACACACAGCTCGACCCCGGTATCGACCACCTCTACGCTATCTCCACCATCGAAAGCGTCCACAAGGCCGGCGGCAAGATCCTGTCCTTCCTGTCCTACTGCGGAGGTCTTCCAGCCCCCGAGTCCTCGGGTAACCCCTTGGGCTACAAGTCAGTTCACTCTTTGTTTCCCCCCCGAGGGTCGCGGCATACGATGGTGTCCTAATCGGTTGCGCCCTTTTAGGTTCTCGTGGTCCTCGCGTGGCGTCCTCCTGGCCCTGAGGAATGCGGCCAGCTTCTACCAGGGTGGCAAGGTCGTCAACGTTGCCGGTCCCGGTAGGCTCGCCTGTCACTGTGACTAATACCCAACACTCAGGGTTGTCTGGCTGACAAACACGCAAATACAGAACTGATGGCTACTGCCAAGCCCTACCACATCTACCCTGGTTAGTTTTCCCAGGTACTTCGACGGATCTTCTCGCATCTATAATTAACCCAGATGGCAGGCTTCAACTTTGTCGCGTACCCCAACCGCGACTCCACCCCTTACAAGGAGCGCTACAACATCCCCGAGGCCGAGACTATCGTCCGAGGTGTAAGTTTGGGAATTGCTTATCCTACATTCACCAAAACCACTCGATTCCCCTTTCTGACACACTCCCAGACCCTCCGGTACGGCGGCTTCCCCCAGTTCGTCAAGGTCCTCGTCGACATCGGCTTCCTCAGCGACGACGAGCAGCCGTTCCTCAAGGAGGCCATCCCCTGGCGCGAGGCCACCCAGAAGATCGTGGCGGCCTCGTCGTCGTCCGAGGCCGACATCGTCGGCGCCATCGTATCCAAGGCCTCGTTCGAGGACGCCGAGGAGCAGAAGAGGATAGTGGCAGGCCTCAAGTGGCGTGAGTAATATTTTTGACAGCAGGTTGTGTGAAAGAAGAAGGAAGCCCAGACTGACTTAATTCAACAACTCCCAGTCGGCGTCTTCTCCGACGCAAACATCACCCCCAAGGGCAATCCGCTTGACACGCTGTGCGCCACTCTCGAGGAGAAGATGCAATTTGAGGAGGGCGAGCGTGACCTGGTTGTGAGTCTTTTTGCTTCTTCTCCCTCGGGTAACTGTTGTTCTTTCTACACGTCACGGAAACTGATACACGCCCCTTTTCCGCACGTCAGATGCTCCAGCACAAGTTCGAGATCGAGAACAAGGACGGCTCCAGGGAGACGCGCACGTCGACGCTGTGCGAGTACGGCGCCCCCGTCGGCTCAGGCGGCTACTCGGCCATGGCCAAGCTGGTCGGCGTGCCGTGCGGTGTCGGTTAGTCACGGTCTAGCAAAAATCGTCGCATGTTGTGGTGCAGGTGTGCTAACAAGCTTGGATGCTCGACAGCTGTCAAGTTTGTTCTCGACGGCACCATCTCCGACAAGGGCGTGCTCGCTCCCATGAACTCCAAGCTCAACGACCCACTGATGAAGGAGCTCAAGGAGAAGTACGGGTATGTGGCTTTCTATGTTCTTTTCTCCTCTCTACGCAGTCCTAGGTTATTTTTATATGTGACTCCCGCTGACCATCATGTGCTTGTACAGCATCGAGTGCAAGGAGAAGGTGGTTGGTTGAAAGAAGCACATGGAGCGACAGAAAGGGCCGGAACCTATATGATTTTGGGATTTGGTAAATGGAGCGGCGTTGATCAGCATCGATTTGGCGGGGATAAATAAAAGCACAATTGATAAAATAACTTAGGCTCCTGTTAGGTGACTGTGGTTATGTGACGCGACTTCCGTTTCCAGGCACGTGCCAGCTCGCCAAGGGTGCCCAATTTGGCCTGGTCCGTGCGGCGCCTCCCTGTCGTACAAAATCCAATGATGGTCCACTTTGCTGGCGAGAATTTTCTTCCCATCAATTCTTTAGATATGAATGATCGCTTCCAACATTGACATCGCTGTTCAACTTTGGCGCGCTGGCCTCGCGGCTGTGTAAAAGCGCTGCTATGCCGATGGTTGGCACCTGGTAGGTGGTATCGGCTGAGCACACATTGTTCTGTCGATCAGCAGTCTCCTTGTTCCTCTTTTCCCCCCTCTGCAAAAACACGCAGCGCACCCATGCCGGCCACTCTGGCGCTTTCCTCGGAATCGCACACCTCGAGTCCTCAGCCTCGCTGGGGGCCTTTTTGTCTTGGCGCGTCTTGTGCCAGGACTCTGAAGGAGGCCTTTGGTAAATCATCTATGGGACTGGCGAGGTTGATGAGGCCTTTTGGTCCCGTCGATCTCTGCCGTCTGCTGCAAGAACAACTTTGGGCCATCATAGTCCGCGCCAGGGGGTTTCTACTCGGGCGAGGCTCCAGGAGCACCTACATTCTGTCCAAACTGCCTTGATTCTACATGAAAATGCCACCAATGCTACTTCTGCAGCTGGGCCTTCATATCGGCGCACAGCTTCAGCTCCCTCTCCTTCTGCTCCGCCGTCATGACGCCGTCAAAGTCGTCCATCTCGGAGATGCGCCGGAGCTCGACGTGGCCTTCGGTGAAGGGTATCTTCTTGGCCCACCCGAGTGCCTCCTCACCGTCCTTGGCCTTGATGATCCACCACCCGGACATGACTGCTTTCAGCCGTTAGCTGTTGGGGAACTTTGATGTAGCTGCGGGAGTGAAAGCGGCAAGACGTACGGTTCTCGGACGGGAACGGGCCCTTTTCCACCCTGGGCTCGGCACCCCCGGACCCCTGAAAGTGCACACGGTAGCCTTCATTGGCCGACGGGCGCAGGCCCTCGCCGCCCAGCATGGCGCCGGCGGCGACCAGCTCGGCGTTGAACTTGCCGATGGACTCGAACATGTCGGCCTTGCTGGCGATGGCGCAGCCGTCGGTGTTGGCTTCGGGTGCCTTGACGATGATGATGTAGCGAGGCATGGTTGAGAAAGGATATGGTTTAGGACTGATCTGGACGGTTGTTGTGAGATTGTGTTTTCCAATCGGATGATGGGTGCTGGATGCTAGAATGTCTAGAGAGTTGGGGCCAGACGGGTTCTTTATATGCTACACCTGGATTCTCGGTCCTTGAGCTAGTGTCGGCCGGCTTTTGACCACTTTAGTCTGACAGCTGGCCCGTCTCAGCCCACCATGTCTGAAGGCGTCGCCAACTACCCCGCAGGAAAGGTGGCGTTCTCTGGTAGCATTGTCATAGGCAGCCACTCTCTAGTGGCACGCCGGCTCCCATTGCTGCCTGAAAAAAGGAGGTAGCGCACGGGTTAGGAGACGCGCAGCGGACTTGATTACTATGCAGTCCGACGCGAAAGGGGCACGAGCTCATGTGATTCCTCTGGTCCTGGGTAGATGTTGTGCTCTAGACTAGCCTTTTTCAGACTAGGACAGATATGAGTCACCGCTCGCCAAAAGAGCAAAAGAAGTCGACTGTACTATGAGAAACATGCATAGTTTATCGCCCATCTCTTTTCGTCTCGTTATTCGTATGGCCGAGGGTAATAATAATACACGTGAACGTAGGTGCTGGATCGCGCAGCGAAAAAGGGTATCATCAAACAAAGCCAAATTGGCAAGGCAACAAAAATCCCTGCCGATCCGTCACGAGCAGCTCGGCTAGACGCCCGGACCCCGGCCTCCGATGCCGCTGCTGTCCATCTGGTTCACGCTCGTGCCCTTGAGGGCGTGGTCGCTGGGGTTCGCGGCCGACTCGTAGAGGATATTTGCGGGCGCGCGGCCCAGCTGCATCCACTCACCCTTGAAACCGATGTAGCTAATACGCGTCACGTCCTCGTCGCCGTCGCCAAAGTTGTCCGGGAAGAAGAGGGCCAGGCGCGCGACCTGGGCGAACTTGGCCCGCTTGACCGGCAGCTCCTGCACCTCGGACGTCCTGCTCAGCTCGAGCTCCTGCGCGGGCTCGCGGTCCTCCTCGGCCGACGAGAAGTCGAACGTCTCGGGCGGGTTGACGAACAGGCGCAGCGTCCGGGGCGCCGCGGCCGAGTCGGACGTGCGCAGCAGAACAGAGTGCAGCTTGACCTGGCCCGTGAAGGGCACGTGCATCAGCAGCTGCTCGTCGGCGTCGCTGGCCAGCTCCGGGGTCGGGTCCAGGCGCGCGGCCCAGTCCTTGCGGGCCACGGCGGCGCCGGAGCCGTGCTCGGCCTCGTTGAGCGTGATGACGTGGTCGAAGTCGATGCGGCCCAGGAGCGAGTTCTGCAGCGCCGGCGTGATGTCGTCCGAGTGGTCGTGCTCGGCGCCGCCGGCGTGGTGGTGGTGGTGGTGGTCGTCGTCGCCGTGCTCGTCGTGGCAGTGGTGTGACATGGTGGGATTGTTGTTTGCTTTGGTTTGTTTTGTGCTACTTTTTTATCCTATTGACGTGATGGTGTTTGTTTGGCGTCTTTAAGGTTCGTTTGGTTGAAGCTTCCTCACTGAAATGAGTGACGTCGCTGAGCTCCTGACAGCTGCCCCGCGCCCCGCTTCAGGGCTTCGCTTACCTAACAGCCCCTGTTTAGCGAGCGAGCTTGGTCCAGTCTCGTGTTTGTCACTTCCCACCATTCGTCCATCTAGGGATCCGAACTGGTAGGCGAAAGCTTCGATAACACTACCCACTTCTAGCTCTATCCAAGCCGAACGCCTCATCATCATCTACTCCAACTCTCCTGCGCGATGCTGTCAACATGTGACTCGTCCACCGCACTGAGATTGAGCGGAAGGCGTCCGAGAGTCATCCTAGAGTACTGACCGCTGACGGTGAAGGGCCTGGCCCAGGCGGTCCGACCGTCGCCTCGTCTGCTGCCAATGCCATGTCGTGTTGACAGAAGGTGTCGTTCTTTAGATCATCGAACACGGCCAAGGGCTGGGTCGACGCGATATCCTGGCCCACCCTGGCTCGGATTTTCGGCCAAAGTCAGGCTGGACGTGCATGTGCATACGCTATGCATATATGCCTGGCTACTGCCTGCATATCGCTGCACACTCGACAGCTGGCGTGCATCTCATTACAAAATAACCACCTTTATACCCAGAACAGCCCAGAGCGGGGCGTCGGAAAAGGCTTGTGCTCTCGGTACAGCATCCGTGATATTGGTCGCCATTCCATCGCGCTCCTCCTCGGGCGGCACTTCCTATGGTCGGGCCCCCTATATCTACTTGAATTATGTTTCGCCTATATTGTGTAATTTTATGGGCAGGATCGCAGGAGCTGGTCGACGCAACCTCCCCGCAAGCGCAACGTTCTGCAAACCGTCGAGGATTGCTTCATTCTCCGACTGGCCAGAGAACATGCTCCTCCGAGCAGGAATGTTGGATACGTACTACTCCCTTTTCGCACCAAGTAGGAAAACGAAGGGAGGATCAGCCGAGACTAGAGCCGAGTCTTACCCGTTGTCGGACAAAGAGGCGCCCGCATGTCGCGGGTGAAAGAAAAATAATTTGGGTTGGCGCTACACAGGGGTGTCATCCAGTCAAACCAGTCAAGACCTGCCGGCCTTGAACCAAGGCCGCCCAATAGCGTCGTCGAGCGGTTGCCAGGGCATGGGATGGCGTGATGGGTAAAAAGCCCGAAAAGGCCGCGGTCTGGGGCCTTCTAGCACACCTGGCCAAGGGTTGCCACATGATTTCCTTTTTGTCTTTGGTGTTAGCGCCAGTCGGGACCCTGCCGACGCCACCACGGCGCCGAACCCTGGAGGCATGCCGTCACCTTACCAACTGGACATGGCTTGAGAATGTCTGGTACGATGATGGTTCCCGCACATGCAGAAGGCAAAAACAACAATAATACCAGCGGAACCTAAGCGCTCCCGAGCGGCCACACTAAATCTAAAGCAACCCAAGACGAATACATACACTGCAGTCGCCCACCCGGGCTCTGTTCGCCCATACCATACCGCTTATGGTTAACAACAACCGCCGCCCGACCCCTTCGCCATGTGGTGGTGTTCGGATTCTAGCGACTCGTCGTCGCTCGACACCAGCAGCATCGCCTCCTCCTCGCAACAGTACCACCACCCCCACTACCCCCTACCCAGCACCGAGCGCCTCCTCACGCCGCGTCCGGGCTGTCCCTACTACGTCATCCAGGACCTGCCCAGCCCGGAGGAGGCGGCCGCCGACGTGGACCTGGACACGGTGCTGCTGATGCTGGACGAGGGCTCGGCCGAGGCCCGCGTCTTCGCCGACCTGGTCCTCGAGGGGCCCGGCCGCGCGGCGTTTGCGCGCCGCCTCGACTACATGCGCGAGCACGCGCACCACCGCGTCGGCCAGTCCCGCCCGTCCCACAGCGCCATGACCGAGGGCTCGAGGCGGTACCTGCTCCGCCTGCGCTCGCCCGAGGGCGAGGTCGCGGCCGCGCTGCGCGAGCGGCCCGACGGGAGGGGGAGGGGCGCCGGCGACGAGGAGCGCGAGCGCATCGTCACGCGCAAGTACCCGCGCCTCGTGGCCTACCACCGCGCCCACGGCATCATGCAGTTCTACCGCAAGTTCGCGCACGAGGTCGAGGAGGTGGAGCAGCTGAGGACGTTTCGCTGAAGAAGGGGGGGAAGAAGGGGGGGGAAGAAGGGGGAAGCCTTGCCTTTCTTGGGCTAATTGGCCGACGACGGACATGACGGTTCGAGCAACGCTTCTTTGTTGTGATTGGTGATTGTTGGCCGACGCCAAATCTCCTTTGTATTTCCCTAGCTGTTTAATACCCAATACCCCCCCGTCGTACACGGAAGGGGAGAGATACCCATACTATCAAAATTCCAAACGGTTTACAACGCTGCCCGTCAAGCGTCGGCGACCTCTCGCGGGATGTCCACCACCTTGGGCAACCCCTCCGCCTCGAGCTAGGGTGCGTTGCACGCATTCTCTAGGCTGATCTTCTCGCACCGCGGCCCCAGCGCGTCGGCGAGCCGGTGCTGCACCTCTGGCAGGAGGCAAAGGTCCTTCTCGCTCACCACGTACACGACCCGGGCCCTCACGCACTCGGATCAGAAGCAGGCCATGCTGTGGTGGCGGCTCGTCGCGGCAAATAAGTCCTTGGCCATCTTGTCGTCCACGTTGCCGTAAAAGATGGACCAGTATTGGTCCTTGGTCACGCCGAGTCCGTCCTTGAAAATCGCCGTGTCGAAAAAACTAAAAAAAAAAACTGGTTATCGCTCTCCCACTGAAAACACCGGCCGACATACCTGATCCTCATACCACGGCGGCAGCCTCCCCGTGCCGCCGGACAGCCCCATGGTGACCCGACATGCCCTCCCCTCCGCCACCGCGATCGCCTGCAGGTACACGATGGCCTTGTCGTCGCCGCCCCGTAGCCCTAGCGCGCGCCGCTCGTCGGCCGTCCTCCCCGCGGCGGCGGCCTCGTGCGTCACGAAGCCGGCGTAGCTGTGCGCCCCCAGCACGACGTCGCGCACGGCGGAGTCCAGCAGCGGGTCCAGGGCGGCGGCCACGTCGGCGTGGTGCGCCCACCCGCGCACGGCGTCGGGCGCGCTGGCTGTGGCGAGCGCCGGGGATCAGGATGATTGATGCTGCTTTGGGGCTGGGAGGGGCGGTGGTATACTTTTGGTCTGGGTCGGGGGCGGTGGCTGCCATGGTGGGTGTTCGTTTCTTGTCGTCTGGTGTCTCGATCGTGGGCTGATGATGGCTGGCAACTGCCGTTGGTCGTTGAGGAACGTTGTGTTAAGGCTTGGAGGAGGACGTTTTCGCGCCATCTCCCCGCGCATTGGCACGGATTGGAGCTGTGAGACGCCCAGAGGAACTTAATGGTCTTTTTGGGCCCCTGATGTGACGTAGGATGGCATTTGTGCTGCTTCGCCGGTCCGGGTACTCCGATCTCTGCCATCTTGTCCGCCAATCGAGACCCTCGACTGGTACAAGGTGCATCTTGAGAAGATCTGCCGGCGATGGGGTCCGCCTCTGCTGCCAAGACTAACGTTACCGCCTCACATCCTACTCGAGACATTCAGCATCGAGACATGCATATAAGCCCGAACGAGAGTCCCCTTCTCCCAATTACCTTCCCTATGACAGTAAGGGCCTCGTGGTCGGACACTCCTTACTGTGAAAAGGCGAGTGCCATACTCATATAGGCACCATCAAAACACCCGCCACGTAAACGCGACAGCCAACCAGCAAATGCACCCCCTCGCGGCCGCCTGCGCCGTCCTGGCCGCCGGCGCGGCCGCCAACGCCACGTGGCCCGCCGTCTTGGACTGGGACTGCGCCGAGACGCTCGACGGCTGCGAGAGCGCGTGCTACGCCGCCAAGATGCACCTGGTCCCCGACGTGCTTGCCTACGACGCCCACTCCGAGGGCTGGCTGGCGCGCGGCCGGCGCTCGGGCGCCGAGCTGGGCCTCTGCAACGACAGCGACCTCGCCCGCAACCCGCGCCACGAGCGCGTCATGCACACCAACCAGTACCCGCCCGCCAGCACGCGCCAGGGTGGGGAGGGCGCCGTGCTGCGCTGCGTGACTCTGGCGGATAAGCTTGGTTCCGACTCTCTTCCCCTCTGTGACGCTGCTCTTGGTTCTGGAGGGCTGTAGGAAATCATGGCTGACACATCATCTGGCCTCGCTGGCGACACGCTGGGCGGAATAGCGGTCGCTGTTTTGCTGAACAGGTTTTATAACTACAACATGTCGGATGGTGACCTGTTCGAGGTTGCTATTCGCAACTACGCTGGGATGTGAGCCCAATCTTGCTACTTTCCCGGCAAACCTGTAACCCTAATACTGACAACCGCCTTCGCTAGCGCATATTGCCCGCACGGCGCCGCCTTGGATGACGCGCCGTGGGAGTTCAAGCTCAAAGACGGGCAGGTGGTGGATGCGTGGGAGCCCGAGCATCACCGCCGCGGTACGTACATGCCATTCATGATGTTGTCCACCCTACACCGCAGCATTAGCAAGCTGCAAACGGCAGTGCGGATTATTGACAGGCGTGCCCAACAGATTTCGCCAACATCTTTGTACATGCGAGCGTTGGGGTCAACCTGCGCGAGTATGAGGACGAGTATGGTGACCGGGTGTTGAGCCTGTCGCGGAACGCCACGAGCTCGCTGGTCGGGAGAACCATCTCCAACGGTCAGAGGGGCCTCACGATCATGAAGGAGATATTGCCGCAAGGGAAGTAGACCTCGCTCTAGGATTTACGAGACCGTGTCGGCCTTGGGGCCTCGATGCTCGTTAGAGACCTTGGGCTGCAGCCTCGGCGGGAGGCCGATGCTCGCTAAAGTAGGTAGCTACTGAGCAATGGTAAATAAAGCCCGAGAGTTTTCCGCCCTTACTACGTTTCCTAACCGTTGAAGTAAAGGAATATCAGGCAACCAGTTTACTTTACACGCTGTCGCTTTCCTCCAAATAGGTAGTGTATGACTGTACACACTCCTTTGCGATACCATCCGCTATCTATTGCAGAGCGCCAGCGTGAAAAGTATACTGGTTGCTTCGCATCCCTTTGCTTTAACAGCCAGAAACGTAATGGGAAACCCTCGGGCTCTATATAATAGTGCCTGTAGCTACTCTACCGAGTACTAGTCGGCATCGGAGAGGCCGGCCTGGCGTCTTTAACGAGTATCGGGGGTTTGAGTCCAGCACGGTCTAGCAGGCCCTAGGCGGGGATCCATTCCTTGTGACACACGAGAGTTGACGGTGCGTGGTGGTTGAAAAGGGCTGCTAATTTGTTTCGGGCAAGATTATTTACCGCTGGATCTTATATTATCGAGGATAAGTTTCAATGCTCCATGGTAGCAGAAGCTTGGTCGCATGTACAGAGACCCCCCACAGCCCTAGGAGGCCACCTACCCTACCGCCACTTTGGGCCCCCATACAGTTCCTGTGGAGGTCTGGGGTCGCGCAGCTCCTGCGGTCGTCTGGTCGCGTAGCTTTCCTCGTACAGCTCTGGCGGGGGCGCCGGCATCTCTTGGGGAGCAGCCGACGGCTGGGTCTTTGTCGTTCTGGTGGCGTGCTGTCCCAGAATGGGGCTCTGTTGCTGAGGCCACGATTTGTGACGACAAAAGCACCAAAGGCACGTCGCGAGTAGCCAGCCCGCCGCGAGAATTCCAATGGTGGCCCCCACGATGACTCCAACGGGTGGCCCGCTCGGCTCGGCCTCGGGCGCCGGCGCGGTCTCGGGGACCGAAGTGGAGCTTGTGCTGGCTTTGATGTCGTTGATGGCGGTTGCGAAAAGAGCTTGGGTATCTGCGCTGTCCCACTTGATGTCGTCCAGGTTTCTGCGCGTTAAATCTTGTTAGCTGGGGGCAGCACCCCATCTCGAAGCCCAGGGCCCGATTGCGGGGGGAAGAACTCACGTCGCTTTAGAGTACCACTCCTTGACAAGGCCGGGCTGCTGATACCTCGGGGCGTCGGGCCTGTACGTGCCGTCCCACTTGAGCTCCGTCATGTCCAGGATCCGCATGTGCTTCGACAGCACCCAGGGGTCCGGGTGCTGCAGGGCCTCGAGGTCCGTCTCGTCCACGCCGCCCACGGCGACCATCTGGCGCGCCCCGGCGGCCCCGAGCACGGCGCACGAGTGGTCCGCCCTGGCCACCCGCGTCCCCGCGGCGTCCGCGGCGCGGAACCAGCGGAACCCCGGCACGGTCAGCACGAACGTCTCAGCCGGGCTCTGCCGCCTCCCGCCAAAGACGACAATCTCGTAGGCGTGTGTCCCGTCGGCCTTGGCGGCGACCGCGCAGTGCCTCTCGCGCGGCGTCGGGCTGGGGCCCGTCGTTCGTTGCGAGTGGAACTTGCCTGTCCCGATGTCGTAGAATGCGATCTTGTCCATGTCGACTTCCTTCCCGGAGCCGTCGCGAGGCTCGCAGCTCGCGCCCGCCTTGGAGCTGTCTGTCGAGCAGTGATACCCGCCGATAAATACCACCAACCCCTGCCCATTTGTCCCAAGTGTGGGCAAACATACTGCTTGTCCATGCATATAAGTCCCCCCGTATCCCGCGGTGCCAAAGCCGGTGGCGGTGCGGTTGGTCCACTGGTTTCGCTTCATGTCGTATATGATGAGCCCTGGGGGAAACGCTTGCTTATTTTGCCCAACGCCCGGGTAGGTCGAGTCGGTGTCGACCCGGACCTGCCCACCTATGTGGAAGCCGAAGCCGTTGCAGCTGGCCCAGGCGCCGAATCGGGTGCGGTGGATGCGCTGTGCGGACTCGGAATCCGTGGGTGGTGTGCTGGATGCCGATGTCCAGCTTCCCCTGGAGCTCCCACGCGATTCTGGCCTGAAGACTCGGAGACGGGGCTCGGCGGCGAAGCTTTTATTGTCAGCCGGGAGCTTCCCCCATATTCTGGTCGGTATATCCATGCCTCCCCAGCTGAGGATGGTCTGGTTGTCTAAACCTGGCCATACGGCCAGCCGCTCGGTTGCCGTGAATCCAGTGGTATCGGATGGACGCATTGCCGCAAGGTCCCAACGGCTGTTGAGAGGCAATGCCACGGCTCTTTGTTCTAGTTGAGCCGGCGAACCACCTGTCAGCACGCCGAAGAGAGTCGCGCGAGACTGGTGCAGTGAGCGGGTCCAAGGATCTGCACTAACCTGATGTCCAGGTCGATCCCGCGATGGCTTTGTTTTCGCTTGTCCAGCCCCCCATTATGTACAGTGTTTCCCCAAGTACGACCGCTGTCCGCTCAGTGGCTCATTGTCTGGTTAGTCCTATCGCGGGAAAGGTGACCTTAACTGGCCGAGGCGTCAATGACATACCGGATGGATGCAAGCGCCATGGCTCGATAACGCTGCTTTGGCATTGGGCAACATCGAAAACGGTTGATGTCGCGCAGAGCACCGCAATTAAGCAAGCCCGCGCATTCCCTCGAACCGACATCTCCAAGTTTTACAGAAACCGATCCAATGCACTCACTTCGTCAGGCAGCATGTAGGACGAACGGCGCGGCGATCTGATAGAACAAATGTATCTCAAGGAACAAGGGAAGCGAGCGCCCTTTTGATGCGGTCCCCAAAGTGGCGCTGGGAGCGGCCCGAGACACAGCCTCCAGCTCCTCGCAAACCGCCCCCGTCCCTGCCTGTTCGGCTCTTGGCGACACAAAAGGGGATATGCAATCTGGGTGGGCAGTCTGCCTACACGATCCTACAAGATGCTGGAGCCACTTGGCGCTTGCCTTGCAGCCAATTATACACCACAAAGGATGCGCGGGCAATCGAGGGCATCTCAGCGCGCCCCCAGCTGCGGCCAGAAGGATCAAAATGTATATGGAATTGAACCAAGGCGCTGCACAAAGACGTCATTGATATGCAGGGTAATTATCACACGAGATCTTGATGACATTGAAGCGCGGTACATCCATAACAAGGGCCAGCCTTTTCTAACCGTTTCTCACAAAACCCTATCCAGACCCTTCCAAAGAATGCGAGCTGTCTCCCTCTCGGTCGCGCTCATGCCGTGATACAGTCCCAGCCTGCCCAGGGCCTCGGCAAGCTGCTGTTTGCCGCCTTTCAGCGCCACCACGCCCAGCATGGCCACCACGACCGACGCAACGACCTTGTCGTCTCTGGCGTTCTTGCCGCCCAACAAGATGGCGCCGTCGATGCCCAGGCCCCTGGCGGCCGTGGCGAAGATTTTGGGCGAAGGCATGATGGTCTGCGCGCCTGCGCGGTCGAGACCTAGAGAGCCCCGCGTGGTTAGTACGGCCTGCATTTGACACAGGGGTTTAGAGGATGGGGTCATGGAAAGGCCACATACCATGATAGAGCAACTGGCCGGGGCCTGGGATGATATCGTGCTCGCCCATAAGATGGTCGACCACGCATTTTCTGCCGTCTTCATAGACGTTCTGGAACTTTTTGGCGTGCGAAATGGCCTTGCCATGTCTGGAATGCGAGATTTTTACCTCGCCAATGTTGAGGCTGGCAGCACCGTTGTGCCAGTCGGAAAACGTGTAGCCAAGGGCCCGCTGCCAGGCTTCAACCTTGGAAACGACCTCATTGGCGTCCATTATGCGCTGCGAGGCATTCGTTTTTTTAACCATTTTGGCCCGGTGTAACGTTCGGTGTTATGCAAGAAGTCGAATGGGACGGTGATAATATCGAAGCGTATGGATGAATGTGCAGAAAGCTGATACCTGGAACATCATCAAGGTGAGGCAGATTGCACCCGAGAGTAGATCTTTAATAGTATCTCTAGAACGTCTTTGTTCCAAAAATGAGCGAGTCTTTGAGTGAAGGACAAAGCAATGGACCGTCTCGGGGGGAAAAGATACTGCGATTGCATTATGCTATCATGACAAAGGACCGTCAAACGCAACACAAAGACTACGCCCAAAGACAACTCAACACCATCGCACGACCTGTGCTTTGATTGGGTCCCTGTAATCTTAGGTTTAGCCCTTCCAGCTCACGTAAATCGCATTGAAGGATGTTGCGAGAGAAACGGTTGGGACTCCAAGCATATGTACGTCGGCTCCCAGACCCGAGGTCCAACAAGGTAAAGCTGGAGAGACAGTGAGAAACCCTCTACCCTGAGCTCACGGTCTGAGATCATCAGCCTTATCGGTTCCCTCGACCGCCCACCTCTAAGCACACTCTACTTCCAAAACTTGCGCGATGGAAGACGAAGTGCCCTCGCCAATTATTTCTTCTTTTTCTTTTCTGTTCTTTCACTTTTTCTCTTCGTCCGCTCTGCTGCCACACATTGCGAAATGTAAGTCGAAGGCCCCTCGCCAATCTTTTTCCTTTTGTTTTCCCTTCTTTTCATTCTCTACACATCCCCTGAGCTTGCACTCATTTACCTCGCATTCTCTTTTGTCCCTGGGCTTTGGTATGCTGTCGAAGAGTGGCTCGCAAGCATATAGTGCGTGCCGGTCTCATGGCCCCTATTCGGGGCCCAGCTCCTTTGCGACACACCTCGCTTATCTATCCTTCTGCCGCTCTTCGCCTTGCTCTGTATCCTTGTTCAGGTTGCACGACGGCTCCGGAAGATGTGCCAAAGCCGAAGGAAAGGTGGGCAGGAGCAAGGATCGGGGAGACAGGAGGAGTATGGTGACGAGGGGATGAGAAGGGGAAGTGATTTGAGGTCATGGTATCCTGTCGAGAGAAGACCTCCACAACAATATCATTTTCTTTGACCCAACCGGATCCTATCATTTTCTTTGACCCAACCGGATCCTATCACCAGTGTCCTTATTCATACCGGCTCTCCCCTGGCGGCCCCGGTGCCGCGTTGAAAAGCAATTCTTCGAGTACTATGGTGACAGCTGTTTGCCGTGTTGTTACCTTGGTGGGAAACAGGCTGTATGTAATAACGTCTAATGTAGGGATATCGCAGAGATGGATAAAGCGGTGCCTAGAAGGAAAGAGACGGAGTAAAGCAAGAGAAAGTGAGACAAGAAAAGAAAACTAAAAAAGGAAAATTCTGCAATACAACCCTTCTTACAACATCAAGGTGAAAAATCCTCCGGACCAAACCCAGCACTCTCTTGGGCCATCCAGTTCTCAGCCTCATCCCGCATCGTCTCCCCCCGAAGCTCCTGAATCAGTTGTCGACACCCCATGTGTCCTTCTCGCTCGGCAAGCTCCATAGCCCGCTCGCAATACCTAGGATCGAAGCAGCCCCTGCGCCATTTCCATAGAAACTCGATGGCGCTGATCCGCCCGTGCTCTGCCGCACCCTCGAGGGGCCATCTTCCTTCGAACCGCGAGGGCTGCATGTAGATGTCCGCGCCCGCTTCGAGAAGCTCGGATATGACGCTGCAGTTTCCGGAAATGGCGGCCATCTGAAGGGCAGTTCCTCCGGCGCGGCTGGCTGGTGCTGCATTCACGTCGGCGCCCTTGGACAGGAGCAGCTTGACGATGTCGAGGCTGCCAGCTGCAGCGGCCTCTTGAAGCGGTGTGAAGAGGATGACAGTATTAAGCGCCGTGTTTACAGTGGCACCCCTATCAACTAGTAGTTCAACAAGGGCCACGTTCCGCTCCCTGATTGCTAGTGCTAGGGCTGTAATTGGTTCTGATGAATGGGTCATGTAAACACTCGAGTCCGGGCTGCAGCCGAGATCAAGGAAAAACAGTACGGTGGTGAGGTCAACCTTGCCAGCTTCCTTGGATTTTGTGATGGCATGCCCAAAGTAATTGGAGATGTCTTGCTTGTTGTGGATGGATGCAATTCCTGAATCCAATAAACACTTGAGCGCGGGTAAGCCTGGCGGCCCTTGGTAGATGGCCTCGTTGATTGCCGGCTGGGCGCACCATTTTTGGAACTTTGCTCGATACTCCAGCACTGCCTTTGGAACTTGTTCAAGAAGCTCAGGCAAGAATTGCGGGAACCAATGCGTCGCGGTTGCTAACACGCTGTCGTCGACGGGATCGGCTCCTAACGCGATCGCCAAGTGCGCAAACTTTTCTTTCTTGTGCCTAATTGCGGTTTTCAAAGCAATACGTAGCCAGTGCTTGTCCACGAGGCCATTGTCTGCCAGGAATTGCACAACTTCTTCGCCACTCATGTCCGGTGGTCCCCCCTGCCAGAATGGGAGGGGGCCCGCTGAGGCAGCGAATACACTTGGATCGAGCATCAGAGGTGGAAATGCCGACTTGAGTTTAATAATGAGGTCGAAGTCTCCCCGTTCGATAAGGCTCTTCCATAGGGCAGCATCTGACTGGAGACTTGTGAACTGGCCGATGTGGCAACCATGCTCCAGTATTGCATCCACCATTTGTCGATTTTGACTTCGGAGTGCTGCGGACAAAGCTCCAGGCTTGTCGCGATCCATGACTGTAAGTCCGTGGGTAGCAGCACCCAACTCCAAAAGGCGGAGGCATATGTTCATGTTTCCGTGACCACCCTCGATTGCCTTCATCAGCATACGATAAAGGTCCTCCGTCGACGGAGGAGGCTCCCGGTGTATGAGCTTCCGAAAGTATTTTTCATGGCCAACTGCCGCTGCCGCGTGGAGAACCTCTAGGACATGCTTCGGGTTGCGAAGAGTCCGCGATGGCCGTGCTTCTTCTATGAGACGAATGAGCTCATCGTTTCGAGATAGTATCGCCTCAGCGAGGGGGTGATAGCAGTTACCACACCAGGGCCCACAGCCGTTAGAGCCTGGCGATAGATCTTCCATTTCAGACTGCTGTGACAGGATGGAAGCGGCCAGACCTCTGTCGCCAGATCGGATAGAGGCTCCCAGGAGGAGGCAGAGAGGTGCCCAAGGAAGAAGCCGTTGAAGTACTTTGGTGTGACCTCGCTTTGCGGAAATGTAAATTGACCTGACTGGGATGACGTCCTGATACCGGCCTCTTGTGGTCTGGGTGCTGTATCCTTGCATAAGGTGAGATACAAGGTCCGCGACTTGCGCCTCGCCAAGGTCAAGAAAGAATGGATTTAACGGAGGGTCATTATATCGATCTGGAGTAGCAGAACGAACCCACTGCACTGCTCTGTCTGGTGACATTCTCATGATGACCCGATATGCCAGGTGTGGATTATTTCTGAAAAGTTGTGCCATCTCCCGAGACCACATGGAGCTTGATTTGGGCATGAGCCGCATGATAACAGAAGCCATCTCTTCAGAGTTTGAAAACTTGCCCCAGTAGGGTATGTGCGTTCTTGATATGGCATCATAGTCATATCCACTCGACAGGACTGCGATGAGAAGAGCGGGATCTGACGAGAATATAGCCAGTTGTAATGCATTGTATCCTCCTTCGAAGCGAATTTTGGTAATGTCGACCGCGCTCATCGTAGTGATCATTCGAACCGCATCGGCGTTCTTGGCACGTATGGCCGACTTCAGCAGGCTTTCCGCAATGGCCAGACCATACCCTCCTCGGGTATTTGCCAATAGCTGGCTGAAAAGTGCGGCGCCGCCCGCCGAACGCCCGATGGCGTGGACGATTTGCTCTTCATCGGCACTATTGGGACCTATGTCTGCGTTCGCCAGAGCGAACACCAGTCGTCTGAAAAGGCGGACGTTGAGCGAGTAGTCTCCATCAATGTATCCGAGTCTGGTTTCTGGTAGCAGGGTCTGCAGTGGCTGCAAGAGGGCATCCGGGGCAAATGTTAGACAGCCCCGGTGGAGCCCGGTGGGGGAGACTCCCCCCAGGTTGAACGTTTGGAAGATTTGGCTTCTCCGCAGCCCGTTCTCAATCGAGGAAAACACGCCCTCAAGCAGGGTGGCTAGAAACTCGTGCGCGGACTGAGGGCACGGGGAGCGCAGACGTTCATGTTCCCTCCTGACGATGATATTTCGCCTTTCGCGCCGCAGCCACGGCGTGCGAGGGCTGGATGCGCATGTCCCCGGCGATTCCAATAGTTCGAGGGCTGCGCTGGCGGAAGTTGAGGGACCGGCGTGTGGGGTGTGTGACAGTTGGCCTAGTTCCACCAGCGAACCGTCGTTGGCGTAGATGGTGTGGGATTGGTCGGTTGTTGTGACCGCGTCTTCTCCGGGTGCCTGGGACAGCGGAATCTCGCTTGGCTGCTGGCTCGGGTCAAGGTTGTCATCCGACGCGGCCAGGCGATACACGGCCAAGGAGGTGCGTGGCGGTATGGGCCCGGGTTGAGGAGCAAGGCCGGCATGAGCTCCGGCTTCTTGGGAAGGCCCACTCTCGGCGACGGAGGTCCATTGTCCATCGGACCCGCGCGCTTGGAAAGAAACGATCTGTGGGATTGACACTGGAGCCGCTTCCAGTAGTTTAGTACAGATTCTCCTTTAAGATTGGAAGGTTGATGGGAATGGACGCGTTTATTGACTGTGGGAGTGTCTTACCAGCGTTGGTCGAGGAGCCGCGTTGTTGGGAGGCGTACATGCGGCGTCTCTTTTGCAGTGCGGTCGAGGACAATGCCTCTCCACGGACCAAAACCCGGACCTCCCCATGTTGGACAACGAGGTCGTCGTAGACCTCAAGAATTTTTCTCCACTGCTTGGTGTCGACGTTCTTCTGGAAACCCCAGATGCGTAGGTGATACTCGTACTGGTTCTGGCTATTGGAAGAAATATGTCAGTTCGGCTAACTAGATTTCGGCAGCATACCTTGCGAGGGGCCTTACTTTGCCTTGAACCGGTGCTCATCCCACATGATCTTTTCGACGTCTTTTACGGTATGACTTTCGGCCAAGGCGAGAATCCTCGTTCTGTTGTTTCTCCACGCCTGCTTGCTGCTGCTTTCTTTTTGGGAAGACATGGTGATGTGCGCGGCTGGGCAGAATAGGCTCGATTTTGGGATGTATGTGCGATGGAAGTCGGCTTGGGATGCTGGGTACTGGAGAAGAGGGGTGGTTTGTTTGTCAGGCAGGAGAGCGGCGTAGGTACTTGTATGCAGCAGCTCGGTGGGCTGGGAGGGAGGGGGCGCCCGTTTCCCTCCAATGTCGGAGTTTCTGTTTAGTTCGCCTGTCGCGAGGCGACCGACACTTTGGGGGCTACCCGGCTGCAGACGCATTGGAGCAGTCGGGCACCCATCTTGCTTTCCAGGATTTAACCATACCCAGTGGTTTTCCAGGGCTTGGCCATGCCCAATGGTTTTCCAGGATTAGGCCATAACCAATGGTTTTCCAGAGGCCATAACCAATGATTTCCTAGGTGTTAGCCATACCCGGGGGGCTTTTTCAGATTTTGGTGCTGTCCAATGAGCTGGAGATTTTTCTAGAAATTGATTTGTGTTTTTTTGCTGGTCCCGTTGCCGAGTGCCATGCCCAAATCGGGTTTTTTTTTGGTTTTTTATTAGATTCTAGTACAAGTTCCCATGTCGATGCCCCCTAGCCTTCCCTCATCAAAGGCAATCGAATAGGGGGTGCCACGACTTATGACAAAGAAATTATGCCGCGCATTACAAATGAAGAGGAAAGAAATGGTCTACAGGGATTAAATAAATGTAGCGTAAAAAGGACACCCAGTAGATCTTTCAGAAAACCTTGAGACCTCCAGGGACCCTCTTCTGGAAGACGCCCTGGGGGTCGTACTTGCGGCTGGCAGCCTGCAGCTTGGTGACACTGTCGGCGCCCCAGCTCTCGTAGACCCCCTGGGACTTGTCGGCGTAGTTAGCGTAGATAAAGTCGAGCAGGTATCCCTTGCGGCGGAGCAGGCCGCGCTGGGCGCGCACAATCCCGAGGATGCCAACGCGCACGCGCTCGTCGTCGGCCGCGCTGGCGTAGCCCGCCGTCATCAGCATCATGGCGTTGTCGGTGCGGCCGGGCTCGAGCCCGAACAGGCTCGGCGTGCCCTTTGCCACCACCGACTGCGGCTGCGTCAGGAACTCGACAAAGAAGCCCTCGACGTCCGAGAGTGTCTTGACCCCGTCCTCCCAGATCTTGAACAGCTCCATGTACACCTCGGCGGGCGGGTTGACAAAGGACCAGTCGAGCTGGAACGCGCTATAAGGGGAGGAAGCAAAAGCAATGTTAGAAAGAGGAACCAAGGTTTGTTGAAACAAGGGGCATGTTTGTTTGTATTCTGAACTTACCGAGAGGTAGATGCAGGGATGTCTGCGCCGAAGGTGTCCACGACGTCAGCAACAGCAAGGAGCTTGCCCGAGCCCCCGAGGTTGGGGATGTCCCTGAAGGGCTTGTAGACGGGCGGGTTGGCGACGCCGCCCGTGTGCCACAGGGTGTCCCGGACGAAGAAGTTGCCGCCGGCGTAGTCGAGGAAGATACCCATCATGGCGTCCGGGTCGAAGGATGCGCCTGGGCTCATGAAGCGGCTGAACTCGCGAGCCTGGGCCTTGAGCACCCCCTCGCTGTAGTTGTACCGCACCACGTCGTACCACATGCTGTCCGACGGGTACGTGGCCACGTCGAAGCGCGTGACGATGCCAAAGTTGTTGATCCCGCCCTTGAGCGCCAGCCACAGGTCCGGGTGCGAGGCCTGCGTGACGTTGCCGAGCACCTCGCCGCTGGCCAGCACGATCTCGTAGCCGAGCACGCTGTCGCAGGCGAAGCCGTGCCGCCGCGACAAGAAGGTCATGCCGCCGCTGGTCAGGAAGCCGCCGACGCCGATGGACGGCACGCGGCCGCCCATCACCGTCAGGTTGTGCGGCTTGAGGCTGTGGTAGACGTCGCCGAAGCGGCCGCCCGGGCCGAGGCTGGCGACGGAGCCGTCGGCGCTGAGCACGACGCCGCTCATGTGTCGCATGTCGACGGTGATGCCGTTGTCGATGTTGGCCGCGCCCTTCCACAGCGTGTGGCCGCCGCCGCGCACCGCAAACTTGGCGTCGGGCCCCGTCCGCGCGCCCACGGTCCTGACGAACCGGCTGACCTCGTCCGTCGTCGTCGGCATGAAGATGCAGCCGGGCTTCATGTCGCGCGCCTGGCCGGCGAAATACGACCCCTGGCTTGCGCTGTACGCGTCGTCCGAGGGGAAGATGACCCTCCCCGGCATCTCCGCGGCCACCACCTGGCACGTGGTGTTCTTGCTGGTGGCGGAGACGGCGCTGGGCAGGGCCGTCGCCGTCGCCGCGAGGGCGCTCCAGAATAGTTTATACATGGGTAAAACTGATACGAAAGCTTTGTGCGTGGAATAGCAGTGTGTATCTTTTTGGAATTGAGCTGGATAGTCTGGGAAAAAAACCTCAACCTCGCCAAGCCCATGCCGCCTTATATAGATATCTATCCTAGGCTCTTCAGATATGTTCCTACCTATCCTTGGAGGCCGCGCGTGAGAATGCCTTCTGACATCCCTCGGATCTGGCACCCTTTCCATGTCCTCACACCGAACTAGCCCCTGCGAAGGCCCGAGAGCTGAACACCGAGACTCCTGTTGTCCTAGGCAGCGATCAAAATCCCTCTGAACACCCAGAGGTTGACGTGTCGGCTAGGAGTCATGAACAGGGGCGGCGCGGCGGGCAGAAGATCTTGAGCCACCCCCAAAACGGATGGGCTAGACACGAGGGATAATCCTCCAAGCATCGTCCAGTGCCAGGGCGTCTCTAGCTGTCATGTGTAAGGATGAAGGGGCGCGGCTGGAATCGTAGCCGAGCTGTGGCGGGCCGCGCCACACGTGTTACGAGAGGGCTCGAGGACCAGGACTCGCCGCTGTTGGGCCCTCATTCGTTGATCAGGCGCCAGCTTGCGCCTCGCGGCAAGCGTACCTGCGTATCTGATGAGATTGGACAAGCGAGAAAGGACCTGAGATCAGCCCCTTTTGGGGTGCTGGTTCTTTGATGGATCCGCTTTCAGCTCAAGGCAGCTTCCTTCCAATAGGGGCTGGGGCATGTGCTATTTTCTGCCTTGCTCGAGGCTCAAAGGGCTGAGAATTTGATGGGGCTGGATCGCGCTATCAGCCAAGCCGGAGCAACCCGGGATCCCGAGCGGGTGGAAAGTTAGGGCTGAGGGACATGCAGGCAAGGCCGAGGGGGTGGGATACCAAAAGGAGATGATCTGTTCGGTTCCGAGGGGGGCGAATTAGATTCCACGACGGCCTGTGGGATCGTATTCTTCCTTCTTGGCGGCCTCATGGCGCAGTCGTGCGTGGGATGGTTGTCACGCGTCGGAAACCGACAATCTTTGTCGATTCGCCAATTCCTTTTGGCTGAAGATGGAGGGGTAGAGCAAGTGTGGGTGGGTGAGCATGACTGCAGGCAAGCGATGTGTTGCCAGGGATGCTCGGCAACTTATGCACAGTCGGTACCAACGACATCAACGGAAGGCAGGCGAAGCCAATTATCGAAACAAGGAGCCAATGAGAGGTAGATATGGATTTGGAACCCACTGACGCATCGAAGCGCAATCCACCGATTGGTCCAATATCGACCGGTTCCCATATGCAAGGGAGGAAGGGGCGCGCTCGCTGAACGCAAGGGAGGAAGGAGGAAGGGAGTCAAAGGACAAGCTCGGCTCTTGTGGGAGGCGTCCGATATTTCCGAGCAGCAGAGTTGAGATAAGCAAACAAGAACAAATAAAAAAGACGGCAGCAATCGCGCCCACTCCCACCTTTTCCTACCCGCAGGACTCCATCCCAAAACGGGCAAACAGCTGCTCTCGACGCCAGAAGAAACAAACAGTAGCAACCATGGCCGCACCACAGCCCTCATACACCAAGGTGGCGCACTCGGCCACCTACGCGGCCATCGACCCGACCCGACCCGCGCTCTCGTCCGCCGGCAAGGTCGTGGTGATCACGGGCGCCACGGGCGGCATCGGACGCGCGACGGCCCTGTCGTTCGCCGCCTCGGGCCCCAAGGCCCTCGTGCTGCTCGGCCGCCGCCAGGACGCCCTGGCCGAGGTCGCGGGTCTCGTCCGCTCCAAGCACGGCTCGGTGGCGGTCGAGACGCACCCCGTGGACCTGGTCGACAGCAGCACGCTGCGCCGCGTCCTGGCCGGCGTCGCGGCCTCGCATGGCTGCATCAACGTCGTGGTCCACGCGGCCGGCGTGCTGGCGCCCGTGGTGCCGCTGATGGACGCCGACCCGGCCACGTTCATGGACGGCTACAAGACGACGGTGGTCGGCACGCTGTGTCTGGCGCAGGCGCTGGTGCTGGCCAACGGGGAGAAGGAGGCGACCCTGGTCAACCTCACCACAGCCGGAATTCTGTTCCCGCCCTTCCCTGGCATGGGCGCCTACGTCAGCTCCAAAATGGCCGCTGTCAAGCTGCTGCAGTCCTTTGGCGCCGAAAACCGTTCCGTCCACATCGTCCACGTACACCCGGGATTTCTGGACACTGCCATGTCCACCCAGCTGGCCAAAACTACCAAGCTGCCGTTTGGCTTCGACGACAGTAAGATTTATTCCCCCGTATTATTGTTTCGAGCCAAGCTGACATTATGTTCCAAGTCTCCCTCCCCGCCGATTTCCTGGTCTGGGTTGTGTCACCAGAGGCCAAGTTCCTCAACGGCAAGCTCGTCTTCTCTGCCTGGGACGTCGACGAGCTCAAGAGTCGCGAGAAGGAGATTGTCGGCACCTCGCCCTTCACCAGCGAGCTGTGGCTGAGCTTCTCGGGATTCCCGCGTTACGTCGGCGGCCATGCTCTTGGAGGTCACTAGAAGTACAAGTTAGTGTTATGGGAAGCTGAGGCCGGGCTCCAGGCGATGGTAGGAAAAATGTTTACGGTCTACTTGCTATTGTTTTTGCTTCGAGTTATAACTTAACAGGACATGGAACTATGCCAGTACGTAGCTTAGAATGCTAGAATCACAGAACTAGTCTATTCGTGGCTTTCTCGGTGACGAACTGCAGTTTGGACCGCAGCAAGATTACGATGGGTTCCACCAACAAATGCCGCGTTGCTCCTCCCCCTCCCTCTTCTCCCCCGTCCTGCGCATATCTCTGAGTGAAGCGCAGTACGACCTTTGCGATTCTTGCCAGGACCTCGAACTCGCCCTGGTCCGAATAAGGGTGGTGGTGGAGCACAGCGTCCATGAGCGCGATGCACGCCGACGCCACGAGCAGGACCACGGCCGGCTGCTCCGAGCAGGGGCACACCAGGATAGTCAACAGGCGCCGGCAGGCGGTAGTGGTGATGTTGCCGAGGGCACTGCTGCCGGAGGACCCGTCGGCTGGCGGAGCTGCAATACCTCGGCAGGCGGCGGCGCCAGCGGCATCGCGGCCTGGGTCCAGCTGCTCGACGATGGACGCTGCCGTCCGGGCGCAGTCGTCGCTGTGGCCTGTTAATAACGCGCCTGCTGTTGCTGGACTATTCTCTCGGGGCGCAGCGCAAAGGTCGTCGACAGCTGGCGGCCGCAGTTGCTGCTCTCCGATAAAATGCCGGCTGGCGTTTGTGAAGTCTATGGTGCTGCTGCTGTGGTGGTCTGCCGCCAGGGGTAGGGGCGTTTGAGAAGAAGCAGCAATTATGGCGGCGGCTGCTGGATTCGCTTCGCCCAACAACGACTCTATGGCCCAGTCGTAGCTGCTGCTCCAGTCGAAATCGGTCTGTCCCGTGGCGGAACCGACGTGGTAGTTGTCCAAGAATGATGAGACGACACCTTCCCCATGCGACTGCTGCTGTTGTTGTTTCTGTTGCTGTTGCTGCTGCGGTCGTATCCTGCGCGGGCGGCCAGCCCGCCGGGCCGGGCTGTACGAGCATGCCTGGCCGAGGTTCGCGCACCGCCCGCAGGACGGACGGCTCTTGTCGCAGCGTATCTTGAAGGCCGAGCAGACATCGCACGTGTCCTTGAACTTCTTCTGCAGGGGCGTGGAGCCGGAAGCGCTCGACGGGGCAGACCGGCACGACGACGACGAGGACGGCGATGGATCCATAACAGTCTTGGTGGTGGTGGACAAAAAGCCTTGGCAGGATTGAGCCGGCCGCCTCCCTTGCCGCATCGAGGCCACGTCGACTCTCATATGGCGCCATCTTTGTCGCCTCCCCACGGCCTTGGCCCTGACGGAAGCTGCCGGAATCCCTTGTCGGGACGTATTATCGCCTTTCTAACCCCAGCCCACATGCATACCGACCATGTCACCCCGTCATCTCGCACGCTGCAGTGCACCTAGACATCAGCTCGAGCGGGGTAACGTCTATCTTTTGCCCCAGCTGAACGAAAAGAAGGATTGCAGCGCTCATCGTCTCCGCACTCTAGTCCAACGTAAGCTCTCGCTTTCAAGCCGGTTAAAATACACGCTGCACTGGTCTATCCACAGTCTCACATAAGCCAATGTGGAGGCTGCCCGCGGTTGGTGCCGCACTCGGTCCTACCGCATCTCCGTCTTATCTGCGCGTTGTTGGTTGATGGACCCCCTCATATGAGGTTGTCGCTTAGGCCTCGTATCATGGCCTCTCAGGCCCTACCGTTGACTTTTTTATTTGCCCGGCTACTGGGTCCGGAGGGGGGGGGGGGCGCGCTCCCCGAATAGTGCCTCTTGCCCATTCGTTTATTACATGTTCGAGCCACATGCATAGTGACAAGGCGCATGTGCCTTTATCACACCTTGGCGAGGATACCACTCTCGGCAGGCCACAACACTCGGCCCCTCGTAATTCGCCGCCCGCCGCCGACGAAATCACCATGCCAAACTCCACCGGCCATGATGGCACGAGAGACCTTCTGCTACAGCTTTATGGTGACTCCCTGGCGGCGGCGGCGACCGACATCGTCGACCACGCGGATGCCGATATGTCATCCGAGTGGCCGGACGACGACGAAATGTGGGCAGCCACGGCCCTGGGATCGCTCTCCTCCCACCCAGACCTTTCCTGCCCACTCCCCGTGGCGGCGGCGACGGCGCCCTGCCACTTGGGGCCCCCCGCACAAGAGCGTGCTGCCGTCACGCCGCCATCCCAGGCCGCTTCCCTTCCTACTGTTGTAGAGCAGCAAGGCCCTGTGGCGGCATGCAGGAACGCCCAAGGGCCCCGGGGTGGCTCCTGCACCAGCATCGCCATCGGTATCGTGGGGTTGATGCGCCGGTGCGGCAACTCGCCGCTGTGCTTGATGGGGAGCCACGAACATCAGCAGCAGCAGCAGCAGCAGCAGCAACGTCGCCAATCGTCCGCTTCGTCGTCGTCTTCTTGGTCACACCACCGGTCCACTACTACCTCGACAACGACAACACCGCCAACAGCAACAGCAACAACTGGCGACGATGGCATTCCTACGACGTCTTCTGTGGATTCGGTGCTTTCGGCCGCGCGTGAGGCGGCGGGGCTGGCGCGCCGCCTGCTCGACTGTCCGACGTGCCGCGCCGGCCCCCAGCTGCAGCTGCTGCTGGCCGTCGCCTTTGCCGAGGTGATTGCCGGGTACCGGCGCGTCATCAGCTCGTATCACGGCGGGGAGGGACTCAAGCAGCAGCGCCATCACCACCACCACCACCACAGAACAAACGACGAGCTGCGACGTGCGCCGCTGAGCATCGGCAGCCACCAGATAGAGGACGTCATGATGGAGGCCGCGATCGTGAGTCGCGTCGTCGGCTGCAGGCTGCAGGAGCTGGAGGACGTCATGGGAGAGATTTTAAGACCGCCACCCCCGGCGGCCCCGCGGGCGGCGGTGGCGGCACAGCCCGAGTTTGGGTGGTGGAGTGGCGTAGAAGCCGCAGGCGGTAGCAGTAGCAGTAGCTCGAACTTTTCGGTTCTACAGCGCGGGCTACACCTGGGCAAGGACTCGTTCCTCGCCACGCAGCTCGAAACGGCCAGGCACGAGCTCACGGGGCTGCTGTCGCTGCACCAGGAGACGACGGCGGATCTCTTAGCCGGCCCGTGACTTGTTCCATAAAGGCATCAACGCCAAGGGCCAAGAAGAAGAGCCCTTGCGTCTTCCATTTTGTTTGGGTCTGTAGATTTACGTAGATTTCCCGAGACATGACTTTCGAAAACCAGGAATAAGAACACATTAGAAACCACAGCCGCCTCTTTCAGTCCTTGCGCTCGGCAAAAATGACGCAGCCCCGGTAAACGGGCGCGTACGTCTGGACGCGGACGGCGCGCAGGCCCGCGCGGTCCAGCAGGGCGTCCCACTGCGGCGCGGTGCGCTCGCCGGCGCCGAACAGGGCCAGCATCTGCAGGTCGAGCCCCGCGGGCCAGACGTGCGACTTCTCCTCGGGCAGCACGACCTCGTCGATCAGCACCTGCGAGCCGCCACCGGCGGCCAGGGCCGGCACGATGGAGGAGAGGATCCGCACCGCCTCGTCATCGCCCCAGTTGTGCAGGATCGCCCGGAGGTAGTAGTATTTGGCACCTGTGTTGTCGAGTTTCGGGGGGGTTTTGGTTAGCATTCTGGCGGGTTTGCAAAAAAAGCACACTTTGTCCACTCACCCTTGACGGGTTGCGGCTGGAAAAAGTCGTGTGCCATCAGCTGCACCCCCTTGACGGCTGGGGCTCTGCTTATGGTTTCGTCACGATCCTGCACTACCACCTTGCCAGCCAGCTCGGGGTGCTTAGCCACCAACCGCGCGGCCTGCTGGCCCGTATTGCCGCCAATATCTACTAGAATCGGGCCTGTGTGGGTGGCGGCGAGGGAATCGCCCAGCGGGACAACGTCCAAGCCGTTGCTTTCCTTGGGAACCTGTTACAACCAATCGCTTTGTCAGTGGGTGATTCAGGAGCAAAAAAACGTGGGAATTCAAGCGAAGAACACAACGAGTAAGCATGCATACCCCCATCAGGCTCTGGAAATCGACCGCCACCTCGGGATGCTCCTTGAGCCACGGGAAGAGGCCCCCCTCGGCAGCCAAACCCTTGTGCAGCGCCGACGAGCCGGCGGGCGTCTTGTTGCGGTACCCGTGCTCGCGCAGGTGGTCGGGCAGCGCCTGGAACGAGGGCGCACTGACGGCGTGGAAGAAGCGTAGGGGCGCCGCGATGCGCGCGTCGGCCAGCGCGCGCGTGGCCCTGCGCGCGGCGTAGGCGTCGGGACCGACCTCGGCCAC
>NW_008804554.1:585696-713916 GCF_000145635.1 Gaeumannomyces tritici R3-111a-1
CGGACGGCGCCGCGAGCTGCGCCGCCGACAGCGGCTGCCCGGCCGCCGCCGCCGCCAGCGACTCGAAGATGCCCAGGTCGCCCGCGAGCTTGACCAGGGCCAGTTGCCGGCTGGCGTTGAGCAGGCGCAGCAGCGTGTCGGTCGGCGTCTCGAGCTCCTCGGCCGACTCGTGCAGGGACGTCATCAGGCCTTGCCTCGTGTGCTCGTCCAGCGCGGCCGGGGCGCGAGGGTCCTCGGACGCCAGGAGCCCTGCCAGAGTGCTTGGAGGCTGCGCCTTGTTGGGACCATGTCCATTGGTGTGACCATTGGTGTGACCGTTTGTGTGACCGTTGGTGCCGTGGCCGTTGGTTGTCGCGTACATGGTTCCAGTGCCGCCGTGGCCGTTCTGCTCGAGCTTGCCAGCGTTCCTGGCCTCACCGTTGAGGAACGACAGCTTGTCATGACCCGTGAACGTAACCGGGGCCTTCTTGGCCGGGGCTAGCCCCAGCTTTCCGCGCTCCAGCCGAGGCGCGAGCCCGTCGACCGAGTCGAGGGCGAAGTTGTCAATGTCGAGAATGTCCTCGGGCCGGACCATGCGGCGGCCCTTGAGCGTCTGGAGAATCGCCCGCTCCTCGGGCGTGAGCTTCTCCTCGAGCTCGGCGAGCGCCCTGCTGTTGGCCTCGTCGTGCGCGTCGCCGTCGAGGCCCAGGCTCTTGAGCTTGGCCACGAGCGCCTCCTTCTCCTCGAACGACACGTGGGCAAAGGCGCGGAAGCAGAACTCGATCGTCTTGGAGACCTCGGCCTGCGTCAGGCCGCGACCCTGAGCGTCGGCGTCGGCGGTGCCCTGGATCACGGGGCGGAACAGGTTAAAGGCGCGCTCGAAGCTCTGCTCGTCAAAGTCGTGCAGCACGGGCTGGTCGGCCGAGCGGATCTGCTTGAGCGCGCTCGACACCACCACCAGGAAGCGCGTGTAGCTCTCGGCCGTTTTCTTGTCGTACCACGACGCCGCCGTCGCCTCGTCGCAGTCCCCGCGCAGCACGGCCGCGATGGTCGTGGCAGCCGCCAGGCCGCCCGCCAGCGCCAGGTGCACGCCCGACGAGAAGAAGGGGTCGATGAAGGAGCCCGCGTCGCCCACGATGCGCGCCCCGGGCAGCGCGTACCGCGACGCGCTGTACGACCAGTCCGACGCCGACTTGACGTCCGACACCATCTCGGCCTTGGAGAGGAGCGCCCGGATGCCCGGCACCAGGTCGAGGCTCTGCTCGTAGAGGCCGCGCGCTGACGGCTCGGCCATGGCGCGCTTCTTTTCTGTCGCAATGTCCTGGTTCTGCACCACGCCGACCGAGTGGGTGCCGTTGTGCAGCGGGATGAACCATACCCAGCCGCTCGCGTCCTTTAGGGCCTCAAAGTACGGCGCGCCCTCCTTGTGCGTGCCCACGGCGTGCGTCCCGCCGCCTTTCCAGTAGGCCCAGCTCGCGACGTTCTTGAGCCCCTGGTTGTAGTGGCGGTTCTTCATGTACTTTGTGCTGAGCAGGCCCGCCCGGCCCGACGCGTCCACGAGGTAGCGGAACGAGATGGCCCCGGAGCTGCCGTCCTTGCGGCTCCAGGTCGCCGACACTGGGCGCCCCAGTTCCTCCTCGGGGGAGCTCGGGGGGCTAAACTCGACCGACGTCACCTTTGTCGCGTCAAACGTCTTGACGCCGCACGACGCCGCGTGTTTGAACATGATCTCGTCGGCCTCGGACCGCACCACGTTCCAGGCGTACCCCTCGGGTCCGCCGGCGGCGACAAAGTCGGTATCTACAAGAGGCGAGGAAGCTGTTAATAATTATGGTTGTGGTTTTCGTCTTGCTCCGCAAATACAGTCGGCCGTGTTGCGCGGAAAGACGTACAAGACTCTGGCCTGGCCCAGTTGAGGCGGAAAGCACCCCCTTTCTGCCATGATGTATTAGTAGAGGCACCGACTCGGCTTTCACGGGCAAGTTTTTGCTCGTGCTTGTTCGTTGGAGCTCACCTTGATATTGAACCCGTGAGCATTGAACTTTTCATATCCGTCGATGAACTTGAGGAAATGCCGCATCGAGGGGAGCATGCTTTCGCCAATGTGGTATCTGCGAGTACGTGGTTTATTAGTCCTCCAACTCCACCGTCGCCCGAAACTACATCATAGCAGACGAACCTTGGGAACTTCTCCGACTCCAGGAGCACCACATCGATGCCCTCTCGCGCTAGGGCTGCCGAAGCATAGGACCCCCCGGGCCCACCGCCCACCACCAGGACAGTGCAGCTCTGTGGAACACTCGCCATTTTCGCAAGGTCGCGGAGGACAAGGTTTTCAAGGGGACTGAAGGTGACTGAGAAGATACCAAAGAAGTTAATACCCAGAGGAAGACCGCGATGGACCTACAATGCACACCGGGCGCCTCGACAAGATCACAGCAAGAACACATCAAGCATATAATATCCAAAATCGCAAATCTGCACCTCGGGTTTGTCGACTTCATCATCGAGGTGTGCTCGGCTCGGGCCATGGCAAATGCAAATTGTAGCTGCTAGTAAGACGACTTGCATGTCTCGGTCGATTGCGTCGGAGGGTTTTCGGGCAATTTTTTTTGCTGCAGCCGCGTGTAAGCCCATAGAATTTCACGGAACCCGAACCACGTTGACTCAATAATACCAGGTACCTTGCAGTTACGCACTTTACGCGCCCATGCCGGCACAAGAAGAGGCCTCTGTGAGAATATCACGTCAGCAAAGTGACATCATCCGCCCCTAATGGTTCCTCCGTAGGAGCACATATAGCATTTGTGTCATGAACGCGTAGTAGGCAGGTATCGGGTTACATAATGGGCAAAGGCTTAACAAACTATCGAGCTCAACAAGTAAACAGTTTCATACTGAAATCTACACGTTAGGATGAATAAAATTCCAGTCAACTGGTGGCTGCAGTAGTTCCAGTGTCAGCATTACAAGCTCAAAAAACTTTCAGCCCTTTCGTCCTGGCATTCCTGATGCCTTCCTCAAGCAGCAAACCCCAGGGATTTTACTCTTCCGCCTTTTGGGAAGACTACCTGGCGACGCAGCACAGCAAATTGCCCGAGCTTGGCCATGTATCAGAGCACTGCGGCTCCAAACGCGTCGTCCGCTTCCTCGGCGGGAACCCGGGCCACATGCAGCTCCAGGGGACCAATACATATCTTGTCGGCACCGGGAGGATAAGAATCCTCATCGATACAGGCGAGGTGAGGTGCACTTTGGACAATACCGTCGGCGGGTTTCTTTTGATGTCACCTGGAGACCGCACACTGCACTACTAACCACAACGACCTAGGGCTCGTAACAGGGTCGTGCGTCGTGGATAATAAACCTAACAGGGTACCTCGACGACCACGACATCTCCATCTCGCACGTGCTGCTGACGCACCGCCACGGCGACCACACGGGCGGCCTGGCCGACCTGCTGCTGCGGGACCCGGACGTTCTCGTGCACAAGAACGAGCCCGAAGGCGACGGCCAGCGCCCGATCCGGGACGGGCAGCGGTTTAGCGTCGAGGGCGCCACGCTGCGGGCGGTGCTGACGCCAGGCCACAGCTCGGACCACGCGTGCTTCGTGCTCGAGGAGGACGGCGCCCTCTTCACGGGAGACGCCGTGCTGGGTCACGGCTACAGCGTCGCCGAGGACCTGGGCGCCTACACGGCGAGCCTGGCGCGGATGCGGGCGCTGGGCTGCGGGGGGCCCGGGTACCCGGGCCACGGGGAGTGGATCAAGAACCTGCCGCGCGTCCTGGACATGTACGTGGCGCAGCGGCGGGCGAGGGAGAGGAGGATCTGCGCGGTGCTGGCGGACGCGGCGGCGGCGGCGGCTGTCGGACACCATCAGGGGGTCGCCACTGCTGCTGCCATGGGTGGGGGAAACGGCGGCCTAACTGTGGAGGACGTAGGGGTGCGTATCTACGGAGAGGCGGCTAGGAGCCCGGGTGCGTTCGATGCTGCGCTGAGGCCGCTGTTGGATCAGGTTTTGCACATGCTGGCCGACCATGGCAAGGTTGGATCTCGGCTGGTTGGATCGGGCCAGACCAGGCACTGGTTCGTCACGCCCGGCATGTAGTTGATAGTTTAGGAGTTCATACGGAATGTTGATGGCGAGCCAGACTTTAGCAGCCCATACGTGCGTCTTTGGTGCTCTGCCATTGTGTGAGGTAGGCCCGATCCAGGCACGAGATTTTTCGTGCTGCAACTAGAACAACAACAACAACAACAACCACCAAGGCTTTCTCCCACCTCTTTTGGGCGGCGGCCCTCCGGACCGGCCGACCTCCCACGGCTAGCAAGTCAGCCTTGACTGCAGGATAATCTACCGATCCCCATTCGGCTGCACATGAAGAACGCTAGCAACCTGGCTTGGGTGCCACAATATGACTCTTCTCCGCTGACCTAGTTGCCTTTCCAGAAAATCCCCCGACTCGGATTCCGAGCTATTGTGCCGATGTTCGGTATACCCAATGGGGGAGATTGATGAATGTAACCCGTTTGGAACCTTTGCGAAAGTTTCTGCATCCTTGTGGCGAAGCGGATCACGCTTGATATTGGCGTATACAACAAAGAAATGGCATACACTGGCACACTCTGATGCAGTGCTGACACGTGGAAACACAGTAGGCTCGAGTGTACGAGGGCTGGGCTCGATATGTGGATTGTGGCGCGAAATACGGAAAGAGAAAACATATGATGATCGCCCGTCTCTCGCAGGACGGACCAGACATAACCGCTCGCCAACATCACACAGTCCTCACGACAATGGACAGCAGCAACAGCGGCAGAAACTCACCCACCCCCTCGCATTCCACCGCCGCGGCAGACATGGCGGGCAGCAGGCTTCCCGCAGAGGACGACGGCGGCAGCAACAGCAGCAGCAGCAGCAGCAGTGCCGCCGCCGTAGGTCTCATCGTCTTCAGCCACGAGCTCCCCGGCGGCGACTCGGTCCAGGACCTGCTGCGCAGGCTGCACCGGCACGCCAAGCGGCCGCGGCACGGCCTCCTAGCGCGGTTCCTGCGCGAGTGCGTCGCGGTCCTGAGGCACGAGGCGCAGGCCCTCCCGCGGGACGAGCGCGCGCCGGCGCCGCCGTTCAGCGACGTGGCGGCGCTGGGCTCGTGCTGGGAGGCGCTGCGGCGCGGGCCCGTGGGCGGCGCGTGGGAGGGCGCCATGGTGTGTCTGTACCACTTGGCCGTGTTGATTGGGTAAGGAAGAGGCTGTCCTGCCGTGGACATACATCCCCCCTTTGTGACATTGGTACGTGGCAACAGAATCATGAAGGCCCCGTCAACTAACCGCACAAACATACACACACACACACTGAAACAGTCACCACGAAGCGACCGACCAGCCATATCACAGTCAAGATTCTGCACCACCGTGCCTGGTAGGGGTCAGCATCGGCTTGTTTTCGGCGGCGGCCGTCGCCGTATCCCCTACCCTCACCGATCTCGTCTCGTGCGGTGCCGAGGCCGTTCGGATGGCCTTTGTATTTTGCCGGCACGTCGGCCGCGTCTCCCAGCTGCTCGAGACCACCATCCCCACCACGCCCGGTCGCAGCCCGAGCTGGGCATCCGTCATCATCGGGCTACCGGCCGACGTGGTGCAGGCGGAGCTGGACCTCTTCAACAACGGCGCTGAGCAGCAGGCGGGCCGACAAGGCGACGACGGCGACGATGACGACGATGGCGGCATGGCGACGGCGCTGACGCGCGTCAGCATCAGCCACGTGGATCACGGGTCGGTGGGCGTCACGGGCACCCCCTCGCGCCTGGCCGAGCTGTTCGCCAAGTCAAAGCCCCTGGGCGCCTCGCGGCACGCGGCGCTGCCCATCTCGGGCGGGCTCTGCCACGTGCCGCACGTCTACGGCGACGACGACGTGCGCGCCGTGCTCCGGGCGGCCCGCGTGGGGGAGCGTTGGGGCCGCGGCAACCGCCGTCGGGTCGTGCGGCCGCTGCTGTCGCCGCACACCGGGAGCCCCTTCGAGGCCGCCGACGCCGCGGGGCTGATTGAGGAGATCTGCGCCGAGGCCCTGACCAAGCCCCTGTTCTTCGACAAGGTGGCCGAGGGCGCGGCGGCGCAGACGCTGCGCAGCCTGGACGAACGCGAACTCGCAGCGGCAGGCACGCAGCCGTCGCGTCTCGGCGTGCTGCACTACCGGACGTCGGTCGTCTCGGACGGCATCGTGGCGGCCGTGGAGGGGCGGCTGCTGTCGTCTCGGGCCGTCGTCGTGCAGCGCCAGGACGTCGTCGACTGGGTCGTGCAGCAAGAACGTGGCGGCGAGGTGGGCATGGGTCGAGATCACCTGGTCGGCAACCCGGGCTCGCCGCAGGACTCCAAGCTAGCCGTGGTCGGCATGGCGTGCCGCATGCCGGGCGATGCCGACACGCCCGACAAGTTCTGGGAGCTGCTGGTGCAAGGCCGCGACACCCTAGCCGAGGTGCCCCCTGACCGGTTCGACCTCGACGCGCACTTCGACCCGGCCATGAAGGCTGAGAATACAGTAAACACACGGTTCGGAAATTTCGTATCCGGCCCGGGCCTTTTCGACGCGGGATTCTTCAACATGTCGCCCCGAGAGGTTGGATCTCCCCTCCCCTGAGATTGCTGTAGTCTGTGTGGCCAGTTGGCTCCAACTCCCCGAGCAAACACTGAGAAAGAACAAAAAAAAACAGGCACAGCAGACAGATCCCATGCAGCGTCTAGCACTAGTAACGGCGTACGAGGCGCTCGAGATGGCGGGCTTCGTGCCGGGCCGCACGGCGTCGTCGCACGCCTCGCGCGTCGGCACCTACTACGGCCAGGCCAGCGACGACTACCGCGAGGTCAACGCGAGCCAGAAGATTGGCACCTACGGCATCCCCGGCACCGAGCGGGCGTTTGGGAACGGCCGCATCAACTACTTTTTCAACTTCCAGGGCCCCAGCTTCAACGTGGACACGGCCTGCTCGAGCGGCCTGGCCGCGGTCTATGCGGCCTGCTCGGCGCTGTGGGCGGGCGAGGTCGACACCGTGGTGGCTGGGGGTTTAAACGTCATCGTAAGTGTTGTTTTGCGTTTCTTTGCTTGCCAAACCCGCGAGACTGACCAACCCAAAGACCAGCCCCGACATATACTGCATGCTGGGTAAGGGTCACTTCCTGTCCCCGACGGGCCAGTGCAAGGTCTGGGACGCCGGGGCGGACGGCTACTGCCGGGGCGACGGCGTGGGCTCCGTGGTGATAAAGCGGCTTGAGGATGCGCTGGCAGACAATGATGTGGTCCTGGCCACCATCCTGGCCGGCGCGACCAACCATTCGTCCGAGAGCGTGTCCATCACGCAGCCTCACGCCGCCATCCAGAAGAACAACTACCAGCGCGTCATGGACCGGGCTGGTGTTGATCCCCTGGACGTCAGCTACGTCGAGCTGCACGGTACGGGTACACAGGTTGGTGACGCGGTCGAGTCCGAGTCGGTGCTCGACTTTTTTGCGCCGGACCATTCTCGGCAGGGGCAGGACCAGCATCTGGCACTGGGGGCACTCAAATGTAATATAGGCCATGGTGAGGCCGCCGCCGGCATTGCTTCGTTGATCAAGGTGCTCTTGATGTACCGCCATGGCGTCATCCCCCGACACATTGGCATCAAAACCGCGGTCAACCCCGTGGTGGCGCGCCACCTGGCCGGCCGCAACGCCGGAGTCGCCTTCGAAAACAAGCCCTGGACCGCCCCAGACGGCGGCGACGGCAAGCGCTATTCCATCGTCAACAGCTTTGGCGCCCACGGCGGCAACACGACTCTCCTGCTCGAGGACGGCGCACCGCCGGCGGCATCGCTCCATCACCAAGGCGGCGACGGCGGCGACGACGACGGCCGCCACGAGGTCGTCTGCATCTCGGCCAAGAGCAAAGCCTCGCTGCGCGGCAACGTCGCCGCCCTGCTCGGCTACCTGGACGCGAACCCGGACGCGCGGCTGAGGGACGTGGCCTACACGACGAGCGCGCGGCGCATGCACCACCACATCCGCGTCGCCGAGGCCGTCTCCAGCACGGCGCGGCTCGGGGACGTGCTGCGCGCCATGGCCGCCGACGACGCGGCCCTGGACGCCCATGCCTGCCACGTTGCGAGACAGGGCAGGAAGAAGGTCGTCTTCGCCTTCTCGGGCCAGGGCTGCTTCTACCGCGGCGCCGCCGCGGCGCTGTGCGAGCGGTCACCCGACTTTGCGCGTCTAGTGCTCGAGCTGGACCGCGTCGTTGTCCAACTAGGCTTCCCGTCGGTGCGCGCGGCCGTCGTTGAGAACAAGACGGACGGCAGCCTGGTGGAGAGTGATGTCGGCGGCAGCGACCTGAGCCCCCTGGTCGCCCAGCTCGCGCTGGTGGTGTTACAGATCGCCCTGGCGCGATACTGGGCGCTCCTCGGCATCACGCCCGACGCCGTGGTTGGCCACAGCCTGGGCGAGTACGCGGCGCTGTGCGCGGCCGGCGTGCTGTCGGCCGCCGACGCGCTGTTCCTGGTCGGCCGCCGCGCCCAGCTGACGGCCGCGCGCGCCCGCGGCGGCGCCGGGAGCCACGCCATGCTGTCCGTGCGCGGGGTTTCGGCCGCCCAGCTCGCCGAGATGTATCCCCCCGAGAGGTTCGGCTACGAGGTGTCGTGCCTCAACGGCCGCGCCGACACCGTCGTCAGCGGGCCCCGGGACGCCCTCGTCGCCCTGCGCGACGCCACCCTGCTGGAGGAAAAGAAGGCCGCCACGGGGCTCAAGTGTGTCCTCCTCGACGTGCCGTACGCGTTCCATTCCGCCCAGATGGACCCCGTCCTCGCCGACTTTGAAGCTGCGGCCCGTCGCCGCGTCACGTTCAAGCGCCCGCAAGTGCCCGTCATCTCGCCGCTTTTGGGCCGGTGCGTGTTGCCGTCCGAGGCGCACGTTATCAACGAGACGTACCTGCGGCGCGCCGCCCGCGAGCGAGTCGACTTTGTGTCCGCCGTTGCCGCCGCCGCCGCCGCGGGCCTGGCCGACGACGGCTCGGTCTGGCTCGACATCGGGCCGCACCCCGTCTGCTCGACCTTTGTCCGAAACTGCCGCCAAGAGCAAAAGGAAGAACCGGCCGCCGTCACCGCCCTCCCATCCCTCCGCAGGGGCGACGACTCCCTGGCCGCCTGGAGCAGCACTCTGGCCGCGCTGCACCGCCTGGGGCTGCCTGTCGCGTGGGACGAGTACTTTTCGCGTCGGGGCCATGGCGAGTGTTCGAAAGCGCCACAGCTACTGCACCTCGCCACGTACTGCTGGAACAACAAAAACTACTGGATACCCTACGAGGGCACGTGGACGCTTGACAAGGCCGACCCCGCCGCTGCTGCTGAGATGCACAGGCAAAGGACGAGTAGGCGGCAGCCTGCTGGCGAGGTTCCCTTCCTCACCTCGTCCGTCCAGCGGGTTGCCTTTGAGGACGTCGGCGAGAAGACGGCGCGCTTGACGGCCATTTCCGACCTGAGGCACCCCCACCTGCTCGGGGCAGCGACGGGACACAAGATCCACGGGAGGAGCGTATTGACAGCCGTAAGTGCAAAGAAAAGAAGGGGAAGAAATGAAAAAGGAATCCTCACCACCTGGTCTCGAATCTGTTGCTAATCAGTTTCTGTTTGTCTGTCTGCTCAGAGCATCTGGGCCGACATCTGCCTCACCGTCGGCGAGCATGCGTACAAGCGACTAGTCCCAAATGCCACAGGGGTTCTCATGGACGTCAGGGACATGAGGGTCGTCGCGGCGCAGCTGATCGCCGAGGAGGAGAACGACGGCGACCCCGCCGCCTCGCCGCCAGCCCAGCAGCTCATACGGATCGAGGCGGGGCTGGACCTCTCGCTCGGCCGGACAAACGTCGGTCTGTGGACGTGCAGGGCCGACGGGTCCCGCGACCCGGCAGACCGCGCCTTCGCGACGGCCGTGGTGTGGTACTACCCAGACGACGGCACGGCGGCCATGGCGCGCCAGGATTGGGCCGCCGAGTGGCGGACTGCCGCGCACCTGGTGGGCTCGCGCATTGACGCCCTGTGGGATTCCACGACGGCGGCGGCGACGGGCTCTGGGGAGGCAGGCGGCGGGGCGAGCACCAGCACCAGCAGCGCGCTATCCAACCGGGCGACGTACGAGCTGTTCGCCAATATTGTCGACTACGGCCCGCAATACCGGGCCATGCGGCGCGTCGCGCTCGACCCGGACGCGCTCGAGGCCGCCGCCGACGTGACACTCGACGACGACCGGCACGGCGACTGGCGCACCCCGCCGCACTGGATCGACGGCGCCTTCCAGCTTGCCGGCCTGGTCATGAACTCGTTCGGCGACCCCGCGGCCGGCAGCCCCGCGCGCGACTTCTTCTTCATCACGCCCGGCTGGCGGCGCCTGCGGCTCCTAGAGCCGCTCAGGGGCGGGGTCGGCGCCGGCTATCGCAACTACGTCCGCATGGCCCCCGAAGCGGGCGGAGCGTCGTACGTGGGAGACATATACCTGCTGCGCGGCAAGACCGTGGTGGGCCTTTGCGAGGGCATTGAGTTCAAGCGCGTGCCGCGGGCCTTGATGGCAGTCATGTTCCCCCGAAGAGGCGGCCGGCGCGGCGGGGGAGGCGCCAAGAGCAGCAATGGCGGCGGCATCCGCAATCACCCCCTACCCACTACCATCAACTACGGCGCCGGCACTGCAGCAGCAGGAGGTCATGCTCCTAGCCCAAAGGCAGCACCGCCCATCGAAGCCGCCACGCCCACAGCCGCGGGCACAGCTGAGACAGAGTCCATAATCGTCACACCTCCCTCTTCGACTGCCAGCGATGGCGCGACAGGAGCTGGAGAAAAGCAGCACCAACACCCCCACGTGGCCGCCTCGATGCGGCTCATCGCCCGTGAGACGGGCCTGGATGCCGAGGACATGCGCCCCGAGACGGCATTCGCCGACGTCGGCGTCGACTCGCTCATGTCGCTCACGCTGGCCGACAAGCTCCAGGCGGAACTGGGAGTTCCCGTCAAGGCGTCGCTGTTCCTCGAATGCGCCACCGTCGCGGACCTGGAAAGGTGGCTGATGAAAGTAGGAACCCATGCGTGATTGGTAGAAATGTCGATGGAGCAGGATAATTTTCCCAGCTTCAATGCTGTCGGCACACTACCACTTTTCGCGGAGCGCTTTCCAGAATTTTGCTATGCATGGTCGTTTTTCAGAATTTTGCCATCCACTAGCGTTTTTGAACACAATTGCTATCCACTAGCATTTTTGAACACAATTGCTATCCACTAGCATTTTTGAACACAATTGCCATCCACTAGCATTTTTGAACACAATTGCCATCCACTAGCATTTTTGAACACAATTGCCATCCACTAGCATTTTTGAACACAATTGCCATCCACTAGCGTTTTTGAACACAATTGCCATCCACTAGCGTTTGCCATGCAACGGCAATTTTCAGAATTTTGCCATGCAAAGGCGTTTTTCAGAATCTGGCCGTGCCGTTTCCAGGCTTTAGCCTTTAGCTTGTCCAATCAGGAATTTTCAGAATTTGGGGTTTTTTCCGCCGCAAAACAAGGCGGCTGAGTACCACGCTCAAGCTCAATGTCTTCAGACTCTGGTCGGGGCTTCCCGTACCTACCCATTCCTTACCTTGCCCGATTGGAGGCATGTGTTAGAGGATGCCCCTGTGAATTTGCGCATATGGCCAAGGTCAAAAACACGCGCTGTCAAAAACTGAAAAATCTATGCACAACGTATTATTGGGCCTCCACACGCCTTGGCACCCGCCCGTACCTGCCGTTGATACGTCATCTTGGATTGCCAGAAAATACCAGAGAAAACGGTACACAATTCGTATCTTTTATTGATACCATGCCTCACCCTTCACCGCGATGGCCATTTTTGTTACCGGGAATGAACCCCCAGACTTGGGCGTCGCTGACTGGAGATTTTCCTGAGCCCCGATGTGGTGGTTGCTTCCAGGCAACCTTGCTGAAGCCACGCTATAATCCCAAATCGTCCAACACAGCTCGACGACGCCAGACACAACACCGGGACGAACGCCCACGTGGACACAGCCATGCAGAACATAATTCATTATTTGACCCTAGGGGCTTGGCCCGGATTCCGCCGTGCCCATGCTAGGAGGCTCGTGGTGTGACAGTTCGCATCGACAGTTCGCATACCGCCATCCCCCTCTCTCGCATCATGCGTATAAAGATCCCACCATGCAGCCATTCTCGGATCGGATGGGAGAGTGGCCACGAGCACGGCAGCCATCTACAAATACATTGTTCCAGGCGGAAAAGGTTAGCTGCACTGCCATCCACCTCTTCCTCCCTCGACCAAAGACCACACCCTGGTCCTACTCTATCACCATTCAAATGGATAACAACGGGGATTCCCACGCTGCCCGGGGCCAAGAGGTCAGACCCGCCACACGCGCAGGAGAGAACCAACACAGCGCAAGAGGCCAAGAAAGTCCGGCCACAGCCCAGCATTTCGCAGACTCCGACGCAACACACTCGGCTCAAGACAACGACGAGCCTCGCCTTCCTGAGCGACCCCATGGCCACCAAGCCGGCTACGACCAGGAGGCGGGGCTCGGCGCCCACGGCTCCTCGGACGGCTGCCGCATCACCAGCCCGGCCATCGCCGCGTGGCTCAACCAAGGCATCAAGGACGACCCTTACCACACCCTCCAGTCCGACACTGATGCGCCTTGGGTCGAGTGGCCGGCGGAGCCTGTGCCTGTCGACGGCAACACCCCGGACCAGTGGAGCGTGGCGGCTGCGGCTGGGGACCCCGACCCAGAGGAGGGGGGACGCCGGCGCCGCCTTGGCGCGAGGAGGCGCGGGGGAGGCAGGCGGGACGCTCGCCGCGAGTGAGCGGATACGACATCAAGGCCATGGGGCGCTTTGTATGCTGGAGGGAAAGAGCACGTCATTGGGCTTCGAGGGGGTGAGGCGATAAATGGTGTTATGCATGCAGGTGTTTGTGGTTGGGAGCGGGCATCGAAGGAGGACTCATCAGCAAGCAGAGGACGAAGGGACAGATGTGGTTATTTTCAAGCTTTATATTCGCAACATAGGGTATCTCGGGTACAATGTTCGGCTTCAAACATCGCTTATGAACACGTCGACTCGCAAAGTGGGGGGTCATATCGGCCAGAATGACCAGCTTCAAACATCGATCATCACCACGTCCCCATCCTTGTCCAGGGCCATGGGGTTAGGGACGTCGTCGTCAGTGTCCAGGACCATGGTGTTAGGGAAATCGTCGTCAGTGTCCAGGACCATGGGGTTAGGGACGTCGTCGCCAGTGTCCTGGGCGGGCTCGTTTGCACAGCCAACCTCCTTTGCCGATTCGTCAATACTGACATCCTTCTCGGCAACCGCCTGGGTGCCCTCCTCAGTCTCCCCTGATCCGTCGGCACTAGTAAGCCTTTTGGCGGCCACCTGGGCGTAGGGGTCAGTGTTCCACGAGGATTCTTTGGCAAAACGGTGGGCGCTGTCGTTGGTCTCCCTCCCGGATCCGTTGTCAATGCCAGCATCCCTGGCGATCGCCTGGGCACCCCTGGTGGCCAGAGTTTGGAGGAATGCGGCATTCTCGGCGGGGGTCAGGTTACCCACAACGCCAGACAGGATGTCACCGAGGGTGGGCGTGCTGGAATGCATCTTCAAGGCGGGAAGCGTTGAGAGTCGTGGTGGTGAAGGAAAGAAGGATTGAATATCGTGTCTTTCTTGCGCCACGGGACTCGACGCTGCCTTGAATCAGGATTGCCGCACGGAACTTACTTGAAGCTGCTTTGGATAGAGATGTTGTAGAGTGTTGTGAAGATGCTGACTGTGAGGGAAGACAAGATGGAATTACAGGGTTATGCTCAACGGTTTATATACACGGCAGTTCTGGGTAGATGACCATTGTATCGGTTGATGGTCTTTGTCGAGGGTCGTTCAGGGCCAGGCATTGTCAGGGTCAGGCATTGTCCTGTGACGCTTCGAATAATGGCAGAATCGCCATTATCCAGCTCAATGGGCCTTGTGATCCTTTCCCGGAGATGGCTTTGATCAGCACGAGCAATGCCGCTGCCCGAGTCTGCGGCGCCCATTCTCCAAACAAAGCCGACCAAAGAAACCCACCCGCTCGAGACAGAGAACGAACACCACCTCACGCCGGAGCCTCGTACACCCTCGCGCCCTCAAACCACGTCTCCAAGATGCGCGCGCCAAGCAGCTCCTCGGGCTCCCAGCGCATGTCCACGACCACAAAGTCGGCCTTCTTGCCCGCCTCCAGGCTCCCCGCGACGCCGTCCAGGAAGCACGAGTACGCGGCGCCGCGCGTGGCCGCCGCCGCCGCTTGGCACAGGTCCAGCGCAAAATTCGCATTCACGGCGTCGTGCGCGCCCGGCTCGCGCGCCGACCGGCGCGTCGTGGCGACGTACAGGTTCTGCAGTGGGTGGTTGGGCGCCGTGGGCGCGTCGGTGCCTAGGGCGAGGGTCGCGCCCCCCTCGGCGAACTCGCTGTACGCAAAGGCGCGCGCGCACCGCGCCGAGCCCAGCAGGCGCGGCCAGCCGCCAAAGGTGGCCGGGTCGGCGTGCACGGGCTGGACGGACGCGGTGACGCCGAGGCGGCCGAGGCGGGCGGCGTCCTCGGGGGTGGTCAGCTCGAGGTGCTCGACGCGCGGGCGGCGCGCCGCGGAACAGTGCGCCTCGATGGCGTCGAGGACGGTGGCGACGGTGCGGTCGCCGATGGCGTGCAGCGCGACCTGCAGGCCGGCGGCGTCGGCGGCGGCGACGACGGGGGCGAGCTGCGCGGGCGACCAGAGCGGGTCGACGGCGAGGGCGTTGTGGGCGTAGGGCTCGGTCAGGGAGGCGGTGCAGGCGTCGACGATGCCGTCGCAGACGACCTTGATGCCGACGACGCGGCAGTCGGGCGAGGTCGTCGAGTTGTAGAGCCTGTTGAGCTCCGCCGCGCGCGCGACCTGGGCCAGGTGCTCGGCCTCGGTCTTGGCGGGCTTGATGAGCCAGTAGGCGCTGATGCGCATGGGGACGGGCCCCCGGCGGCGCAGCTCCAGGACCGCGTCCCAGATGGTGTCGTCCATGGCCATGTCGATCATGCCCGTGTAGCCGGCGGCGTGGTAGGCGTCGACGGCGCCCCGGACGGCGGCCACGCGCTCGTCGAGCGACGCGATGGTGGCTAGGTGCGGCCACAGTAGCGAGAAGACGGCGGCCTCGGCCATCTCGCCCGTGGCTTTGCCGTCGGCGTCGCGGAAGATGGTTCCCCCCTCCGGGTCTTGCATGGCCTCGAGGCCCATCTCGGCGATGGCGGCGGCGTTGAGCCAGCCCGAGTGCAGGTCCTTGGAGTCTACGTAGATGGGGCGCGGGTCGAGGTCGTCCAGCATGGAGTGGTGGACGCCGTCGGGGGTCATGAAGCTCATCCAGCCGCTGGCCATGACGCGGGGGTCCGACGGGTGCGCCTCGGCGTGGGCCTTGATGGCGGCGCGTATGTCGGCCAGCGACTTGCACTTGTCCAGGTGCGCCTTTTGGAGGGTCTGGCCCATGGTCAGGATGTGCAGGTGGCCGTCGATGAAGCCGGGCAGCACCGTCTTGCCGCCAAGGTCTCGCGTCTGGACCGCGCCATCCCTTGCCTGGACAATCTCTGCATCGCTCTCGCTACCGACATGGCGGATTAGCCCGTCCCGCACAAGCATGCATGAGTGGAACGACGGTTGGGTGTCCTTGGTGTTTGGAGATTGGAATATCTTGCCGTTGACCAGCAATAGCGGACTAGTATCCGAAGGTGTGGGCGCCATTTTCTTAGCTGTGTGGTAGTGAATCGTAAATTACACCATATGTTGACCAAACGCGATGTGATATATAACCCCTCGATCCTCGAGACAAGCAATGTCCGCCCAATGTATGCATCTCTGATCAGTGAATGCGGGGTCGCTGTTTTGGGCACCGAGGCACGCTGGGCGGTGCGATAACGGACCAGCGAGTCAACGGTATCAACGGGTTGAGGCTAGCTCGGTCTTGGCTCCGAGTGCTGGTGGGTCCCTGCAGCTATGTGTCATTGACGTTTTGCGCGTACCTGAAAACCACTCTGTGTTTTTTGGACAGGGCGACAGGACAATATTTGCTTGGAAATACCATGGCACATTGGAACTCTGGCAGCAAAGAATAGACCCGAGGGTTTGTTCCCCTTCTTTCGAACGGGAAGAAGTGGCCAGCACAATCTGCTCTGGGATGATATTTCCAAAAGGGAATTTGGGGTATACAGGAAATACTGGTAATTTGAGGTACCAACTTTGGTGGAACGGGGCAAAAACAAGAGGTGTCAGCTTCCCGGCCATGTTCCGAGAAGAGTGGAACAAACCAAATGTTTCTCAGGTTGCAGATTCCTCTGCACCGTACTGAGTGCTGAGCTCCAGTCGAATACGCGTGCTAACAACGACAGCCAGGAAACTGAAACTGATTCGACTGAATCCAAGCACCAGACATGCCAACCTCGACGGTAAACGCCCCGGAAGACGAAGCAAGAGCTAATATAAGCATGGATGTGCCGCGGCGCTACCCTCTCAGGCGGTCCAGGGCGCTGTAGCAGATGCGGCGGCAGGACCTGCAGTGAGGATCCACGTTGACGTGTAGAGCATGGCCTGACTCGGAACATCCGCCTCTTCAACCGCGCATAGACGCCAGCGCCAGCTCGCCGACAAACACAGCGGCAGCAACCACGACGCCCCACGGCACCACGTCGGCGGCCAGCCGCCACAGGTGGACGAACCACACACGGTTCAGGTAGGTCGCCAGGCACGCCGCGCCGTCGGCGGCCACGAGGCAGACGTCGGAGACGCGGCGGCGGAAGACGAGGTCGCGCAGGTCGCGGGCGGTGAAGAAGCCGCGGTAGAGGACGAAGGCGGCGAACAGGAACACGACGACCTCGCGCAGGGACACGGACGTCGGGTCCTGCACGATGGCCGACGCGCGGCGCAGGCGCGCGCTGTGGAAGGTCGAGCGGCCCGGCGGGTTGGCGCCGCGCCGCGGGTTGTTGTACTGGTAGGCGCGCCCGTTGGCGCTGCGCGAGTTGGGGTCCGGGAACATGCCGACCGGGCCGCTGCCGCAGCAGGACATGGCGGGTGGTGTGGGAGGGGGTGGGTGAAGGCGGAAGAGGTAGGGTTGGAGGAGGTCGCTGGCGTGTCGTGGGCGCAGCCAAGTGTTGCGGGATGCTAGCAATGGGAGTCGGGACGGGGGACGCCGGTGCGGGTTTAGGGCGAACGGAATGTCAGGGAGTCCAAGATTTGGTGAGTCGAGAGTCTGATGGCGATGACAATGGAGATGGGGATGGCTCGACCAACGTGAATGAGCTGTGCTTCCATGACGCTAGGCAGCAGTCCAGGCGGTCTCACAAGGACATGCTGGCGGATTGAACCCCGCAATTTCCAGCACAGACTAAAGCCCACCTCAGGTGCTATCACTTTCATGTGGTGCAGCCACGAGGCAACGTAACGACAGAAGCTTGTATAAACCAGGTAGTATTTAATCTATAAAACATCAATAATACAGCCTCGCCATCCCCTACGAATACCGCCTCTGCTGTATCCCCTGGGGCGAAAACAAAAACAGCCCAGCCTTGAGCAGCTCGGGCACCTCTTCCTGCCGCCAGCCCGCCCTCGCCCCCGAGACGCTATAAAGCACGCCTTGGGCCTGCCCGTGGTCCAGACACTCCAACGGATCCGCGGCCGCCTGCCACCCCTCGCGCAGCGCCAGCGGCTCGACCTCGGCGCGCCAGTCCATGCACCCGCTCCCGTTGGCGGCGGCGCCCCAGGCCTGGAACCGGGCGCGCACCTCGGCGAGCATGGCGTCGCTGCGGTCCTTTGCGGCGGCCGTGTCGAAGCCGCGGTCGCTGCCGCGCGACCAGATCTCGAGGTCGTTTGCGTACATGCGCCGCAGCAGCTCCGTGGCGGCCTCGACGTCGTCACCGCCGACCGGCTCGGCCACATAGTCGCGCTCGCGCAGCTCCGTCTCGGTCACGGTCGGCGGGTAGTAGTAGTTGCGCAGCCTGCGCCCAAAGGCCTCGTCCGTCATGAACCCGTCCGGCGCGTCCGAGGCTGTCGGGCTGTCGGGGCCCGCCTCGGCGCCGCCGGCCCCCAGCGGCCGCCGCTCTTGCATGTCGTTGCTGCTGTTGTTGTCGCCCGGCAGCTCGGCCTGCGCGCTGAGGCCGAGTGAGCCCGTCCAGTAGCTGTAGATGAGGAAGCCGGCGAAGCAGGCGATGGCGATGGCGGACGTGATGCCGAGTACGACGGCCTCGATGGGGCTGTCACCTGCGAGCTTGCGGCCCGCGTTCTCGATGACGATGGCGTCGGCCGGCACCGAGCCCGGTGGCGCGTCCGCCAGGGTGCCGTTGAGCAACACGAGCTTCGCCGGGAACGGCGACAGGCCCCAGTCGGCCGTGCTGTTGTTCATGAGCTCAAGCCATATTGACCGGTTGCTGGTCGTGTATGGCTGGTCGTGAAACGAGTTCATCGTGTCTTGGTTTCTAGGGCAGTGTGGTTCGGGGCCTGTGCCAAAACGAAAGAGAAAAAAACGAAAAAACAATGCCTCCAACTTTGGACCGCGACGAAGAGCCAAACAGCACAACGTGATAAACAACAGTTGAAAATGGAGGCAGTCAAAGATGCCTTGATTCAAGACGGACGTGCCAGAGCAGCGTGTTGCATGGGCTTCCAAGGTCCAATTCCGGGGTCAAAATTCTGGAATCAACACCAGTCAGGCTCCGGTCCACGGATCGCATCACCCACGAGCCCCACTGGAACACGCCGTGGAGGTAACCCATTGGCAATCCAAAACGCCGATCCTGGCTGAAATAGGCTCTTCCGCTTGGGCGCAGCAAGACAGCGGGCCGGGCAGGGCTTCTATCAGTGGTGTGTGCAATCTGGCAACCCGAGCCTGACGTGTGCCGGTGGCTTGCATTGGCGCCATCACATTGCTCTAGACAGACTGAGGGGGCGGGCGTCCGGCTCTCGAATCCTAGCGGCTCCTCAGCCTCACCTTGGGAGACGTGGTGGTACTCGGAGATACATGACCCATGGCCAGCGAATGGAAAGCTGGGAGAGCTGAAAACCGAAAAAGAACGCCTGTGCCTCCCCCCGAAAAGCTTGGCTCTCGTTTGTTCCCCAGCCCGTCCACTAGCTCCAATGCAAGCCGCGCTAAGCAGAAAAACTATCGACCCACGCCTCCCTCGGGATCTCGAACTTGCAAGCCCCCTCCGACTCCAGCTACTGCGCCCGCCCGCTCAACCGTACAGCACCTTGACGTCCAGCTCGTGGTGGGTGCCCGACGAGAGCCCCGGTATGCCTTGGCCCCTGTCCAGGAGCAGCCTGACGCGTCCGCTGTACTGTGTGAGGCTGATTTCCACCACGAAAGTGACGCGGTCGTACAGGATGCCGCTCTTCTTGTCCGCCACCGTCTCGTACAAGGCCCCGCCGCCGCGATAGCGCGCCGCCGCCTCGTCCAGGTCGTAGTTTATCCCCACCTCACGGCGTGTGACTATAGAAAACAGATAGGGGATCTCAGTTCGTGGTTCGCTCAAGACGCAAGGGTGCTGTGAGGGGGGGGAAACGACTAACCATCCTTTGCCTCGTCGGCCGGCATCGGCGGCCTGCCCGTCCGCCAGACCTGGTCGGACAGCACGACTGTAATGGTGCCGACCTTCCTGTTTGCCCGCAAGAACTTGCGCTGGATCCGGACCGTCTTCTCGGTCGAGTGCGTGGTGGGCACGAGGTCGTTCTTTGCAAACAGCCAGCTGACGTGGTCCCTGGCCCGCTCGACCTCGTCGAACGAGTCCTTGTACAGGCGGTGGTCGGCGCCGGTGCCGCGGTAGTCGTACAGCCCGTAGCGCGTGGCGGCGACGACGCCGACGTGGTAGGGGCAGCGCACGCACTCGGGCGGCACGTCGCAGTCGCGCCCGAGCCCCATGAGCACGGCGCCCTTTGCGACCGCGGTCCAGCTGTCGTCGCCGCGCAGAAGGGTAAAGTTCCGCGACCGCGCGCGGTCCTGGATCTTGCTGTGTAGGTAGCGGCTGCGCGAGAAGCCGCCTGAAAGCACTATGGTGCGGCTGTCGTACCCCTGCGTGTCTAGCTGCACCAGCTGCTTCTCGATCAGGTTGATGGTCCCTTGCACGGACCCGCTGAACATCTTCTCGAGGTCTGCGGCCGAGATCATCAGGTGGCCGTTCTTGATGCCGCGCTCCGGGTCGTTCTGGATCCCGAGGTCCGGCGGCAGCGGCAACGCGTTGTCGAGCTGCTGCCGCTGGGTCCGGCCCGCGAACTCGTGCTTGATGCTCTCGAACTTGTCCAGCATCATGATCTGGCCCCGCCTCAGCACGTAGTGCGTCCCGTAGCCGTGCTGCTCCTCGTCCGCCCGGAGGCCCATCAGGCGCGCGTAGTCGTGCTCGCCCAGCCGCGCGGGGAGGAAGTCGTCCAGGAAGCAGCGGTCGACCTGACTCGCTCCGCATTGCTCGCCTGCGACACGTCAGCGGGGGGGCTCGGTAGGGAATCCAGGAAGCATCCTTACCCTGGGGTTCTGTGACGCGAGCGATGCGCATGTTGGGATGGGCTGATTCTACTAGGTAGGAGACGACATCCTATACGCCGTGGTCAGCATGGGCCCGGCGCTGGGAAGACTCGGCCGCTCGGAAAGGACTCACGACTGTGCCGCCGCCGGCGTCAACGACGATGAAGCACTCTCCCTGTAGTCAACATGTTAGCAAAGTGTACGACCATAATCGCACTCTAACCAGCAGGGCGGCGGACCTCTCTCATCGTCTCCAGCGATCTACTCCTAGCGTCTTGCAGCGTGTACATGGCGCAAGCCTCGGGCTCTGTCGTCATCCTGACGTATCCCGGATTCCTCCGCAGGCCGCCAAAGACACTAGAGAAGGCCGTCGTGACGGCCCTAAAGGTCAGGTTCCTCGCCCGCTGGTCCCAGACGGCCGGGTGCGTGATGACCAAGTCGATCGGGAACTCGTCCAGCGCGGCGGGGTCGCGGTTGTTGGCAATGTCCTTGTGCACCTCCCTGGCCACGTTCTTGAGGTAGGCCGTCATGACGTCGAGCGACGACTTGGTCAGGTGGCGCGGCACCTCGCCCCGCGCGACGTGGTCCTCGGTGAACTCGAGCTCGCCGGCGTGCCGGAGCGTCTTGACCAGCTGCTCGAGGGCCTTGAGGCGCGTCGGCTGCTCCAGGTCCAGCTTGGTTAGGCGCACCACGTACGAGCCCTCGCCGATGCCGTAGCCCCAGTCGCTGCCGTTCTTGGGCGCGTACGTGTACCGCGACGGCACCTTGTCGCCGATGCCCGAGCCCCAGTTCTGGACCGCCTTGATGTCGGCGAGGGTGGGCGGGCCCTCGTCCGGGCCTTTGGTGAGGATCCATGCGACTCCTGTGGCTTCGGGTCAGCACCAAGGTCGGAGGAGGTGAAAGGGCAAACAGTGGCGACAAACCCGTGTAAGTGGTGCCATAATCGACGGCAATGATAAACCGAGGGTCTGTCTCATCGCTTTGGGGCAATGTTGTGGCATTTGTGACGCGAGAGACCTGGTCGGAAAAAGACATGGTGTATGGGGACGTGTTCGGTGTTCTGATAACTCACGAGTGGGTCAATCATGAGCATTCGAGGAGAGAGGAGGAAATTGGGACGTGATTTCATCAAGGCCTGTAATATTTCTGCAGACATGGCGATCCCACGCTTAACTTGACGGGCCATCATGGGAGGGGTGACGGTAGTAAAATGAGGGGTGGCAGCCCTCTGCTGCTGGACCTCGTCGAGCTGAGTGGCTGTGTGACCAGTCGCAGAGATCGGGTGCTGAGGGCGGTGTTGGGCGGGGGCTAGACCTAACCAGCAGTGGCCCAACGCACGCATTGTGCTAAAGCATTAGCGTTCTGCTGCGCCAGTTGGCTCCCGCTGCAGGCCAGGCTGCACTCGCAGGATTTGATCCCATGCTCACGGTGGCAACCTAGAAGCCAAGGGTTCCAAATTGGCAGCCGCATCACTGCAGCTTGACGTCCCCATCTCCAGGTTGAGAACAGAGCGGATTCTTTTCGATATTGAGCTACATCACGACCAACATTCTCCCAACTTCACGTCTGGCACCTTTATCCATCACATTCGCCCATATCAAGTATCCAGGCCCAAACGGATCAGAAATCCAGCTGCAACAATGAAGGCCTTTCTGCAGGGAAGGTCGAGCCAGCGCAAAGGCAGCGATAGCGCGGGCCGGATCGAGACACAAGACATGAAGCCGCCAAAACACCAAGAATCTCATATGAAGACTGTGCCTGTCTCTAGCTCGGGATCGTCGAAAAAGGCGCTCAACAAGTTGTTCCAGAGGTCTTCAAGCAGCGGCGCCCCGGCAACACCATCTGTGGATGCCGGCTTGACTGCTCCGTCGGGGTCCTTCGTTGCGCCGTCGGCGCAGCCGCAGCCGCAATACTGGCCTGCGCAGGGACAAGAGCAGCAGCAGCAACAACTACAACTACAGCAGCAGCAGCAGCAGCAGCAGCAGCAGCAGTATGCGCCGGCCACTACGGCGTTCTACCCAAGGCCAGTCGATCAGGACCAGCATCTCGGTAGCCAGAGCGTTGTTCCTCTGTTTGCGGACTCGGCCTCTATCCAGCGGGGCATGGAGCTACATGGGGAGTCTGCCATGATTCATCCGGCGCCACTGCCCTCCCAGACCACGCAATATAATGCTCCCCAAGGCCAGATGCCTCAGCTTCCCCCTGTCACGGCGGCGGGCCCTCTTGAGCTGCCCGTCCAGCATCGCGCCACGCCAATGACGGCGCCCTATCTCGGCACACCTCTGACTCTCGATCCCCGCCAGAGCTGGAAGCCCAGCGACAGGTCACCCATGACTGTGGCTCCACCGGCACCGGCCGAACTGCAAGTTGTCCCTGTTTCCGTGACCGTCTCAAACGTGTCTGGCAGGCCGGCTACTTCGACAGAGCAGATGCCTCACCGGGAAAGGACACTGCCGGTGGCCTCGGAAAGCACCTTGAAGCTGGTGCCCAACATAGCCCCGCTGAAGACCAACAAGCGACGGTCTGTGCCACCCCGGGCGAGCTCGGACGGCAAGGTCATGGGCATGAATAGCTTCAAGAACACCGAGGGAGAGCCGCTATCTCGGGCCACCACGAGCGGGAGTGACGGGGCAGTCGTGGGCGCACCGGCCGCAAGTCACTTCCGAAACGTGGGCCCGGGAGGGAACGAGGCGGAAATGGCATCCCGAGTCGAGGCCGGTGGCTCCCAGGAGCCTCATGTCGAGAGCCGGCTGCCTGCCCAGAGCGCCACTACGAGACCGCCACAGGAGCTGGCGGCAACCACCGAGAGCGGAGGAGCCCCAGGCGGGGTGGCATCGAGGCCATCGACGGCAGGCGGCACGACCGCGAGCGAATCCGAGTCTGCACTGGAGAAATATCATCAGCCACAGATGCCAGTGGCTGGTGCTGGTGCCGACAACAATTTTCCCCAGCCACATATTGCCAGCAGCCAGCAGATGCAAAGTCCCTACTATCTGCCAGATGGAGATGCACTGTTGGGACGAGCGGCAGATGCTGCCTCTGCTGGTGCCGCCAGGACGGGCCCTGCAGACAGCCATGGGAACGCGCCGGCTGGCTACAAGGCCTTCAAACCACCCACAACGTCGGAACGCCCCAGCCGCGACGTCCGGATCCAGCAGATGATCCTACAGCACAGGCCCGAATTCGTTACTGGCGGTGATGGGGCCGTGGACTGGGTCGAGACTCTGGTGGCCTTTGTGCCAACGTTGCTGGAAAAAGCAAGAGGACAGAGCACGCAAGGTCCGGGAGCAGAAGCGTACAACGCTGTCGGGAGCCGGAGCGCAAGCAGTGGACGAGGGGGCGTCCAGGGCGGCCGGGCAGAGAGACAGCTGCGGGACGAGCTGGCCGCCCTACAAAAAACGGTGGCGTCACTGGAGCAGGAAAAGGGAAGATTACAAGATGATCTTCGCTACTTCAAAGCCAAGGCCACCAAGCGGGGCGAGGCCATCCGAGAGCGGGACGACGTCATCCGGGACCGCGAAGACGAGATAGCCGAGCTGAAGAAGTTCATGGGCAGCAAGGTCTCGGATCTGAAGCGCGACTGCGACGACGCCGCCGCGAGGCTGTCGCGCGCCGATGCGGACAGGGCCGCGCTGCAGTCGAGCCTCGCCCATGCGAGACACGAGACCGAGTCCCAGAAGGCGCAGTACGCCGGTCTGGCAGAGAGCCTCGGGAGGGAAGTGAACAAGTACAAAGGCATGAGCGAGCAGTGGGCGCAGGCGCTGAACGACGAGAGGGCAGATTTCCAGACCAGGCTCACGACCCTGGAGAGGACGCAGCAGGAAAACCTCGCCAAGCAGAAGGCGTCGTACGACACGGCGGTGCAGCAGCTCAACCACAAGTTCGTCGAGGAGCTCAAGAGGGTGCAGATGGACCACGCGGCGTCGGTGGAGCGGCTCAACAGCATCATCGCGAACATCGGGTCAAAGCACCAGGCCGAGGTGGAGGAGTCCAGGAACAAGCACGCGTCGGAAATGCAGGACCTCAAGGCGCAAAGCACAAAGGCCGTGGCGGACCTCAAGTCCAAGTTCGAAAAGGAGACGCGCGGGCTGCGCAACCGCATGGCGGCCTACAGCACGGGCACGTACACGGCCATCCCGGACAGCGACCTGGTCGTGTCGCTGCGGCGGCTCGTGCAGGACATCAGCAACCTCAGCCTCTACGTGCCGCAGCCCGCCGGCTACGTGCCCAGCCCCGAGGCGGACCCGGGCAACCACGTGGCGCGGTCGCTGGCCCGCGGCACCGGCGCCGCCACGTGGCCGCGCTTCGTCCAGAGCGTCTGCTGGACCGTGGTGCTGCGCGGCTTTTTCAGTCTGCCGCTGGGCTTTGGCGCGCTGGGCTGCCAGGGGCTTGGATACGAGATCATGGCGCCGCTGTTTGAGATGTTTATCGGGAAGGACATGAGAGGTAGGCTATTTTGTTTTTGATTGCCCGCTCCCTGGTTCCAGATCCATTGCTAACGGATATACCACCACCCTGATTCCCCAGCCCACGAAGACCTGCCCGACATCTTCCCCGAAGACAAGGAAACGAACGTGGCCCGGGCCTGGCTCATGGCTGGCATCCTCCGCGACGTCGCTAAGCGCGACGCCAGCCATCCCGAGAACGGGCCCGTGCTGGCGAGCATCTTCGAGGACAACGCGCGGCTGGTGTCGCGCGAGCTGACGGCGCAGCTGCAGCACGTCAGCAACGGCGGGCTCGACCCGGGAGCCGAGGCCCAGGTGGGCGGCGTGGTGCGCGCCGTCGGCGTCTTCGCGCTCGAGATGGGCTCGCAGCGCGCCCAGGTGGCGCTGGAGAAGTGCGACTACGGCGAGGTCGTCGCCCTGGGCGAGCGTTTCGGCGACGCCAAGGGCGGCGGCGGCGGCGGTGACGGCTGCGGCGACTGGGAGCGCGTCCAGGTGGACTTGCTCACGCAGCCGTGCCTGATCAGGAAGGGGGACGGGCGCGAGGATGTGTCGACGCTCAAGGTCATTGTCAAGGGCGACATCATATCCCTGTAGTGTAGCATACATGCGTGCTTGGTATCCGGGGTACATGGTGGTGCCCGGGTGGGTTTCTGGTCTGGCCATCTCCAATGGGAGGCACTTTAGGGAGGGTGTACGCCGGAACCATCTGCAACTTTTAGCGTTCAAAAAGGAAACGGCCAGTTAATTAAAGCACCTTCATGAACACCTTCATGAACCTTCCCTTTGCAATTTCTGGTGTGCTGCTGTTTGGCAGACCTTGAGGCGAGCTGGAAGCATGTGAGTGAAGCCGCAAGGTCTCGGCCGCCCTGAATCTTTCCAACCCGTAATTTGGTCCGACGACTGTTCTCATGGTAGTAGCCTCCCAAGCGCGGCGCGAACCGCCATCTCCGCCCCTCCTCCTTGCCAGCACGGCCCTCTGCCCTCCTGCGAAACGAACCCGAGCAGAAGATGATACGTTCCTTGCCGCATCGAGGGCTTTGCAGACGCCACATCGCTAGCGCGTCGGTCTAGACAAATCTGCCCCGTTTGATTGAACGGCACGCACGCTGCTGTCCTGGCACCCTGGGCCGCCTGCGTGGAAAAAGGCCCTGGCGTTTTAGCGCTATTGAGCGAGGATCTTCCTCCTGCGATTGGTGGCCTGGCCACTCCCCTCCCCCTCCACGACGTGTGCGTGGGCAGGCTATGCCGTATTCGGCTCAGAAGCTGAAAAGTGCCCAACATGGGGGGATTTGAGGCTTTTCCCGAGGTACTTGGAGTGACTTGAGGAAAATGAAAAATGGCCTTGGATGATGGGTGGGGTCTCTTGCTGCGGCTGTGACTGCTGGCTGCGGCGGGCTCGAGGGAAAGCCTAGGACGGAGCCCTGGGATGAGGGCGCGGCGGCTGGCTGTCAATAGAATGAGGTCATTGATGGCTGAGCAAAGCCTCTGGGCTAGAGGAGACGTCAACAGAAACAGAATTGAGGCCGCTTAGTCCTGCTACCGGGGGATCACCAACGGCCCGTTGTGGCAGGGACCCATCACTTTCGCCCTCCCGCCCTGCCCAAGTCAAGCCCTCCTCTTGTCTTCCCTCCCGCGAACCCGGCCCGAGACAGCCAAACCCCAAGTCGCCAACAGACACCGCGCCCGCCATGGCCGACCAAGTGCGGACGCTCTGGAGCCTCCCGGCCGCGCCGCTCGTGCAGGGCAACCTGGTCGGGGCCATCTTTGTCACCATCTGGCTCGTCGTGACGCTCGCCTTTGCCTTCTTCCTGCGCACGCTGCTGCACCGGCCGAAGCACACGTGGCCCGAGTTCAAAGAGACGTTTTACAGCGTCGTGGTGCTTGCCTTGTGAGTTTCAGTTCTCCTCCTCCCTCCGCCTCTCCCACCATCCTCGAAGGAGTTTCGCTGCTGACGAGAGAAAACCACGCGGCCCAAAAACAGCTGGTACTTCACCGTCGTCCTCGACCGCTGGATGCGCCGGGACTCCAAGCCCGTCGCGTACGGCTACATCGTCTGGCTGGCCGTGTGCGAGTTCGTGCGCGTGGCCGCGGGTATCTACCTGCAGTGGGGGCTGTACAAGGTCGTGTGGCGGGAGCTGGTCGCGCGCGGGCGCGTCCGGAAGGGGCGCCTGCGGTGGTGGTGGCTGGCGGCCAAGTTCGCCATCGCCCTCGTCTTCCTACTCGCCGTTTTTTACCTGGTGCTGCAGCTCACCACGGCCGTGGTCTGGCTGCAGTTCACCAGCCTCAACACCATCCAGGACATCGCGACGAGGAGGAACCAGTTCGCCGTCGTGACGGCCGTGTTTGGGGTCGTGTTTGCCGCGCTGACGGCGTTTGCGGCGGCCAACGCCATGTGGATGAGCCGCCTGACTGATGGCGGTGTTAGGAGGGTAGGTGCCTCGCCGACGATGGTCTTGACAAAAGCCAAGAGAGGCACTGCTGACATGTCGTGTGCCCTGATAGACTAGAATTGCTCTCTTCCTGGCCACCGTCGTCCTCCTCGCCCGAGCCCTATCGGAAGTCGGCACCACAGCCCAGGCCATATCCCCACCAGCCAACCTCCAGTCCATAACCCTAGCTCGCGACATCGCGTACGGCGTCCTCACAACCCTCTACTTCATCCTCATCGGCATCCACGCGGCCGGGGTGTCCCGCCCCGCCGACGGCGGCAACGAGGGCACGCGCGCCATCCACTCCAACATGCGCAAGCACATCCTCGCCGTCCTGCACGAGCGCACCGGGGGCGCGCGCGAGCGCTCCCCGGAGCTCAACGACATCCTCCACGAAATCGAGGACCACCTCGACACGCTCCTCCCGGCCCTGGCTGCTCCCCCCGGCGGCGGCGGCGGCGGCGGCAGCAGCTACGGCTCCAACGCAAACATGTCGGCGGCCGACAACCGCCGCGCCGCGCTCGACTGCCTGCGCGACCTGCGCACGCGCGTGCTGCCGGGCCTGCAGCCCCGCGACTGGCGCGAGGAGGAGCGCGCGCGCGACGAGTCGCTGCTCGGCCGCGTCGCCCGCAGCGCCGTCTCGGGCATGCGCAGGGTGTCGGACCAGTCGCTGCTGACGACGCGGAGCTCGAGGGGGCCGACGCCCGCGCACAGCGAGGCGGGGTTGCTGGCGGGCATGTCGACGTCGTCGAGGGGCAGCCTTAATCCGAATATGGGCGGCGGCGGCGGCGGTTCAAGGACGCAGCGCCAGCAGCAGATGCGGCAGACGTCAAACCAGTCCCTGATGTCGGGCCGCAGCAGCGTCCGGAACCTGTCGCCGACGGGGCCAACGACGATGCAGCAGTTCGATATCGACCCCATCCCCGAGCACGAGCGCGGCGGCGGCGATGCGGCGAGCGTGGCGCCGTCGCTGCGGACGGCGCCGTCCATCTTCCCGCCCGCGTCCTTCCAGCAGCAGGCCCGGTCGCCGCAGCCGCAACCGCAGCCCTCCTTCCAGGCCCGCCAGCAGCAGCAGCAGCAGCAGCACAACATGCCAGGCGCGTTCCCGTCCTTTGAATCCCTTCGTCGGCAGCAGCAGCAGCAGCCGCCGCCGCCGCAGCAGCCGCCCTCGGTTCGCTCGTCGGTGCAGTTCCCGCCCACGCCCGCGCCCGCGTCCATCATGACGCCGTCCCCGCCGCCGCAGGCCACGTACGCCTACCCGCCCGTCGGCATGACGCCGCCGCCGCAGAGTATGTATGGTGGTGGCGGCGGCGGGCGCTACGGCGGGCGGGGGTCGGCAACGCAGCAGCAGCAGCAGCATGAAGGCAGGCGGCCCGCAGCGCCGGTGTTCACCGTCCCGCCGGACCCGGTGGCGGCGGCGGCGGGTCCCGCCGCGGGACCGTCGATGCCGGGGCCGCTCGTCGACCAGGCCACGCGCGGGGAGCGGCACGCGAGTCGCTTGCGGTCGAACCGCGCGGCCGAGAACAGGTACGCGCGCCCGCTGCCGTCGCAGACGCGGTCGCCGCTGGGGGAGGAGGTTGAGATGATGGATGTTCGTCGTCCGGATAATTGAGCGTTGGTTTCCTTGGGGCGTAATGAGCGTTCCTCTTGTAATTGCATGGGAATCCTTCCCGCTTTAGCATATGGATAATCTGAAAATGTGTACTATCTTGAAGTTACTGGGCTGGGATTTTCGGTGGGAGTTTCTTGATTAGCGCAACATCAGCTCCAGTACTGGTCCATAAACGAACTGTATCGCAGGCTGGCTATGTACTGAAATCACTAGATGCATGGGAACCCTCTGGAAAGCAAAATGAACATGACGCTTGACAAACAAGATAATCATAACGCTCGTTTTATTGTAAACCCGCTTTGATAAAATGCATTCTTTACCGTACATAAACCCAACACAATAGGAAACAAGCATCGTCAAGGAGTCGACCTTACGCTGACAAACGACGTCCTCCCCGTCCTCCCCGACGCGAGCGTGTTCATGCTCCTGCTCCTGTGCAGCGCCGTCTTCTTGGCCGACAGCCTCTCCATCGCCTCTCTAGTAAACCCCACCACGCCGCCGCCGGCGCCGTCATCCAAAAACCGATCACCCAGCAGGCGCGGCAGCGCATCTAGCCAGCGGTTCCACGTGTCGAGCAGCAGGCCCTTGTAGTTTCTGTCCAACAGGCCGGCGGGGAGCTGCCGCATGGCGTGCAGCAGCAGGTCGCGCCAGCACTCGTGCAGCAGCACGCCGCCGCCGCCTTCCCGCTGCTGCTGCGGCGCCAGGTAGTTGGCCAGGTTGACGCACACCTGGTCCGTCAGGCCCGTGCCTAGCATGTCGACGAGCTTGCGGACCACGAGGTCGTGCTCGGTCCGGGCCTGCCGCGTGCACGCCGCCGTGAGCGACGCCGGCACGCCCGGGATGGCGCGGATCAGGGCCCGGAGCCGGTCGCGGTCGCCCGTCAGGGGCTCCGACATGATGACGTCCTCAGCGGGTGGAGGCGGTGGCGGTGGTGGCGACGGTGGAGGGCGAAGTGCGACGGGTGGTGGTGGGCGGCGGGAAGGTTGTGATGGGGGTGGGGGTGGCGGTCGTCTCCCTCCCGCGGCTGGACTGGGGCGGAAGGGCAGCGTCATGGGCGGCAGCACCGGTCTAGGCAAGGCCGAAGGCGGCAGGACGAAGAACGGCACCTCGTTGAACGCCAGCAGGCCGATGGTAGTCTGCGGCGGCGAGGCCATCTGTGGCGGCGACGAGATGCCCGACGACATGGAGGACACGTCCGGCATGGACGCAGAAGCCGCAGGCGGGCCGCCGCCGCCGCCGCCGAGCCTCGACGCGCCCAGGCGGTAGGCGAGGTCGTGAACGCGCTGGCGGCGCGCGCCCGAGTCGCTGCAGTGCTCGAGCTGTCTGAAATCGGCCTTGACCTGCTCGCGCGTCGCGGGCATTCTCCGCAGCGCGTCGACGAACTCGCCGGTCCAGTCCTCCCGCAGCCAGGCCGCACACAGCATGGCGCGCCCCAGCGCCTGCACCGCCAGGCCGGCGGCCTCGGCGGGGCCGGCGTCGTCGTCGCGGCCGGGCACGCTGCGCCCGCCGTACGTGTTGTCCTGCAGCAGCAGGTCGCAGAACTCCCGCTGCGCCGCCTTGAGCACCTCGGGAGCCCGGAAGCGCAGGCGCAGCTTGGCGCCGTAGTATTCCTGCAGCCGCAGCCGCGTGCCGATGATGGGCAGCGCGGCGGCGAGCGAGGTGGCGGCGGCGGCGACGGGCGTATCTGCTGGATTTTGCGTGGCCTTGAGGTGGTTGAGGAGGACGCGGCATGACAGGTCGTCCCGAAGCTCGAGCGCCGAGGTGAAGCGGTGCTCGACGTCCATGGACTCTGGCCTGAAGAGGTCGGCAAACAGGTAGATGAACAGGTTGACGGCCTCGGGCCCGACGTTTATCGCGTCGTCGAGGTAGTGCAGCATGCGTTCTTCCACCGACATGCCGCTCATCGGGTCCACGGGAGGGGTCAGCGGAGTCGACGCCCAGCTGTTGCTCGCCTCCTGCGGGCTCCAAGGGTAAGAAGGCTCCAAGGACGTGCTGCTACTGGGCACGACGGGCACGACGGGCACGACGGGCGACGACCCGTCCAGCTCGCAGCAGCCCTCGGCGGGGCTCGACTTGGATGCCTGCAGCAGCGTCCTCCGCTGCGAGCCCGTGGTGTCGGGCCCCTCGAGTAGGAACAGCGGCTCGAGCAGGCGCAGGTGCGGCGCCGCGGCCGGCCTGCCCCAGCGCTTCAGCCGCTCCTTGTCGGGCTCCCACGCGGCCCACATGGCGTATTTCGGCAGCACCTTCTCGAGGATGGCGCGGGCGCGGGGCAGGTGGGCGACGCCGCCGACGCCCTTGACCAGCTCGCGCACGTGGCGCCACCTATAAGCCCTGGACAGCTGCCCGAGCTTTTCCTGAAGCATGTTCCCGAGCCGGAACCGCTGTAGGGCAAAGGCGATGGTGTCGTCGGGCAGGTGCTCCAGCTGCGACACGTTGCGTCTGCCGCCGCGCGTCATGCCCCAGAGCAGGCGCCATATCAGCGGGAAGCCATCGGCGCTGTCGGGTCTGCTGCCGGACGTGGAGGCGTCCATGACGGCGAGCAGCTGCTCGACGACGACGCCCTCGTGCGACTCGGTCTCGCTGAAGCGCGCAAAGACGTCGGGCCGCTGGTCGAGCGCGACCTCGAGGCAGTGCAGATACAGCCGGAACCGGAGGCGGAAGAAGGTGAGGGCGGTCGGGTCGCGGTCGGCGGCGATGTCGTGCAGAGCCTCGAGCTGGGCGCGCAGCTGCACGCCCGTCAGGACGTGCAGACAGGCCAGCAGGGCGGCCTCGCTCACGTACAGCTCGCCCTCGAGGCCGGCCATGTGGCCGGCCAGGAGGGCGTCGCACTCGGCCGAGCGGCAGGCCACGGGCTGGCGCTCGCGCCAGGGAAAGGAGCCGGGGCCGGCGGCGAGGAGGTAGTCGTTGGTGATGGCCTGCAGGGCCGGCAGGTCGAGGCGATCGAAGCGGCCCTGGCTGATGTGGTTGATTGCGCCGGACTCGCGGATCTGCTGCAGCCAGTTCGGTCTTGGCATGGTCCCTGCTTGGCGGGTTTAGTTTTGTTTTTTTTCTTGCTCGGATCAGCACAAGTGCTTCCCTGTCCTGCGATGGGTGGCGGTTGTGGGTATATTTGGAGGTGTAGTTGGGAAGGGGGGAGGGGGAATGGGGTGCCGCCCAGCTCAGCTCTCTGGGGCTGACTGGTTGGTTGCCTCAGCTGCGCCCGTCCTGCCTGCCCTGGACTTTCTGCTCTGCCCCGACGCTAGGAACGCAACTGTCGGGCTGTGACGTTTGGTCGCCTAATAGCGCCATTTCCAACTTGTGGTCGTCATTTGCTAGAACTGTCTGGTGGCTTCTGGCTACCGAAGCATGGCTTTCCTCCTGTCGGCTGCGCACGCAAACTTGGAGGCTCAACGCGCCCCCGTCACGCATTGTCTCTGACGTGCCCACTCCCCTAAGCTCTTGGTGCAAAGGGCCAGGCGACCTAATCGAGGCCATTTTTGGTCGTCAATTTGCGTAAACAAGAACTGAACACCAGATACCATTTTGCCCCGTCTGCAGAAGCGGTTCCAATATCACGCCCGACCATATGTCCCCATCGCCTTGACCCCTTGGCGGCCGTCGGGCCACAATACTTCTGGAGCTGCACCATCTGACTCTTACGTGAAAGAAACGAGGCCCCTTGTATGACATCACGGCTCCGAGTACCTGGCCATGGCAGGCATCTTGGACTTGGTAGTTAGCGCCGGCCATTTTCGGTAGGGTATTACACTGCCCTCCGCTTGTGTGGCTGGGACGCCGCGAGAATTGAAGTAACGATATGGCCATATGATGGCGTACCTCATCCCAAGATAGCCTCTGCGTCCCGGTAGTATCCTCCAGGGAATTAGTCCGAAAAGTTGTATCGGTGGGAGCATGCTGATATTCGCATAAGCTAAAGAAACTGCGTCGTTCAAAGATGGACGCGTCAACACATCCGAGACATGTTCCAACAAGTGGAGAAGGCGCAAGCAGCAACCAGATCTTTGCATCTTGCCCACCCTACTACTTGGCCAGAAAATACCTGCCTTTTCACCCCGTGTTACAGGTCTAGCACCTGCGCCAGCCCATTCGTACCACGCCTTGCCGATTGTCAGCCTCGACATCCTTCCTCTAGATAAGGCTGCAGTAAATACAAGAGTTCGGGGGCTAGCGGTCGCCTGGCTGCCCTCGTCTGTCGGAATATCCTTAGGTACTCGACCTGCCGATCTTCCTGCTCAGCCAGCAACCGCCAGATGTTGTCGCCAATGGTGTCGCCAGGGATGCATCGGGGCACACTGGATGGGTATATTGAGCTCCCAGCCTTACCGGGAGTCATCTCCTTTGACAAACCAATAGCGCTTAGAAAGGTACCCTTCGAGTAAGACGGCGGATAGCCAAGGAGCTAAGTTATCTCTTCATACATGTGGCTGGCCACAAGGCCGGTCCAGATCATGCTGTGTCGCAAGGATACAGTGCACCTATTCCCACCCTCGCGGCTATTCCGGTAAGGCATCCAATCGCCCCGACGCACTTTGGCATGGCTCGCACCCGGGCTTCCGATTTGTTCAACCAGCCGCAGAGCCAGAGTCGAGCGCGCAGGTAGCAGCAGAAAGGTGGCGCTCTTGGCCATCCGGTCGCCCCGGGAGGAACCAGCCCCGAGGCAGCTGATGCCTTGTCCAACCTCAAGTATGTCCTAATTTCATTGCCAGTGACCGGGGGCGGCGTAGATGGGCAATGTGATTATACATATAACAACCAGTGCACCGCTATCTTCTTTATCCTACCAAAGCTCTACTCGTGCCACCGCAAGGCCTCCGCGTCGGTTCTCAACCATCCTTCATCTCTCCACACTTTTGCACTCTCGACTTACCCGGATCTACCTACAGCGATGGCTTCGTCGTCAGGAGGCGCACGGGCAATGTGGCTGCTATGTTTTCTTCTCGTGGCATCGCTATTTCGGGTCTCCTTGTGTCAGTCTGGCTATACCTGGCGCCACGGATCTTCTGGTACGTGCAAGCGCTCTGCTCGCCTGACAGCTATTGATTCACTCGAGATAAAACCAGGGTTAACTAAGTGTATGTTGAAAACATAGTTGCCGTGTTGAACAACACCCTCTTCATGATGGGCGGCCAAACAAGCAACGAGGAAGGGGACTGGGTGCCAGGTGAGTTCCCGATGTATTGCCTTCCCATACGTCGTGGAGTTGGTCCCTAGCCGCTAAATCAATGCTGACCAAGCCGCCGTGCTCTGACATATCCAGATACACGTGTTTGGGCTATCTCACTTGATAAATCCTGGACGACCGGCGATGCGTTCATGCGGTCAACAGGAAAGCAAGGGGCTGCCGTCGAATACATGTCATTGTGGCCGAGCCCTCGTGGAGACAGTATTTACACCTGGGGCGGGAGAGATCTTTTAGCCTCGGAGCGCAGGGCAAAAGACCCTGGGCTGAGAATCTTCAAACCACGCACAGTTGATGACAGCAATGGGGAAGGGAGTTGGCCAGAGAAAGGCCAAGCACCCAAAGATCTGACCAAGTCTCCTCCTCAACGAATCTATCGCGGCAGACTGGGAAGTTGGACAAGCTGCAACGGGCTCGGGTTCTACATGGGCGGGCAGCTCGACGACTCTACAGATTCCACTTGGCCTTACAAACAGCTGGACAACACCACCATAGCTCCTCTTACTGGCCTCGCGATATACGATATGGAGAAGCAAACATGGACCAACCGATCCGCAGAGGGGTTCGGTGCCAAAGGCCGTGGAGGTGTTCACATGGCGGGAACGGCAGTATGCCTCCCCAAGCTCGGGACAGATGGAAAGGGCGTCCTGCTGTTCCTGGCAGGAAATCAACGCGTCCAGAACAAAGCCCTCGAACTGGAGGACGTCTTTCTTTACGATATCGGGTCCGGGAAATTTCACCGGCAACGCGCCACCAAGGACAAGGACATTGAAGGCTCCAAGCGCCTGAGGCCGCGCAACCATGCTTGCGCGGTTGCCGCCAAAAGCGACAAGAGCAAGAACTACGAGGTCATTCTTTTCGGCGGAAACGATGAGAACGCGGCGGAAACCTACGTCTTGATGGTTCCTGGCTTCCACTGGATTCGCGCAGTCCGCGACAGCCCAGAGTCCATGCGGGGGTCCCGAATGGGCCACGAATGCGCCGTGGCCGGCTCAGGGAAGCGTCAAATGATTGCGGTGGGTGGCACGAAGGACGAGCCGCCTGAGAAATTCATGCCAACTCAAGATCCTTGGGGCCCGAACGGGGTGCAGATTTTGGACATGACCGAGTTGACGTGGAGTGGCAGTTACAAACACGATGCCCCAGCCTATGAGCCTGCCAACGAGGTGAAAGCTTGGTACTCCAACTCTTCGTAAGGCCCCTCCTTTTCTCTCGCTCCTTTTTTACCTCGAATACTACAGGGGTTGGGATCCTCGAAGGGCTTCGATGGACTGACAATCAGTGAAACAGAAATCTCAAATCCGTAAGCTGGAATACCCAGGACATCAGGGCCTTGTTTGCGGACGCCATCGACAATCCCAACCCCCCGAACGGCGAGCCTGGCCCGGTTCCAGGTCCTCCAATCTCGATAATAGTGGGAGCCGCAGTCGGAGGCGCCGCGGGTCTCGCACTGGTTGTCTGTGTCGTGTACTTCTGCTACTCCAGACCACGGCGGCGGGCAGCGCACAAGAACCCAGCGGAGCTGCCGTTCGAGCCGCATCAACAGCCCACGGTCGTGGCCGAGGTCGGCCCCAACGGCCACAACAAGGCCCGCGGGGGGATGGAAGGCTATCGCAGCGTGGGCGGTTATGACAGGTTGTCGCCCGACAGGTCCGGGGTGTCGTCGCCCCTGGGGTCTTTTGCCCAGGACGGGCAGCAGGTCCAAAGACCCGCGCCGGAGTTGCATCAGCACGGCTTCCGGCCGCCCCAGGAGTTGGCGGGTGACAGTTTCGATATATCGGCTGCGGGTAACACACGCTGAATAATAGGAGGATCGGGACTGAGATTGATAGAGAAGTATATGAATAGGTTGATCTTGGAATAAATAGTAGCATGGAAGTGTCGTACTACTACACATTTCCCGCGCATGCTTTCTCGTCGCCCGTAAACCTGCAAAGAACCTCAGTGCGCCATGTTCCACCTGTGAATTCCACGACTTCCCCGCTGGCGAAGGCGTCATGGCATAGATGCCCAAGCGTGTGCTGCGTGGGTAGGTACTCGGATTCGGGAAAAAACGGTGCGGTGGCCAATACATTTCATCTTCTAGGCTTGGCCTGGTCGGATGGCCAACGAGCGTAGTTTGTTCACGGCATAAACACCACCACCTGTGGCGGTGTGTATCGCTTGCCAATACCTGGCGCCGTTGATGCGAATACCGCCGTGTTGCACGGATGCGGTAACGGATCCTCTGCCGAATGTACCGAAAACGTTGCTGGTCGCAACACATGCTTTGTATGCCGAAAAGTCCACGCCGGTTTATTGCTTCGACTGGGCGGCCGCTGGGCTGCCGGCCTTGCGGGTTTTATAGTTGGAAGGCGCAAAGACGGTGATGTTGGCTTGGTTGTGGATCTCCACAAGGAACCCTCAGCTTTGGAGCAGAGCCAGAAGCCTGTCGGCGCCTCTGTTTTTAAAGCTAGGAAACGCGGCGAGGATGGGAAAGTGGCTGCAGAAATAGGCTCTTTGAGGCGTGGTGTGGCATTGCCCGCCCCCAAAATGCCAAGAACACAGCCTACTTTTGGAGATTCCTGCCTCTGCGGGCTCTAAGGGGTTAAGACATTTGCTTAGCGACGTAGTCTTACCGATCCGCGCTCGCTGTTCCGAAGCAAGGCTGTGGCAGGATCCCAAGGGATCGACGGTTACGCAAACATAAGCTTGGGCGCTCTCCGAAGGCGAGGGAGGATCGTCTACAGCTGCATACCCAATGGTAGGGCAGCCGCCACCGCCAGAATGGGGCTCCTAATCGTGATAGGCAATCCACCCAGGCTCCCTCATGCGGGCTGACCGCAGCAGGCCACCCGCCTGTCCAACCATGCCAGCTCCTCGACTCGGCTGCCGGCGCCCGGTGTGGTTTTACAACCATGTCTCGGCTCAAAAGCTCCATGCCGCGCTTCCCTTTCCACGCCCCACGATGCACTGGCCTGGGCACCTCGCTGATATATCAGGCCTTGTGCACGCTTTCCTTTTCTCCGTTTCACCTAGCACCAGTCCCCACGGTCGCCCGCAGAAACACCCACCGCTCTTTAACCATAGTCCGTCTTTTCGTGGCGCTACCAGCGAGGACGATGTCTCTCGAGTCGGAAGCTGCACCCTCCCGCCTAGTCTTCTTTCTAATAATCGCAGCGTCCTTTTTCCAAGCTTGCCTCTGCCAATCTGGCAGTGGCGTTATCAACACCTGGCGGGTTTGGCCTTCAGGTCTGTGTCCTGACGTTTGCTTTTTACGCGACCCTGGTACCCTACTTGCTGCCGATCTAACTGTTGCAATGGTAATTAGTCGTCGTTCTGGACCAATGGCTTTACATCCTAGGTGGCCGCACCAGCGAAGCGTTCCGGGGCAAGGATAATCCTTGGACAGATGGTGAGTTTTTTCTCTGAAGGCCCTCCCCTCGGGATCTTGATATGCATATGTGTGTTTATCACTCTGCTTGTTCCGTATGTGTCGTACCCTAACCCGCAAGATATTTCTCACTCGTAGAACCCAGGACCATGGTGCTGCGGCTGAACAGTGACTGGAACGCCGGAAATGTTCAGATCAGCGCACAAACGAACCCCGGCTTCAATGGGAGCACAACATTGGCCATGTGGCCTAGCAAGGATAAGAAAAAGATCTTCACTTGGGGAGGCGTTGGATCCGGGGATTCTGTGCGCCTACGAACCTTCACACCCGACTCGTCAGGCAACGCCGGAGGCACATGGTCCGCCGAATCCACGCAGCCCAGGGACTCGGCCACGCAGCAGCCCATCTACAGAACCGGGTATGGGTCCTGGACCAGCTGCAACGGGCTCGGCTTTTACATGGGCGGCACGGTCTCCTCGCTCACAGACACCACGTATCCCGGCCCAAGCAAGAGTCCCCAGGACCTGCCCGGCCTGATCATATACGACATGAACGACGGGAAGTGGGCCAACGTCTCGGCCAAGGGATTCGGCAGCGGCAGGGCCGAAGGGACGCACGTCGACGGAAGCGCCGTGTGCCTCCCCGACCTGGGCACGGGAGGCAAGGGCGTGGTGATGTTCCTGGGAGGGCGCCACGGGAGCGACAAGTCCGAGACGCGGGAGCGGCTCAGCCTGGACGAGGTGATGTTCTACGACATCGGCACCAAGAGGTTCTACTCGCAAAAAACGACGGGCAAGCGCTTCCCCGCGCAGACGCCCGACTACCCCTGCTCCGTCGTCGCCAAGAGCAAGACCAGCAAGGCCTACGACATCTTCATGTTTGGCGGCACGGGCCAGACGCCGGCCCAGACCATGATACTGACGGTGCCCGGGTTCCACTGGTCGCAGATCCAGACCAACGACGCGCCAGCCCCGAACGGCAGGAGGCGGCACGCCTGCGCCGTCATAGGGGCAGGGGGCCGGCAGATGATCGCGTTTGGGGGCTCCGACGACGCGGACGACGGCAAGCTCATTGGGAACCAGGACCCGTGGGGCAAGGGCCTGCAGGTCCTGGACATGACGGAGCTGAGGTGGAGCAGCGATTACAAGTCCGCTGCTCCCGACTACGAGCAGCCGACCATGGTCAAAGAGTGGTATTCGAATGCCTCGTAAGTTTCCGTTTGGCCTCCTTGACCCTGGGCAGGTTACTAACAAGACTGCCAACAGCAACCTCCAAGCCATCGATTGGAACCCAGACACCAAGCCCCTTTTCGCAACCGCCGTGGCCGATCTTCTAGCCAGCGCTACTTCCACGTCCAGCCCGGCACCGGCCGGGCCTTCGGCTGGCGTCATCGCCGGCGCGGCCGTCGGTGGCGTAGCCGTGCTCGCACTCCTAGTGACGGGGATAATCTATTTCTGCTACTACAAACCCCGGCGCCGGCGCGGCCAGGTAGAGCAGGAAGGGGCGGAGTTGCCTGCAGCACAGGACCACGGCGGACGGGCGGGCGACGGGGCGAGCGCGGTTCCTCCGAGCGAGATGTACCAGCCGTTTCCGGACGCGGAGGGGCTTGGCGTGAAACCCAAAGGCTGGTCGCCCTCGCCCGACATGGCTGAGCACCGCCCCATGCTCCATGGGGTAGTGCTGCCCCAGGAGGGGGCCAGGCCAGTGTCTGAGTTGCATGAGCAGGGATATCGACAACCGCAGGAGCTGGAGGGTAGCACTGCTGGGTTATCACCGTATAATGGGGCTAGATAAGCACTAGCAGGAGGTTGTTGAGCTGTGTGTTTGGGGTTCCAGGGCATCAAAATAGTGGTGTTTTCTAGTAGTCGGTTCATGTGCATTGGTTCACTTGCAGTCCCATTTGACATAAATATGCCCGAGCAAAGACGCCTCAGGAGGTATATGTCATCACCCTCGTCCGCCCATCCGCCCCCTCCTCGTACGCCGTGATGGCGCCGCCAAAGAGCAAATCCGAGCGGCTTAGTCCCAGCCTTTGCATCCTCCACTCCACGCCCCGTTCCGCCCCCCACAACCCGTACAGCTCACGCAGCCGGGCCGCCAGCCTGGCCTCGAGCTTCCAGTACGCCGGCCCGGCCATTCCGTAGTCGCAGATGGCCATGCCCGTCCTCGGCCCGCCGGGGCCGCGGTAGTCGATGGTGAGGTGATTGTCGGGCCCGCGGTCGCCGTCTTCGTGGAGGTGCAGCACGTCCAGCGGCGAGTGGCTACCGACAGCCGACTCGGCGTTGACGTCGGCGCCGTGCTGGTGCAGGAACGCGCCCACTGTCTCCGAGTAGTGCAGGCTGACGATGTGGAGGGGCGTTAGGCCGCGCGTGCCGCCACGCGCGTGGATTAGTGTCGGGTCCAAGTTGTAGAAGTACTCGAGGACGCGTAGGAACTCGGCGCGCCCAACTGTGGTACCTGAAGCCGTGGGTGGCGTGTTAGCTTTGGGTAAGAGTGGAAGAAATGCTTAGTATCAAAGGCAAGTAGTAAACCAACCGATCAGTTTCTCCTCGGCAGCGAGCACGTGGAACACGTTGAGCCCCGTGCTCGTCACCACCAGGCTCGGGGCCGGCGTCAGCCCCATCAGGAACCTGATGGATTCCATCCTGGGCAGAGCCGCCGCCAGCGGTGACTGCAGCCCCTCGTCGATGCTGTGATCCCCCTTGAGCCTGTACACGTCGTGCCTCGCCCCTCTGGACACCAGGTGCCGCGCCAGGTCGAAGTTCCCGTATTCTAGCGCCAGGTCGAGCACGGTGGCGCCCCACTGGTCCTGGAACTCGAGCACCTCGGGCTCACGGCCGGCGCGCTCAAAATGCGCCAGCAGGCCCGGCACCAGCGCCGGCTGGTGGTGCATGGCGCCGTGCAGCAGCAGGTCCCGGGCGCCGATCTCGCGCCGGCCCGCCATGAGCGGCAGGAGCAGGTCTACCGCGGCGGCAAAGCCGCAGTCGATGGCCGTCTTGAGCGCGTCGACGCCGCCGTCGCCGGGCCCGAGCGTCCGCGCCGTCGCGGGGTGCGTGGTGCGCGCCGAGGGCGGGACGGCATCGAGGATGGCCTGCATCGTCTCGTCCTGCCCGTAGTAGCAGGCCAGGCCGAGCACGTCGTGGCGCACGCCGCGGCAGACGTGCGGCAGCTCGGCGGCCACGTCGGCCCCCAGGACGAGCTTGACCGTCGCGCCGAGGTCATGCTTGTATGCGGCCACGTCCCGGGTCAGCTGGACGGAGCGGGGCTTCTGCATGAGGCGCAAGAAGGCGCACACCAGCTCGTTAGCCGGCTCGGGACGCGCTGCGGTCGCGGCTGGCGTGGCGTGGCCCAGTAGTCCGATGGCCTCCAACATGAGGTTCACTGATGCGACATCCAGGTCACCGACCGCGGCAAGCAGGGCACTGGCGGGCCAGGGCTCCATCGTGGTTCTGGCAAGGGGGTTGGCGCCGCTCTCCAGGAGCGACTTGATCGCAGCACTTCGCCCGGCCGGCAAAACGGGATCCTTGGTCAGCAGCACGTTGAGGAGTGCAGTGCGGCCCGTCGTCGGGTTTCGTCCATGGATGGCCAGCTCGGGCGCCATGGAGACGACGGCGTCGACCACCTCCTCTATAACGTCTTCCGGAAGACAAGCGACGTTCTGTAGCGGGCAGGTCCTAGGACGGAACGGTGGCTCGAGCAGGCGGTGTTGGCTCAGGAGATAGCGCACCATCTCGACGTCCCCGCGGCCCATGGCCAAGTCCAGCGCTGTATAAGAGTCGGCCAAAGTAAGCCTGCGGACGTCTTCTCCGTCCGTCTCGACCAGGGTTTGGACCTTGACCAGGGCCTCGTTGATGGTGGCGCCCCCTATCACCGATGTTCGGGAAGGCTCCAGCACGGCGCAGTGGAGGGCGGTCCAGCCACCTTTCAGGAGTAGCGCAGGCATGCCACCGGCCGAGATACTCTGGTATTTCTCCAACATGTGCAGGTGTGGGGGCCCTCGCTGCTGGAGACCGAACCGCCCCGCCACCCAGCCGGGCCTTGTTTGCGGCTTATGTGCCCTGGATAGTTTCTCGCAGACGCGCGCGCGGTGCTTTGCGATGGCCTCGGCGCAGGCGTCCGGGTTGACCTTGTGTAGCGCTTGCACGGTCCCCTGATGGCTCTCCCCCTGGCTGATCGTGTAGGATGCCCAGCTGAGGTTCGCGTCGGTGCTGTCGCTAGGCGCCTTGCCTAGGGATACGGACAGGGGCAGGAGGTCGGCGCGGGCGGCGATGCTCCCCCACTCCGCCGCGAGCCGCATCCACTCGAGCGCCTCGCTGTCGTCGCGAGGGCGGCCGAAGCCCTCGAGGCAGGCCACGCAGAGCTGGTAGGCACAGTCCGCCGCCCGCTTCAGCTGGGATGGGGTGACCAAATCCTCGATGCGCCGCGGCGGGACGACGAGCTGCTGGAGGGATTTGACGATTTCGGCGTCCTGTTTCAGGTCGTTGTTGATATCTGTTTTCAGGTTGCTCGTCAAGCTTGCACGAAATACACTGAAGCTTTTTCGGATCTGCGCGTCACTATTGTCAGCATGGAAGTGCAGTGGAACGGACGCCATTGTTGGGGCTTGTCTACCAACGTACATCAAAAACCCCACAGTTTATATCCGACAAGCCACCAGGGAACGCCGGTAGGACCTTGGAGCACTGCTCTCCTTGAGATCTTGGGACAAAGTCAGCATAACTCTTTGAAAGCAGAACAGGGGCGCCACGGCTCACCTTGCACAGACATTGCCGGTAGAAAAGTAGTCCTTCCCGCCCATTCTCCCCGAAGCAAAGGCGCGGAAGGCCTCTGGCTGGGAGTAGGACAGCTGGTTGTCGACATGAAAGTTCCCTTGCAGCGCCCGGTGCCACGGCGCGAGGAGGTCCGTGGCATTCTCAACCCGCGCGCCCGCGTCCGTCTTCAGCGCCAGCTCCAGGACGGCGCAGAAGACATCGGCCACGGCCGGGTGGTAGCACGGGTGGCGCGAGACGTAGAGGCGCTGCCCCGTCGCTGTGACGCCGAACGCCGTGGTCTCGAACCCGCGCACCTCTTCCTGCGCCAGCTCCAAGACCCTGTCGCTCATCTTGAGCGCGCGCACCGTCTTGTCGTCGAGCGGGACGTCGTGCTCGTGCATGGCGCCGCGGTCCACGGCCTGCGTGAACACGTCGCGGCCTTCGAGGAAGATGAAGGCGAAGATGAGGCCGGCCGAGTAGATGTCGACGCGCGGGAGGAGCGCCCGGGGGATCTCGGCTCTCGAGTGGCACTCTGGTGCGCACCAGCGAGGCGTGAACACTCTCGGCCGGATGCCAGTCCCCTCCCTGTCGTTGTCGGGGAAGTCCGCCATGATGATGGAGCCGCCAAAGTCGGCGAGCATGGCGACAAAGGGGCTCTTCCCGACTAGGGCGTCCAGCGCCACCTGCCCGGCCTCCAGTTCGGACTTACACCTCAGGACGGCACCGTTGCGACCCTGGCGCCGCCGGATTAGGATGTTCTGCGGTTTCAGGTCGCAGTGCACGACGCCGTGATGGTGCAGGGCCTCGACGCCGCGGGCGATGTCGAAGCACAGCGACAGCTTGACCTCAGGTAATGTGTGGCGGTCGAAGCGCATGTCGACGTCGCGGTAGAAGGAGTAGAGGTCGCCGCAGTCGCCCTCCTGCAGCACCAGGTTGGGCTCGGTCAGGCCCGTGGCCGTCGCCGAGCTGCCGCCCCTAGAGGGGGTGTGGGAGACGCCGAACAGGTAGACGAGGTTGGGGTGGCCGCGCAGGTCCGGGTGTGCCAGGATGCGCAGCTCGTCGGCTAAAAGAGCGAAGGCGTTGCGTCTGCTCGAGGAGGAGGGCGACGAGGGCGACGATGAAGCAGGCGAGTCGTCGAGAGATGCAAGCCGCTTGACGGCGTAGTAGTCGCCCGTGCGCGTCATGTCCGGCTCGTACGCCAGCAGCTTGATCTCGGAGCTGTCGTTGAAGACGTTGAAGTTGCGCCCCGGGACGTAGCGGTGCACCTCGACGGAGCCGTGGGCGCCGTGGCCCGCCGAGATGGACCACGGCCGGTGCGGTGTGCGCGGCTTGAAGGGCGGGTCAATGGTGGCCACGACGGCCATGAACGACGCGATGCCCGTGGCGGCATGCGAAGACCGGTCTGCCAGGCGTTCTTGTAGCTTTGCGAGCTCGTTCTCCCGCTTTTCAGTCGCTGCTTGGATCCTCTTGGCGGCAAGGCGTGCTGTGCTTGTCCCTAGGGGAGCGCTGCTAAACGAGCCGGCGGTGCTCCATCTTAATCGATTTGGCAGAGCCGAGCCATAACTGCTCATGGTCGACCCTGCTACCGAATGCGTTGTAGTGCGCTGGCTATCGGTGCTCCATTGCAGCCGGTCCGGGAGGTTGCTGGACGTAGTAGAGTCCGCCATCAAGACAAGATGAATGTTGTGATTATCTGCAATAGGTTCAACTGGTGGAGGATTAGAAAATTCAGTGCAGGGGATTCCATAGTCCCGTAACTTAACGGTCCTCACTGACAAGCAGCCGCTTTTCCGACCCTTGGTTCTGGTATGGAGGGATAGGATGACAGGGAAGCGGCTGAAATGCCTTTCCCCTTGGAGCTAGCACGAGCGGCCATGCCCACCATCACGTCGCTGTGGTTGCATCATCCGTGTTCCAGACCCGTCCAGGGGCGACAGAGCGAGGCATACCGGCACAGCCACTGGCTAGCTGAGGTTTCTGGCTTCACATACTGGTTTTCAGCCGCACTGTCATTACCACGCTCGGCAGTCACTATACCGAAGTGTTTGGCTGCCCCTCCATTTTTCAGGATGGCCCAGACCCACGACATCTTACACCCCCGAGCTCCTTGTCAGGGGACTCACCAGCCCATAACCACCCAACCAAATCGTAAATGGAGGTCCCGGGCTTCGTCATCGGCACATCGGGCCTTATCGCCGTCGCGCAGCTGTGCCTCGACATCGCGCGCGCCATCGACGGCATCCGTGCCTTCAAGGAGGACAGCGCGTCCCTGTACGCCGTTTACAACTTTGAGCAGGTCCGCTTGGCGCTATGGCTCGCCCACGTTGTCGGCGTCACGCAGCCGTCGCCCGCTGTGGACTCGGAGGCCCTACGCCGGATGGAGATTACCGAGAGCCAGATGCCGGTCGTCCTGACCTCCGGGTCCCCCATCAACTTGCACGAGCCGCTGCGTAATGCACTGACCGAGGTCGCGAGGATCCTCGGCAAGCTCAACAAGCTACTCACCAAGTATGAGACCGCGGGCGCAGGCGACGCGACTGTTATGACGCGCATCAAGTTCCAGACGCGGCTGTTCAAGGAGGGCGGGCGGGATGAGATCAAGGCGCTCCTGGGGCAGCTCAAGACGTGGAACGACAGCCTCGACAGCGTCGTCGAGAGCAGGATGCGACACCACCTGGCAGCCACCATGCACGTCCGCCTGCTGGCCGCCGCCCAGACGGACGAACAGCTTGAGGTCGTCCAGGGCGCCGCGCGGGAGACGCACCCCGTGCTGGGACAGGAGGCGGCGTTCCGGCGGGAGCTGCTCGGCATCGAGTGTCGGGGAGATGGCGGTGGGCAGCAGAGCAGCGGCCTCAGTGTCAGTCTCGACCATCTTAGCCCCGGTTCACCGCCAGCGGCGCTTAAAGATGGAAGTTTGAGGTGCATGGGCCGGTTGAGCAGACCGGGGCAGCCAACCAGTGAGTACACCTCCCGAAGCATGGCATCGGCCGATCATCCGCTACCATCATTAACACCCCTTCCCACCTCTTCCTAGTCCGCATTCTCCAGGAATGGAAGCTAGGCCAGCCCAACTGGGGCGACCTGGAGCGCACAACCGCAACCGCCCGCGCAGACCAGCTCGCCAGCATCCTCCGCCTCGAAACCAAGCCCCCGCGCCTGCGCTGCCTCGACCTGGTCGCCTACGCCCTCCGCGACGGGCCCCGCGGCCGCCTCGACTTCTGCTTCCTGTACCGCCCGCCCCCGTTCGCCGACGGCTCGTCGTCGCCGCCCACGACGCTGCACGCCGCGCTGTCCCTGTCCGAGCGGCGCCGGCCCTCCCTCGCGCAGCGCTTCCGCGTCGCCGCCGCCCTGGCCGGGTCGGTCCTGGCCCTGCACGGGGCCGGCTGGCTGCACAAGGCCGTGTGCGGCGCCAACGTGCTCTTCTTCGCCGACGCGCAGACGGAGCGGCTCGACTTTTCGCAGCCCTTCGTCGCGGGCTTCGAGTTTGCCCGGCCCGACACGGTGCGCGACCTCACGCTCGAGGGCGGGCCCGGTGGGGGTGATGGCAGTGGCAGTGGTGGTGGCTTCTTCGCGCCGTACTGCCACCCGGAGCTGGTCGCGTCTCTTGCTGGAGGGGCAGTGGCGGGAGGCGGTAGGCGTCGGCATCAGCGGCGGTTCGACATTTACGGCTTGGGCGTGGTGCTGCTGGAGATCGGGTGCTGGATGAGCGCGGCCACCATCTTGGCGTCGCGGAGGAGGGGGGGCCAGGACAGTGATTCTGCGAGCGCGCACGAGCACTTGATGCGGACCGCGGCTGAGGCGCTGCCATCGAGGGTCGGGACGCGGTACAAGCAGGCAGTGTGCGCCTGTCTAACATGGGAGGCCGATACCGAGGGCGAAGATGGGGAAGCGAGGCAGAGACAGATTGAGGAGTTTGCGGACCGTGTGGTGGGCGTGTTGGGGGAGTGTCACTGCAGTTTCTGACGGGGATCGAGGTGCTGACAACAGGTAACATAGTAAACTGACATGTCTTTCCTAAACAGGGTATATGTAGAGATTGGAAGCGAATACAGCTTAATTACAAGGTAATATGGGTCCTCGAACGTGGTAGCGTCCTTCTGGGCCGACGACCACATGAAGAGCGTGTTGCGTGCTGGGATGACGGCCGCCGCGATGGGGATGATGGGCAGCGGGATCAGGTTTCCCCACGAGCCAGGCTGTGACAGCGGCTGCTTGGCCGGAACCGAGAGGGTCGACAGGTAGGCGTAGTCGCCGCCGCCAGGCTGCAGGTTTAGGTCGCGCCCGTAGATGCTCTGCAGCCAGCACGACTTATCCGACAGGTACGACACAGCCGTGCAGCCACTGGCACTTGCCTTGTCGCACGCGGCCAGGCAATCGGTGAACGAGGCTGCCGTGACGGTCACCAGGTCTCCTTGCCAGGGGATGTCTTTGCCACAGGCCGCCGTGTAGGACCGCCAGCCCGGTACCGTGAACTTTGCTCCGGCCTGCGCCGTGACATCCGCGCAGCTCTTGCCTCCGCCGCTGCCGCCAGAGCTACCGCCAGAGCTCTGCCTCGCGCTTGTCATCAGCCCACTGTCCATATTGCTGTTGGCACTAGGCGGGCTGGAGCCCGAGGACGACCACTTCTTCATGAAGCAGATTTTGGTGGGCTTGTAAAAGCTAAAAGAGTTGCAGCCGGCCGTCATACCGCACTGGTAGAAGCAGTCATCCATGCCCCCAGCAAGAGTGACTTGCTTGATGTCTGGTAGCATGAGGCTTCCTAGTCAGCAGACGCATGTCCAAATGGGGTTTGAACGGTATCAACGTGAAAGGTGAAAAGAAACAGGCGAGTAGACAAGTGCGAGAGGAATACGTACCTGACCCATACAAGTCCTGGTTGCATAGAACGTCATACTTTTGCTGATTCTGATCCACATAGTTGGCGCCCAGGCTGGCGCACGTCGACGAGACAAAGGATCCCACGCGGTAGACAAGATCGGTGCCGCTGCCAGGGTCGACTGTGGCGAGCTTGGCGTTGGTAGTCGGTTGGGACTTGAGGTAGCACTTGCCCTTGTAGTAGGTGAAGACGCGGCACTTGGCGTTGGCGCCACACAGGTTGAAGCAGCCCTTGAAACTTGAGGCTGCGATGCTGACGAGATCGGCGTTCTAACCAAAGTCCTTGTTACAGGCCAGCATGTACTGGTTGCCCTTGTTGTCCTTGAAGGCTGTTCCGCTGCCGCCCATCTGGCTGCAGCTCTGGGCTGAGGCAAGCTGTGCTCCAGCCCAGAGCATGCTAGCACGACATAGCTGTCCGCCAGGAAGCCATGATCTTGTCTGGGCGTTGCCGATCTGATATATACCAAAGGAGAGTGTGTTTGCTAGGTGGGAAAGGAATGTGCCGGCAGGCGCTGGAGCCAATGCTTGTGCTCGTAAGGAGTGACAATGATCGGTTTTATCCAAGAAGGAGTGTGTGGCGTGATGCCTCAAAGAGTGAATGGCGGCCGATGATAGGTCCCTGGGCGTATGAGGATACAGCTTCTCGCTCCCATGCTCGACGAGGGACGCAGATTCTTATATCCCCAGCACATAGACCAAGAGACACCCGCGCGGGCGTTTCTCGCCATCCGACAGGCGTTCGCATCTTCTCCTCCACAACGCCAAACGCTGCCCGGTTGTGGCCGCCCACCGTCGAAACTGGCGCTTTGATCCATGCCAGGCCCGTTGACGACAAATGTCGACGCCGTCACTTCCTAGCACACATTCGCCAATGCTATTGCACTTCGATTCATTCGCCGACGACCCAAGCGGCACGTCATTACCTCGTGTCGGGGTACCGTCGTGCCGCTCAGCTCATAGTCCGACCGCGGCCGGGCCAGATCTCTAGTCGCGGCAAGTCCAAGGGGCCCCTCGCACTAGGAGGCGCATCGGCATGACAGACACCCACGCACTCGAACGTAATCGAGCGTTTGATCGTAGCCGGTGCTAGAACTTTCTCAATCTCGGCCAGGGCCGACGAGGTCATCCGATTGTGCTGCTTAGGTAAAAACGGCGTTCATTAGCCAAGATGCCTCCGAAGAACCCGATGAGGAATACTACAAGATATGATCCCGCTGACGTGTCACAAGGAGAGGTCTCGAGAGGCGCGTCTACTCCCGTGGAGCTTGAGCCCAAGGTTAGTGATGTCCTGCCAGCAATCAGACCAAATCCAGCTGCCGCGCCTAGGGGAAGCGCCCACAGCGACAGGAAAGTGGGCGGTTGTTTGGCACCGTCAAACAAGATCAACCGCCTTTCCACCGAAGGCCGCGCCGGAGCTAAAGGACGATTTGTATTCTGGGTTCTGCGACAACGGGACTGACGATCCTCTGTGTCCAGTTTCTCGCACGTTTTGCAGAGCCGCCAGGGGACTCCTGTCCCGCCACAGAGGCCGATAGCACCATGTTTGGTTGGGAGAGGGTAGAGGTCGGAGGCGTGCTTTACCGGCCGGGACGCGACGAATGTGGTCTATGTCTAGCATCAGCGATTAATACTCGGCGTATTGTTTTTTGGATCAAGGGACAAGATTGGGATTAGGAACCAGCGCTGTCCGGTCACGCAGCAGACGATTGAATGGGAGCGATATAACGCATGTAGTCTCGTCTGAAATTTCGTTGGCCCAGCACGACCGTCACGCGAAGTCCCTAAGCGCGACAGCTCCGCTCCACCTGCAGACCACGTGCACCGCATCACATTTGGACGGCAGGAGCGAAGGAAATCTCTAGCTTAGTATATTAGCTGCAGCACTACCTAGAAGCACCTTTGGATAAACGAGTGACACTGCGAGCAAAAAGAAGGGGGCTCCAACGACACCATCAACATGTCGACAGCCTGCAACAAACCAAACGACCCAAACTCAAGAACCCCCTATCCAAGGTTACCCCCATCCACATCAACGCACAGCGTGTCACAAAGGAGGCTATCACCAAGGGCCGGCACACTGTTCCAGGCTTTGGCTCGGACGATTTGCACGGGCACCGGTGCCGCATAGGGTAGACGCTTACCGAGCACTCGTCGGCAATGACAGGGGTGCGGTAGCGAGTACCGCGCCTGCAAAAGAGAGGATTACTAATTTACTATATATAAGGAGGGCATAGGGCCCTCGGCCCTGTGCCCGTCCTCCTTTCTTTTTCAGAGATCTAGCTCAACATACAATAGACCCTATCTTGCACCCTTTGTCCGTTATACAGCGCAGATGAGATTGCTCGGCCCACCCGCCCGCTGGACCGCACGCACAACGCAGTCCACATTGCTGTTTAGAGTGAACTCGGCCTGGGCGGCGTCCCTGTCCCGCGTCCATCTCCAGTTGCCGACGCTGCCGCAGGTCCCGAGGTTGCCGCGCAGCGCCCCCTCCGGGTTCTGGCTGAGCCAGTTGCGGATTCCGCCGATCCTCCACGTGTAAGGGTCGGGCGCAGGCAGCGACCGGCTGCAGGTGGCCTCGGGCGCCTGCGCCATGCCTGAGCCGAGGAGGACGGCGAGCGGTGCGAAGATCTTTGACGCCCGTCAGTGAGAGAACTAGCGACATCCCGTGGGTGGGGGCTATCACCTTGAACTGCATCGTGTTTGCTATTGTGTCGTTTTTTCTTCTGTTTGCTTTGGGATTATAAGGATGCCATCCAAGGTCTGTTTCCACTTCCTTCTGTATCAACAACGGGGGAAAGCTTCCTTTTATGCACCAGATTTGCCAAGACCTGACATCGGCTAAATGTCGCCTTGGATCGAGTCCATCCCCCATGAAGTACTGTCTCACATCAGAAATTCCAATCACAGTAACGTCGCGGCCTGTCTGCTCCTAGCCATAGCAGAGCAGTGTGTGCGGTCAGTCTTACGCGTCGTCAGGAGTCGGCTTGGACGACGTCACTCGCGCCGAGCTCACCCCATTTGGCTGGAGCTGAACCCGAGCCAGAGCCGAGATAGCGCAGCCAGTATCCTCACCGAGTTCGTGCCGGAGATAGCTGTAACCAATCTCGGTGATAACAAGCAATTACGTGAGAGAGCTAGCCGTTCCAAGAACGCCAAGCTCCGAGGGCTGAGCAGTGATGTTGTTAATGGAGCTGGTTATTGCAGAGCCTGTGGCTCCTCCTCTGGCCAAGCCCCTCACATCGGCAGATATTCGCGCCGCTCGCCATCGTCCTCGGCTCGGGCCTGGCCCAGTCAGCACCCCAGCCGCAGGCACGGTGCTACAACAACCAGATCATCCCGCCGTTCTCCCAACTGCCCTGGCTCGTCATCGGGCCGGATTGGCGCGCCGAAGACCCGGAGGCGGCACTGCGGAACGCCGTCAGTACTAGCTGCGGCACCGTCAACACTTGGAGATGGAGCAGGAGCAGCGAGGATCCAAACGGCTTCACTGTCGAGTTCGACCTAAGAGGCCAGTGGACGGCGGCGGCAGGAAGGGTTGCTTGCAGAGAGCCATCGCCCTTGCCGGAAAGCTGCATTATAACATCGTGTGCATATCATGACGAGGACATGGGCATGGGTGGGGATTGTCAGTGGAAGACACGCAATGGGAAGCAAGAAAAGATTGATTGGCATCCGTTACATAAAGCTTGCTTTAGGAGAAGGACATGACGCGTCTGCAAGGCACGGGGGGACATGTGCTCAGTGCTGAGTTCGCCCACCTTGTGCTGCATAATTTCCCTGATCTGATGCTTTGCTCTTTTTTGTATTGCTGGGTATTAAGGCTGGCGGAAACCCAAACGACCCGTTTGGGGCGGGGACCCATTACCCAGTGGGTCCGTTTTTGGGTAATGGGTCCAAATTCTGGGTAATTTTTGGGTTGGGTCTTTTCGGTTTTGGAAACGGGTCCCCGTTTGGGGTTTTTGGGTCCAAGCCGGACCCAAAACCCATGGGTTTGAACGGGGACCCGTTTGTGGGGTTTCGGCAGCCTTAGATAGAATAAAAGGCCCTTAAGAGTAAGCAGCGAGGCGGGCTTGGCGGGCGCGTTATGACAGCCTCGAATCGGCTGCTAGGGATACGCGAAACCGGGGCTAGTTGCGAGGATGCATGAAAGGGCTGCAGCTTTGCGGCTTGACGAGACACCCAGCTGAAAGGCTCCTAGCTTACAGGTGCTGGGGCCGGCTACCGTTCCGAATTTCCAACTGGCACAGGAAGGATTTCCATCTCTTCTCACACCAATCAGATTAGTAGTCCTTCCGAGCCTCGATGTCCGAGTGTATGCAGCTAAATGTAAAGTTACATTTATGCGTGATCGTCCCCTTCCGTTGCTGCTACCACAGCCTCCATGCTGTATCTGGGGGTATTCGGAACTCTTTTTTACCCTGCTCAGTTACCCCCCAGTATCGTTGCATCGTCAACAGCCTTTTCACCGCTCGTCTTCGCCGCAATATCTTGCATAACGCGTCAGCATCATTGTTATAACTTGCCCTCCTCCTTGTTGAAATTTGGCGTTTATTTTAACTTACTCTCGCCATTGGACCTCTGGTATGTACCACAGTATGTCCCTCTTGATATATACGTGGTTTGTTAGACTTGCATAGGGCTGCATTGGTGTGTTGTGGCTTTCTTCCGTGTTTAACGTTAACCTGAGCCGGAACTTTTCAATCTTGACTAGGATCCGCCCAGCTTCCGCCGGGTCTTCGTCCTTGTACACTCTCCCCTGAATCTCTATCTTGACGCTTGGCGAGCTGGGATCGTACATTGTAGAGGCAGCAGGCTCGTCTTTGAGAAACGCGTACGACATTGCCTAGGCGTGGGAGGAGCGAAAACTTTGGTTGTGGGTTGATTTTCCTAATCACCCCTGCCATCTTTCAAGGAGGCTCAGCACTCCTTAAGTAGCTCGAGTAATGGGGCAATGGGTGGTATGCTGGCAGGTGACGTAGTTGTTTGCGGCGACTGAACAAGTGAACGCCCTGGCTTTGATGACCGTAGCGTACAGGCAGGCAGTCCGACAAGAAAAATAACGACCCATTCACTGACTTGTTATCTTTATGACAGAGTGTAATGAAATATCGTATCTTGTGATATTCCGCATTCCCATTTCCAAAGAAGACAATTATGGCTCGAGAGTGAGTTGCTGCTCCATTTCCACCCACCCGGTCAGGCGTTAAGCCTAAAATCCCATGTAAGCGCGGTTACCAGCCACCATGATCTTCTGGTTTCCGATTTCTATTCCAGCTTAATCCGCTAATCTTTGTAGCTGGTGTCCCTCATGTGCTAAAGCAAGCATTCCCTGCACGCTTGCTCTCTTTCCTCGCCCCGTTGTCCTTCTTTACTCTTGCGGCGTAAGATTGAGTTTCAAGGCGTGCACTAGCTTAGATATCCTTACGTGGTGTTGTGATTTGGGGCTCCGGTGCAGCAGCCGCCTGTAAATTATCGGGGCTGCCCTTCTTGTGCCGGTCCGTAGGAGTCGCGACTGCCTCCTCGCTGTCTTCCTCCCTTGAGGTTGGGATGCGCCATACGCTTTTTCTCTCGACCGCAATCGAAGTCTGCACGTCTTCGTTGGTGTTCCAGTTTTCCCAGGTCCCCTTCCCAGTGCCGCTCGCTGGCTTCGCCAGGACGCGCCGAGGCGTGACGAAGATGTGCTGGTAAAGTCTGTCGGGCTCGTCGTCGTATAGAACATCCGCCTGTATTTCGTATAGTACTCCGTGGACCTTAAGCTCTGTGGATATCGTGTCGCCGGCTTTGAAGCTGTTGTTCACCATCGTAATGCGAGGGAAATTTTCTTGAAGTGTTCTGAGATTGATGGCTACACGCAATTTCGCTGGACGTTGAGGTGTTGATGTCGTGGGGCGGGGACATGGAAAAGGAGGCTTGGGGCTAGACGCGTTCCCAAATTTATAAGTACCCTTTTCGCCCGCGGACATGACTTGCTCACGCGCCGGCACCACTCTTCCGCTGCTAGAAATTTCGCAAGGACACGACACAAAGCTTTCCACCAGTGGCACGTGGAGACAGCAACACGGAGTTCTACAACGGGATGGGCAACGCTGGGAAGGAAAATGTATCTCATGGTATGAAGGAGATGACATAATTGTTTGCGAAGGTTGGACGTCGTGTACCCCTATTCAACTTCCGGGGAGCGTAACGGAACACCCAGGTCAGATGCTGCCTTGCAGCCAAACTAGCGTGGAGTGATGTATCAGGGACACGCATTTCTCAATACTGCTTACGTTGGTTCATATTGCAGGATAGCCAGCCACGGTTAATAGGGACATGTGCTTTCTACGTAGCAGAGGAGGAAGCGAATGCAACCGGATTCCTTCGCTACGTCCCGTCACAGTGTTTAACATCGGCCGCTGTCTTCGACGTCGCCCGCGGCCGGAACAGGTGCGGACGGGTTTGCCTGACTGCAGACGCGGATTGGCACCGTTGCACCTGCAAGTCAACCACCCAAGCCCTGGAACTTTGAGCTGAGGGCACTTTGGGCCGGCGTTTGGCTGGGCCAAAGGGGGTTTCGAATTTGGTGAAGCTCGCAGCGATTTGCCTGCGACATCCCGTAAGTTACGAGCGGACCTCCGTCGCCCACCGCCGCCCCCCGGCTGCCTAGACAGCCGAGTGCCCGAACACAGCGACGGCGGCGAGCTGCAATCGTAGGCGGCGCTGACTAGTATGGGCAGGCGAGACGTAAGGGTTGGCGAAAAGAAAGGTACCTACGAGATACCTTGGCGCCGGGCACAAGTGCAAGACATATGTGTATGTCTAGCTCGAGCATGGGCTAGCAAGCACCGCCATGTTGACTCGGAGAGGAACAAGCCCTAGCCTCTAATGCCGGCGAACTGCAAGCCACAGCGGCAGGAGGTCGGCGTGTAATTGCCGCTGACAGCCAATACTGCCTGCGGTGTGTGACTGGGTATCATGGCTCCGTTCGGGCTGCGGCGCCATAGAACTTCTCCCCGCAGCTTCACACCCGTGGCGTCAGCCGAGAAAGCAAAAGTGGATAATGAAGATAGAGACGACACTGTCCACCCTGACCACGACGTTCCGGGCGTGCGGTGTACGACTAGTAGCAGACTCGGCGGTTCATGGAGCTGCACTTGCGCTTGCGCTTCACGATCCACTCTCCATGTAAGTTTCGCTGGCTGCTGGCGGCTATCATCGTGTCGCTTTACATATACGTGGCTCGTGGCGGTGGCCAAGGCCGGCTGCGGCGTCGCGGGAGGCTGGTTGAGATTTACGCGACGGTGGTGGAGAAGAGAGCGGTCGGATTGCAGCGACAACGGCTACTGGACAGCTACGACGCCAGGGAATGTGACCCCGACTCGAGAGCACAAGGTACCGGAGGCTGTCCCGGAGAGACAACCAGCCACATCTGCTGTGATGCCGGCTGGTGATACTCTGTGTCGACATTGGGGTCGTGGGTATCGTGACAAGGCGGTGGCGGTGCTTGTCCTGTTGGTGGGCATTGGATGGATTCTCGTCGGCAGTGTCAGAAAGTCTGCCGTTTGTACGAGGGTTCCGTCTGACGAAGGACAGGTCTGTTCTGTGGTTAGCGAGCTTCTACCAGCAAGCGGAAATCTCGGGGCTCGAAATGCTATTTCTGAGAAGGGTGTAGGCGGATGGCTGGGGAGGTGGATACTACATGTACGCTCTAGTTCTAGGCTGAGTGTAGATGGGTAGATCGGTGGATGGGTGTCGATGTTGCAGAGCATCAGAGTTTACCTCGCTGCTACGGAGATGGCGCCGAGGAGAAAGCCATAGCAACGACCTTGCTGATGTTCTTCTGGACGCGCACAGCCGATGGCCTGTCGTGTCGCGTCTTGTGCCCGACGGACAGCACTGTCAGTGGAACCATGTGACGCCATTGTTTGTGACTCGGGTAACTCTCAGCATGGCACCAGCTTGTGAGGGCAACATGAGCAGGATCCAGGAACGGGTCAGTCGGGAAACTCTCCTATACTCTGCGGGGTGACACCCAGTGTGGCAGGTCCTGCCAAGGCTGTCAAAATGCCAGCGGTTGAGGAATACGATGTCCCAAAAGCCCATTCGCATCCTCCTTGGCTCTACTTGAGACAGCCATCCCAACGCAGAGCTGTAGGGCCCAGATTGTTCCATCCACAGGCTGCATGATTGGCCGCGGCCTCTAATACAGTCGCCTCCGTGGCACCATGGATCGAACAAGGCCCGCCTCGCGCCCCCTGTATCAATCAGTCAGTGCTGATTCTTCCGAACGGCTGGGTCGTCCATCGGGGCTCTCCACCGAGACCTCCACGCCCTAAAAAGCCCCGGAAGGACCCCTGCACCGCACGTATCGTTGGCAGCTGTGGAGGCGCTGGCAGTGGCCCGATGGGGGCTCTTCCCCGGGCGCGACTGGTGGAAATCCCGCGATGTGCGACAGGGATGCGCCAGGCGAAGTGACCCCGTCCCGTCGACGTGAGACCCGCACGTCGATCCCCTTAATTCGCTAGGTATATCCAAGAGTGTCAGGTTTGCCTGTTGGCATTGGCAGCATGAATGGGAGCAAGTCATGGTCAGGCAAGGGAGGAAGGGAGAAGCTGTCGTCAGGCTGGTTTCGGGTATAAGGTCCCACGGAGGCAAAGGAACATATGCCCTGACCTCTTCTGTTTCCTCTGTTCCTACTGCCACGCAGGGCAACACCCAGACAGTCCCGACAGAGGGAGCTGCTGCAAAGTGCCACTCACCGGTATCATGCGCCGCCTCGCATCGACCCCCCACCTCCACCTCCTCCTCCATGTCCTCCTCCTCGTCAGCGGGGCCGCCGCCGGCGTCCTCCGCGCCGCCATCACCCTAAGTCTCCCGACCGCGACGGCCACCACAACGCCGCCCCCGAAGACAACGCTAGCCCCGCACCTTCAGCTGGCCGTTTTTGCCGCCGCCGCCGCCGCCACCACCCCGACGCCCCAGGTCCAGTTCACGACCAACAGCCGCATCCTCGCCTGCTGGGCCACCATGGAGCAGCTCGGCGGCTCGGCCGGCGGCCTCATGCACGCCACGCCCACGGCTCCCGCCGCCCTGGCGCTGCACCTGGCCACGCAGCCGGCCGGGTCGTCGCACTGCACGACACGGCTGCCGCAGTCGGTCATGTCCGAGTACGCCGACTTCACAGAGTCCTGCTGGCGCTGGATGTCCACCATCTCGACCAGCTGGGCCCGCTTCGCGACGCAGTGCCCCGAGTTCGTCGGCACCCGGCCCTTCATCCGCGGCGACTGGGACGTCACCGTCCGGGGCTTCTGCCCCACCACCGCCACCGTCTTCTGGACCGCCGCCGCCGCCCCGACCATCCTCGAGGCCGTCGCCACCCCGACGGGGCTCGGCCACCTCATCGGCGCCCGCGCCCCCGCGCCGACGCCGGTGCGCGCCATGGTCAACTCCACGACTGTTCACACGGCGGGCGCGGCGCGTGCCGGCAGCAGTAGGGGACTGGGGCTTTTGGTGGCTGGTGTGGCTGTAGGCAGCGCTAAACTTTTTTCCATTCTATGAAAATATTGTGCCCGTATTTATCGCCCCAACAGGGACATTCAGCCCCCATTGCTAGCTACCTGTGGCTGTGGTTGATGGGCGCGGCGGCGCCGCCTTTTTAGTTCCGACGGTGGTGGATTGGCAAATCCCACATCACCTCCTTGCCCTTGCCCTTTCCCTTTCCCTTTCCCTTTCCCTTTCCCTTCTTCGCCTTGCCGCCCACCTCTGGCGCTCGCTCAGAATCCGCCTCAGCCGGCGCTTGCTCAGAATCCGCCATAGCCGGCTCTTGCTTCCTTCTCGGTGCCTCTGCTGCTTGCCCATTCTCCGCTCCCTGTGACTCCTGCCTGGATCCAAGCACATCTGCTTCTTGCCCCGAGTCCGCTGCCCGACTAGAGGTAGGCTCGGGCTCCTCCTCCGCTTGTGGACCCTCCTCCGGTGCCTCGGGCGCAGATGCGGCGCTAGCCTCGCGCCGCCACACCTCCCGTAGGTTCGCTAGCTGCACCCTGGGGTCCTCCGCCGTGTAGTCGGCAGTCAGACCCAGCCAGTGCCTGTAGACCCAGACGGGGTTCCCCGCCGTCCACTCGCGCCACTTGTGCTGCGGCTCGCTGGGGTCGATTGTCTTGATCCGATACTTGTGCACCATGACCTTGATCCCGGGGTCGCTGGGGTCGTCGTCGCCGTGCACGAGGCCGCGGAACTCGTACAGCGTCCTCGCCATCAGCAGGTTGCCCTCAACCACCTCCCCCGGCCTGTGTCGTTGGACCTGCCTCGGTTGCATGTTGCGTCGACGGTGAGACTCTGATGTAGGCTTGGGCGTCAAGATGGATCTGGGGCGCTCTTCTGTTGATCTGTGGCGCTATCTCTTTTTCTGCAGGCACCGGCACATGTCAACGGCAGTGCTTTATATCCCCGCAAAGCTAGCCATGACTGGTGGCAGCTCATTTGCCTGGGTGTTTGCGGCACAAACTCTGGTTCAGTTATACCATCCATGCCGCCCCTTTTGGCATCATTGGCCAGGCTCATCTTGCGTTGTTTGCGCTTGACCTTTATCGCAAACAGCACGGCGAGCGGATGAGCGTGGTGTGCCACGCCGGAGACCGGCTGGGTAGAATCACCTGCGATAAGCAGCCGTTTGGTCCCCTCCTCGGCCTGATCAAGAAACCTAAGCTTCCTTACGCGGCCGCGCCCCCTTTCGCCGAAAATCCGGAAAGTGGGCTGGCGAGAGGTCCACGGGGCCACATAAGTCCTTCAAGCTCGCGCCCAACTTCGGACTCAAACCTTGCCTCCACTAACGCTCAGAAAGACCTTGATGCTACCCACACGGCTTCTATTTGCCATTAGAATATTACAAGACCCGGTTTCGGGGATGCCGCGGATGGAAAGAGGCAGAACTTCAGCGCGGAGTTTGTGAATTCAATGCCGAGAGAAAGCAACGTTGGGACTAGAGTTTTGAGTTACGGTGCAGTTTTGTGGTTCTCAGCAACACCAACCATCAGACGTTCGTGGGGAACCATAGCTGGCACAGCATGTGGATTTTCTCAACCAATTGGGACGGAATGGCGCGCTACCAGGTTCTTCAATTGGGATGCCAATCCAGGCATGTTGATTGGTCCTTTGTCAGCCAAGATCACACCACTGTAGAGCTTTCCTCTTTTCATTAGAAACCACGCCTCGAGTCAACGACAGAGCGAGCTTGCAGCTTATGGCAGCCAAAGTAACTTTTAACTAGTCTACATGGAGAACAATTCAAACAATTTGGAAGGCTCGTTCGAGAAATCTGCTGCTCAGGCCCTCTTGGGGGCTTGACATCAGTTTTCAAGCACACAGACTTTGGAGTACAAACAAGAGATACACACGAGCAGTGCGTCAACGGCCGGTAACAAATGACTGATCGCAGGAGCTGGCTGATGAGGGGAATCCCTATATTTAATTAGCCGTCCTCTCACCCCCTGCTCTCCTATGATAGAGACCACTCCTCATCCTATACTCTCTACCATTAATCTTCTTCCTCCTATTCCCATGAATTTCTTGGAAAATCCTTGAAAGGCGCGCACAAGCGAAGTCTTGAGCCAGTTAGGTCTCGGCCTATCTCCCCTAGTCCGTCTACCCGAGCACGCCCTGGCGTCATGTACGTTCCACACAGTTGCTCGCATCTTTTTAGGCCAAGGCGCCACCTCCCGCTGGGGTTGCCATGGATCACAGTCTTGGTCTCTGGAAATGCTGGTGCTAATTATGTGCGAAGAAACGGATCGGGATGGTCTCATTATGCTAATCAACCGTTTTGTACTTTCATTTTCCCAAGTTTATCGCCTTTTCCTTTTCCGGATACCCAGCCGCGGCACCATTGTCTTTTTCTGGCAGCACGATGTTGAATTAAAGTTGTATAGATCCTGGCCGGTGGGACAGCCGCCGCAGGGCGGCGTGCAAGACAAACAGCACGAAGTCCCCCACATGCAAAAGCGGGCCACTTGCAGATCGGACACTAGGATAAACCACACCACAGGAGGGCGTGAAGAACTACACATTCCGCTCAGATATATATCACTTGAGTACCATGCAGGATACAGACTACACGGCCGCTATTAGCGGTGGTCAAAGCTGTGGAAAGTGGGCCAGAGAAAAATTTTTACGCTTCCCATGAAACACCCCGTCCACGCTCCAAGCCAACGACCAACCTTCAAAAAGAAGCATTTCCATCTCCGAGCAAAACCAAAGCATATCAGCGACAAAAGAGCAACGAAAACAAAGCTCCGTCCGGACAGCAAGGCCTAGCAAGGCAGTTAATCGCGCGCGATCCTATTTGAGCACTTCATTGCCATTTATCAGCCAGCCAGCACAAAAAGATCACTGGCAACATCTCATCCTTCTCCCATCTCCCTTCCACACAACTCACATGGTCCTGGTTACTGGGCTCCAGGGTCCGCCCTTTCCCCATTCCGCCCACCAACCACTACTATGCCCACCGCTGTCCTCGCCGGTCGTAGCTCTACTTTGACAAGAGCATTACTAATTTCCTTTGTTGCACAGATGTCCAATCCGCCGCTTCAAAGCGAGTGGACCCCACTCGCCCAATGCCACGATGACATCGCGGCCGTCGCTGCCACTATGACTAAGAACGGCATACTCAGCGTGATGGAAGAGAACCAGGGTAGGCTGGGCGTCGTCATAGCCGCCCTTCGATGCCCACTGATCGCGAACATCGAGGTGGAGATCAACGACAGCATTTCCATACTGGGGACTCGACTATATCGATCTGCGAGGTAATTGAGAGAATTGCCTTGCGCGCGCTCAGAGGCAGTGGCCTCAGCCGGCGGGAAGCCGATGATGCATGGGCCAATACTGTTGAGGCTATAAACGGCCTTATCAACCCTAACCCTAATTCTCGCCTTGTGATCGTAAGTTAAGGGGGGGGTGGGGGGGGGGGGTTACAGCTCTCGCATCGCCTAGCCCTAGCCGTGCCATTAAGTATGCAGCCCTGATCGCAGCAAGGGATCAGAGAAGCGGAGAAATCATTCTAAATGACATTTACAAATACCTCGAAACTGATAGTAGCTAGAGTCATATCTCTTTGGAAGTGCACGTTGCAGGAAGAGAAGCTATCTACAGTGGGGTCCAGCGAGAAATCAGAACAGGGCCTCGCACGACTCGTCAATTGATCTCCCGAGGTCTCCACCTCAACATATATCTGATATAACCGCACAGGTCTTGTCACGGCCTGGTTCACTTTAACGTATGCGACCGGCTGCGACCCCCTCCCTTCCCGTCCGCGAGGACGCCCACCCTCTCGGCTTCCTCACAATTAGGACGACAGAGGGAAACCAAGATTGGCGGCGCCCGGGCCAAGGAGTAATAAGCACCCAAGCCTCCAAGTATCCCAAGCAATGCCGCATCCGCTCGTGGTTGGCCCACATCCCGCCACAGCATGATGATGGCAGCCGAGGCGCTGAGGCGCGACGTGCATAAACGCTGACCTGCAAGCACCAAAAGCCGTAGACGACATTGGTGGATACTTCCGACACGTAACAGGAAGCGATCAGCCATGGCGATGCCATTCATAACGCCCAACCCCGCTTCCCGGTCCGGGGCCGCCCTCCCCACGCACGATCTGGCTGCATCACCACCAACATGCGCCCCCTCATCGCGTTCCTCACCCTCGCCGCCGCGACCGTCGCGGACCCGACCGCGACCTACGACTTCATCGTGGTCGGCGGCGGCGGCGCAGGCCTCGTGGTGGCGTCCCGCCTGTCAGAAGCAACCCACACCCACAACGTCACGGTCCTGGTGCTCGAGGCGGGCGGGTCCCACGTCGGGGACGTCAACGTCGAGTGCCCCGGCTGCTTCGGGACGCTGTACGGAAACAGGACGTACCACTGGGACTACGAGAGCGTCCCGCAGGCGCGGCTCGACGGGCGCGCGCACCGCCACATGGCCGGCAAGGGGCTGGGCGGCGGGACCGCGGTCAACTTTATGTTCTGGACGCCCAACTCGCGGCGCAACGTCGCCGACTGGGCGTCGCTGCTGGGAGGGGCGGGGCGGCGCCTGTGGTCCTGGGACGCATTCCGGCCTTTCCTGAAGCGTGCGGAGCGGTTCGTGCCGTTTGCGTGCGGCAGCAGGGAGGAGCGCGACCTGCAGACGGGCTACGTCAACGAGTCGGCGCACGGCGACAGCGGCCCGACCGTCACTTCGTTCCCCGCGGCGTACGGGCCCCTGGTGGAGGCGTGGCCGCGTACGTACGCGAACCTGGGCGCGGCTGTCGACGGCGACCCATACGACGGGGTGGTGGGTGGCGGCTTTACCAACCTGTTCAACATCGACCCTGGAACCGTGGCGCGCAGCTACCCCGCGAACACGTACCTGGCGGATGCGCTGCGTCGGAATCCCAACGGCATCCACGTCGAAACGGGCGCGTTCGTGACCAAGGTCCTTCTTCACACGACCCCCGGGACTCGGCCAAAGGCCACCGGGGTCTCGTACATGCAAAACAACCGCACCTTTACAGCAACCGCCACCCGCGAGGTCATCCTGTCGGCGGGCGCCATGCAGTCCTCCAAGCTGCTCGAGCTGTCAGGCGTCGGCAACTGCACGCACCTCGCCACCCTGTCCATCCCCTGCGTGGTGCGCAACCCCAACGTCGGCGAGAACCTCCAGAACCACCTGCAGCTGCCGCTCGGGTTCCGCGTCCGCCCCGGCATCGCGACGGCCGACGACCTCGCGGCCGACGGCGGCGCCTTGTTCGCCGCCGCAAAGGCGCAGTACGTCGACTCCCGGACGGGGCCCCTGGCCACCGTCAACGGGAGCAGCGCCCTCCTCACGCTCGCGCAGCTGGGCGGCTCCATGTCCGACCTGCTGCCGTTCCTGGACGCCGCCACGCCATCCCCCGGACTCGAAGCGCAGCACGCGCTCCTCAAGGCCGGCCTGGCGACGGGCCACGTGGCGCAGGAGATCGGCCTCGGGGCGGGCATCATGCCGTGGCTGTACAACGACTCGGCGCGCATCTTCGCCAGCCCGGGTGACGGCTTCAACTACTTCACCCTCATCTCGATACAGCAGCACCCCTTTAGCCGCGGCGCCGTGCACTTCCAGTCGTCGGCCGACCCGGTCCTGCAGCCGCGCCTCGACCCGCGCTACCTGGCGCACCCGCTCGACCGCGCCGTGCACCGCCTCATGGCCCGCCACCTGGTCGCCGTCGCGCGCGCGCCGCCGCTGCGGGACCTGCTGGTGCTGGACGAGGACGGCGAGCCGCTGACGCAGCCCGGGTACCCGACCGCGCGGGAGCTGGCCGAGGGCGACGACGCGGCGGTGGACCGGTTCGTGAGTAGGTATTTGATGCTGGCGTACCATCATTCGGGGAGCAACGCCATGATGGCGAGGGACAAGGGCGGTGTCGTGGATGAGAGATTCGAGGTGTACGGGGTCAAGGGTCTGAGGGTTGTGGATGCGAGTGTGTTCCCGCTGATTCCGCAGGGCACGCTGACAAGCACCGTGTTGGGATTGGCAGAGCGGGCTGCCCATTTTGTCAAGGAGGATCACGGGATTCTGAACTGAAATTCTGCATGGGGGTTGTGCCGTGCGAGCCCCGTCTCAAGAGAGGCTATTTCGGACGAAAGAAAATCCACCCTCCATCGCCTCTCAGGAACTCGGCCAAAGGCTCTTCACCCCGGCTCGAAAAAGCACCTGGACGATTGGTCGAACCAAACTCTTCTCTCTTGCCCCAATCAAATCCTTCTCTCCTGTTTCCATACCGGGATGCGAGGGCGACCCAGACTTGTATCTATCACACCTAACAGCTTTGTTCGGGGCGTGTAGCAAACAATCCGTTGGCATGCCGACACCCTTCGTCCACTCGCCTACTCCCACTCCTCCCAAATTGCGGCCAGATGCATAATTTGCGCTAGAGGGCCATTTGACGCTGCCATGCCGGCCGACATCTTCTGCGAGAAAGCAGCACTAGTCGCTCCCTCGTCGGTGCTGTGCCACCCGAGAGTGTTGCTACCGTGCAAGTGTCCATCCGTAATCCCCGAAACCTGAACAGAAAGATTCCATCAGTTTAACTCGCGGCCTGAGGAAGGGAGAGTCGCCAAGTCAGGCGGAGATGGACGACCAGGAAACTTACCTCGCGGAAGCTGGCCATGCCGGAATACATGGTGCTCATCAGGCCGTTGTGCATCGCCTGCGCCATCTGCAGCTCCTGCATCCCCTTCAGGAACCTGATCTGCGGGATCGTCTGCGCGTACACCGCCAGCCGCTGCCTCGAGTGCGCCACCAGGCCCTCGGGGCTCCCCCGCTCGCACGCGAGCAGCCACTGCTGGCGCATGCGCGGCGAGTACATGCAGCACATGCGCTCCGCCGCCACCACCACCCCGCCGCGCAGCGGCAGGGACGCGGACAGGGCGGCGCCGCCATCGGTCGCGGCGCAAAAGGACAGCTGGCACTCCTCGCAGACGGTGCAGTCGTCGTGGCCCCACCAGCGCCGGCCGGCCGCCATGTCGGATCGCGGGCAGGGCGGGACGTGGGCCCAGGTCCGCGCGGCCGCCAAAAAGGGCGCCCACACGCCCGTCTCAACAGCCTCGCCGAGCCGCGGGAGCAGAGTTTGGAACCGCGGGTGCGCCGGGTTTAGGTTGCAGAGGCGGGCTGCGCCGCCGCCGATGGGCGTGAAGAAACCCGTCAGTCCCCACGTCTCGATCCAGCCGGCGTAGCACGCCGCGCAGACGGCAAAGTCGGGCGAGGCCGGGGTCCCGTTGCCGCTCTGGAGCGCGAACCAGGTCCCGCCGACGACGCCAGACTCGGTGCAGGGCGGGCTGGCCACGATGGTGCGCGCGGCCGTGCGGAGGACGTCGAGGCTTTGCATGCCCGCGGCCGAGGCGAACGCCGCCGTCGTGGGGAGCGTGGTGCCGAGGCATGTTGTGGTTGTGGTCGGGGCGGTGCCCAGTCGAGCCATGAGGAGGTCCAGGACGTGCTGCTGCTGCTGCTGCGGCGGCGAGACCACCTCGAACCCGCTCTCAAGGCTGGTCAGGGACACCTTGTCGCAAAAGCAGGCCTCACACAGCACCAGCTCCTGCGCCTTGTCTCCCGGTGTCTCCGCCGTCGGGCGGTACCATTGCAACACCTGCAGTCCCGCAGGCTTCTCGACGGGGACGCCCTCGCACTTGGGGAGATGGGCGCGGCGGTTTGCCGCCTCGACGAAGCTGTCCCAGAGGTCGCCCGGCAGCGACGAGAACCGGAGGAGGGCGCGCTTGATGTAAGGGACGCAAATGTCGCAGGCCCAGATCTCGCCCTCGGGCTGCGCCGGGGCGGCGACGAAACGGGCACGGAACGGCGTGCCCTGCAAGATGTCCTCGCTGCAGGCCTCACACGCCGCGAACCAGTCGAGCCGCGGGTCCCTGGTTCTGAACCACTTGACCTCGGCCTCGGCGCCGACGCCACTGTGGCCCTGGCAGTCTTGGATCTGCAGCCGCCGCTTTGCGAATTCTCGGATGGGCTGGACGTCGCCGCTACGGCAGGCGGCCGGCACCAGGGACCTGGTGAGTCGCGACACGTTGAAGTGGCAGCGGCCCCTGGGCAGCTCCACGGCCTCGAAGGACGGCTCGATGGCGGTGTCCACGATGTACATCTTGTGGCACAGGGTGCAGGCGAGGAAGTCTGGGACATCGGGGAGTCGATACCACCGGCTGGTGTAATCCAGCTCTCGCTCTTCCTGGCACTCGAAAATGACAGGATTCGGGCTGCCAAACAGTCTCATTGGAGGGTATGGCCGCTTCCACAGCTCTGGCTCAGGGGGCGATGCCATCTTGTCTGGTGAACATGCAGGGGATCTCAATTGTCAGGTATCTGAGGCCGCTTGGAACCATGGGTTGCGGTGTTGATGGTAAGCCCTTGGGCTCGCAGCACCCCCTCCTTCCTCGTGGTTTCCTGGTTCAGCCAGGGAAGGTGCAAAGGGCTCACCCAGCCCTTGACGGGGGCTGGCGGCTGACCAATAGAAGCAGAGCCTCCTAGCGCTGGGCACGTCCTTGGAGGGGCCCAAACAGGTGGCGCACAAGCTTGACCTCAGCCGCAGCTGAAGGCCCTGTTTCCGCTCTCAAAACCTGCCTTTCCCCCTCCACCACGCCAAGAATCACGTCGCATGCTCTCAGCATCTCTACTTCATCCGCGCGCTGTTACCAGCCATGAACTCTGCTAGTGGCACGCCATACTTTCCGCCTCCTCCAGGGCAATTCGGGCGCCTGCCTCCTCAGCCTCCATTCCGGCCACAGCAGCATGCTCCCCCGTACACGCAGCAAGCGTATCCGCCCTCTCAGATCGCCTCAGAGTACGTCCCGACACGCTCGGCTGGGCCTGTGCCTGGTTCGTACTGTGCCGCCCAGAAACCTCCTCTCTCAGCTGCCCCCGGACAGAAGCCCCAGCAAGTTCATGGATATGCCCCATACGGACCTATTCCGGGACTGGTAGCTGGCGGCACTGCTCCAGGGCCGGTCGCACAGAGTCACTCAATCCCGGCGCCAGCTATTCACACGGCAGGGACATGGCCCCAGGCAGTGCCTGCTATGGCACCAGGAAATATGCCTCCGCCCCCGCCAGGACCTCCGCCGCCGGCATCAGCGCAACATGAGCAGCAGAATGCAGGCTACGCGCCTTCGCCCACCACTTACAGCGTAGCATATGTGCCTTCACCCATGTCCTCGGTCTCCTCGCCCGTTCATGGGTTCGGCTCAATCGTGCGACCACCAATGGCCGCGTCGGCTTGCGTACCACCTTGTGACACGCCACAGGTGCCGTTCCAGCTCCCATATACCCAGACATTCACTGTGTCTGGCCATTCAGCTCCAGCCCCAATTCCTTCTCCCGTGGAAAGCACCAGCAATGCCTCGGGAGGCTTTGGAGCGACTCAATACAGGCCGGACCCAGTCCTGGCAATGACCACGTTGACCAATATCAGCATGCAACCTGTTGATGGGGTCGGACGCCCGGCGGCCCAGAACCAGTCAGCGCAGCCTACACATCACCCGTACCATTTCGCTGTCACGGAGACCCAACCAGCGCCCAGACCGATGGCTACACCAACTGTTGAGAGCGCCCAAACAGCCTATGGGGGCTGGCCGGCATCTCTGTCGGTGCTGGACATGGCCAGATTCTTACCATGTCCCACCTCCGCAGCCGCAAGGACTGATTGCAAGCCACCGCAAACAATCTGCCAATCTGCCAGCGCGGTCGTAAGCCCCCTCGTCCAAGGGAACAGCTACTACGAACTGGCAGGAGAAGATATATGTCCGCCCGCACACATTAAGCCGGCCCCGCAGAAGACCGGCGCGATGGTAACGCCCCTTGTGGAAGAGAATAGATACCACGAACTGGCAGGAAAGGATATTTATCCGCCCGCACATATTCAACCGGCTTCGCAGAAGACCAGAGCGGTTGCAAACCCCTTTATGGAAGAGAATAGCTACCACGAACTGGCAGGAGAGGATGTGTGTCCACCCGCACACATTGAACTGCCCTCGCAAAAGACCATCGCAGCGGCTCCGGAGAATGCTGTCGATACTCACGCCGGTGTGCGCCCGGCGACTTGGTTGATACCTGGGCTGGGGAAGGAGATTTCCAAGCACTTCAACGAAGGGCCTCAGACGAGGTGAATGGGAAGTGAGGCCAACTCCTAGTCTCGGAGGGCACCTATGGCAGTCCGCAGACTATACCCAGGTGTAAGATAGAATACATGGGCAATAGGGTTTCCAAGAATGTGCATAGCAGCCGTTTGCACTGCTTGATATCCCAGCATGAAGCTCTCTAGCTCACCCGCCATGTCGTTCTTCTCGCTGTCTCCCTCCCCGTCTTCGTCTTGCTTGCTCGTTTCTCTCACGTTCCCGCCTGCTTGGCCCGGCTCGCCCCCCTGCGTTTGTTTTTCTGTCTGCGTTTTTTCTTCCACGGCGTTTCTTTTGTGACCCTCCTGCCATGCCGCGAGCAGGACACCACCCATCGGCTGCGCAAGTTCGGGGTGCGCTACGAGGTCGCCTCCGACAGGGGCGGCGAGGCTCGCGCCTTATTCGCGTCAAAGTACCCCCCGCGTAGAGCTTGGCAATGCTCTCCGGAGACATCTTACTGGGCTCACGGCCTGCCTGCACGTCAAATTCCCAAAGGGGTCACCATTGCGAAAGGCTGGCTATCTGCAAGCCAAATACTGATATCTGGAAATAGTAGCGACTTTGCTGGCAACCCGAACTCTGTTTTGCTTTTCTCGGCACTACCTCTCTCTCCCAATTTAGCCGGCCTTGACCACCCGGGTTGGCGGATTTCCCGGGTGGACGATGATCGGCTGTTACCTAGCCGCTTAGATCACTAACCTCGGCCCAAACAGGCAGGAGAGGAGCACAACTCGACCTTTATGCTACGCATGAGGTGGGCCCCTGACCTAGGCCGAGAAAAGCCCCGGCCCCTAGCGCATGGTCCAGACCCCTTGGCTCGATACACCGATGCGGGACCGGGCTCGTACGCGGGGTTGGCAGCTCTGCACCGTCCAGGCACAGCAGGTCGGATAACTGCATGTTTGCCACCAATTAATCTGTCCCGCATGAGCTGAAAGATCAATACCTTTACCTGGGCCTATAGGCTAGCATCCGGATGTCGGCAGGGTCCCGAAGACTGTGGTAGATGGCGAGAGGTGGTGGTGGCAAGCGTTTGGCAAACATTTGTCCGACACGAAGGGTTGAGAGAATAGGGTGACAAGAAGTTTTGGCGCAATGCCCAAGTGTATAAGTACGCCGCTTTGGTATGCTTGAACAATGAGACCAGGACCGATTCCTCAACACGCAGACCAACAAGCTCGCAGATAGCAGCAATCCTGATCAATCAACATGAAGTCGCTCCTCGTCGCCATCCCGCTGCTGGCTGGACTTTCCACGGCCGCCATCAACGACCTCTGCCAAGCCCAAGGGGTAAGCTGCCACAGGCATGATTCCTTGGACGCAGCGACTAACCTCACCGCCGTTCTCGCCAACAGTACCAGGGCACCTGCCAGACCACCACGTGGTGTGGAAACCGCGGCGGCAGCCAGCCAGTCGTCGGGGCCTGCCCCAACGACCCCAACAACGTCAAGTGCTGCCTTTTCCCCAGGTGCAGCTCCAGCCGCGGGTACTGCATGGGCACGGCCAGCGGGCTCTGCAGCACCAGCTTTGTGTCGTAAGTTGGTTGGATGCGCGGCCGGACGGGGTCTTCTCTGCTCGCGCACCTGCTGACTATCGTGTTGTTCTCTTGCAGCGGACAATGCCCCGGTCCCAACTCCTACAGGTGCTGCCTTTCTCGTTGAAGCAAGAATCTTGCCGAGGGGTGTGATGCGCACTCGGGATTGTCAGGGAATGACATGGATCATATGGTGTGGGCTTGATGGCGAGACATGTCGGAACCGTGACCAGGGCGGCACCAACGTCACGACGGCCGACCGGGCAAGCATCCCTCATGCTATGGCAATCACCGAGAGGGTGGGAAGAGAATCCATGATAGCAACGCGGCGTAGATCTAGTGCATCGATATATGCCACAAATGCATGGAGAAATCAGAATTTTTGCCACTCGAACGTGATATGATGATGCGCGTCCCCAAGTCGCGAGATCCTGGCCCTGTCGCCCGACTTTTTTTCAATGGGCGCGGCCTCAGCACACCAGCAACGATTCCCCCTGTCCCCGAAATTCTTCCCCCGCAACTTCATCCCTCTGCTGCTCTGAACCACAAGGCCATCGACTCCGATCCTCAAGCCTCCGTCCTCCAAGAAGACTCGACAAAGCCAACGAAGCTTTGCAAGCGATAGGTGAGAAGGCAGCCCCCCAGCCCCGGACATATGTGAGCAGCCGGTGAGTAACAGGGCTCCAGGACTGACGAACCCAGCCTCAAAGCATCCCTCTCAGCATCATGAAGATCTCAGCCACTCTCGCCCTCGCCGCCAGCCTCATGCTGGGCCAGGCCGCCGCCGCCCCCGCCGCCGCCACCACGTCCGTCGACGTCGCCCCCATCCCGGCCGGCAGCCTTCTCCTCGTCGACGAGAGCGGCTCGGCGATCAACGCGACGGCGTACGCCGACGACGCCGACGCGGAGCTCGCCGAGCGCGCGGTGCCGGGCGGCACGCACATCTTCTCCATCGGGTACGCCTTCTGCAGCTACACGACCCCGGGGCCCGGCGGCACCCCGCCCACGGGCGGCAACCGCGAGGACCTCTTCACCTGGGGCAGGAGCCCGACGGAGCTCGGGTGCGTGCAGCACTCCGACGCCAACGTGATCCCGTGGGGCTGGCGCACCAAGCCCTTCACGCACAACAAGGTCTGCGGGCGCTCCGTCAACTTCTACCCCAAGAACGGCAATCTCGACTTCTATATCAACGGCGGCAACGGCCAGCTGCTCGGCACGTGCTACCCGACCTCGGGCAAGAAGCACAACTGCGTCGACTTCCTCGCCGGCGGCACCTGCGTCGTGCAGACCCCTACCTGTGCCTGTCCTCGGGCAAGGACCCGGTCATCTGCGGTTAGTGGGGTGTGAAGGATTTGGACAGGTCGATGGCGAAGTGAATGGGTGGTGACTGGTAGTGTGTGGTTTGTATCGTAAAAAAAGACGGGACAGGATGTGCTACATGTGGTTGGTTGGTCTGGGCTGTAACAGCAACTACCCACATGAAATTAGGTACCTATGTAATCCAGCCTCCTACTCCTCCCTCCCTTGCGCCCGTGATCCATGAAAACTCTCAAGCTCTAAGATGCCACCGGCTTCCAAACAGCCCTTGTCCACCCGTCCCCCTTTGTCACGTCCACCGTAGCATACCATATCGACCCGTCAGCCGCGGTCGTGACCATCTCGACCCCCGACGAGCCCACCCGTGCGAGAGACGGAACACTACTAGCCACCATACCAAGATCCTCCCACTTGGCGCCGGCGACCGAGGAAGTGTCAGCCCTAAAGGACAAATGCTTCAACCTCCCATCCGCCCCCACCGCCACCACCTCGACGCTTTCCTTCTTGGCACCCGACACGGCCACGGCAGGCAGGCTAACGAGCTTCTCGTCCCCCAGCCTCTCGGTCACGCTCCAGGCGGTCGTCGACGTCCAGCTCCAGTGGTACAGGTGGCGGTCACGGCCCAGGCCGAAAAAGTCGAAGCGCTGGCTCGACACCTCGAGCAGGACCGGGTGCGTGCCGGGCATGTAGTCGCCGCCCAGGTCCTGCCAGTCGCGCCAGGCGGTGCGGTCGAACTGGCGGTGCCAGGCCGCGTTGCCCTCGGTGCCGTTGCCGTAGACGACCATGTCGTGGTACCCCGCAATGTCGCGGCACACGACCGAGAAGCGCGAGTTGGGCACCAGGAACCCGCCGGCCGAGTCCTCCCACAGCGGCGTGCCGGTCCAGTACTTCTCCTCCTCGGCCCACTTGTGCTGCAGCACGGGGCCGGTCCGGTTCTGCGGCACGTCGCGCGGCACGTCGCGCGTCTGCTCGACCCGCGTCCACACGTCGACGCGGCTGGTGCCGACGGCGCAGAGCCCGGGCGCCTCGGCCGTGTGGTTCTGCGCCGGGTAGCCCTTGGGCGTGTAGCTGATGTCCATGATCCACGTCGCGGTGCCCGGGCCCGGCCCGAGCCCGACGTGCTTGGCCAGCAGCTTCTTGGTCGTCGGCGACACCCCCAGCACCGTGGCCGTCGGCCCGCCGCCCCAGCTGCTCGCGCCCGCGATCCAGCCGATGGCGACGGGGTGCCGGTCGAACTTCTCGCCGCCGCGGCTGACCCACCCGCCCCTGTAGGAGCCGCCGCCGGGCGCCGACGACGCCTGCTGCCACGAGCCGTCGGCCGCGCGCGCGAACAGGTACACGGTGAGGTTCTCGCCCGCCTCCCCGACGTTGAGCGGCGTGGTCACCGCGGCCACCTGGTCGGTGCAGATGGCGTCGGCGCTGCACTTGCTGGTGCCCGTGGGCGGCGGCTTCGGGGCGTCGGCCGTCGTCGTCGTCGTCGTAGTGTTCCCCCCTCCAGGGCCGCCGCCGGGGCCCGGCGGGTGCGATGGCGTGGGAGCCGGGCGCAGCACGATCAGCCCTAGGACCGAGCCGAGGACACCGCCGATGATCAGCACCATGACGCCGGCAGCCATGAGCCATGTCCCCCTCTGTCGCCACCACGGCAGCGGTGGACTGTACGCAATTTGAGGTCCCGGCATGTTGGCCCGGCTACCTTGATCGTCGGCCGCTCGAACATCACTGGTGGCCACCTGCTTCTCTGGCCTATCAGATGGGGGCGAGACCTCGGGTAGGTTGTTCGACGGCCAGTAGACGATCGGATAGTTGGGCGACTGTGGGGCGAGCTCGAGGTGACTGGTGTCCCTATCAGGCAGGCAGTAGATCTCAGGCGCCTTGCCTGATCGCCGAGTCGACTTCCTTCGGGGTGTCGAGGATGCGCCCCCAAAGCTAGCCAACATGCTCGGCGCTATTGATTTTGCGCTTATTTAATAGAGTTTCTGAAAAGCAAAGGCCGTCGTCTGCTCGCGGGCTCCTGTTTGCTCAAACTAGAAAAGGGTGAACGCTCAGCGAGGGGAGAGAAGCGGGAGAAAAGAATGTAGGCCAAGTCAGCAATCGCTCGTAAACCAGCCTACCACTAGAGCCCGTCGCCACTTGTCCACTCCCGAATATTACTGATCCGATCAATCTAGCGCCTCGGGTTGGGTGTCATCTAGTGACACTTGAAGTCCCTCCTCGCTCAAGGTAGCTGAGGGCCTCGGCCAATCTGTATCGAACCACAGGATACTTTGGTTTGCCATCACGTCGTACAATGCTGCAGCCAACACCTCAGCCCCTGAGCCCCGATCGCTCTCCACCGAGCCTCGGTTCGGGGTACATAGCAAGGCCAACCCACGACTGGGTTTCCTAGGGGCGGCCCGGGATTCCGATAATATTCAGCTCGTCAGTAAGCCGCAGGAGTATGCGGAGCCAGCCGAAAGGGCTGCTCCCGAGACAAGGCGCGCTAGATATAGCAACTCAAACAGCACCTGGCGGGCAAGCCACTGCAATCTCCACTAGGCTCTTCCAGGTTCTCGGTGAGAACTATTGATCGTTCGACCGAGTAATACAGCCTGTCAACAGCAACGCCGAGAGCACCACTCATCCGCGGCTGCCAGAAGTCTGGGCTGGTGGAGCCACTGCCGACGATACACTCCTGCACCAACCCTCGGCCGCGGACACACTCAGTAGCCACTTGTTGGCGAGCGCTAGCATTCTAGCGGAGCACCGGTGGAGCATAGATAGGTATACATACTCTAACGTGCCTTCCCGATACCAAGTGACCACTGGCGGCTACCCCAGGTCAAACTCCAGAACGCTAGCAGTCGAACTGGGGGTCACAGATGGCAACTCTGCATCGTCAAAATACCCGCGCCTCGCCAACTTGTTCAAGATTCCAAGAGGATAATCACGGGGCGGACGGAAAAGTTCTGGCTCCCACCGGTTTGTTGAAAGAAAGCAATCTCCCACGAAATCCAGTCGAGGAGTGCGGAGGCGACAGAGCGGCATGCCATCGGCATCCTCGGCGCCGGCACCTCGCAGCCAGTCCCCCTCGCCTGCCGCACCCTGGCCCTCTCCCCCCGGAAGCCCGCGACGACGGACGACGTAAGTGCGGGTCCAGTGATGTTGCCGATCAGGGGTCCCACCATCCTCCGGTGGGTGGCGCAACTTCATGCCCGAGAAGGACAGGTCACTAGTGCCGCGCATGAAGGGGTCGACGGCAGACGGACCAGCCGGCGCGCTGCGCTGCTGGCAGAGGGTGAACGCATAATCGCTCGCCTCCCAGCGGCCTTCCTTGGCCTTGAATAGCGACATTATCCTATCCCCTTTTACAGTATGGGATGAGGCGATTCCTAGCACCGCCATGTCTTCTTCCTCACTGGGACGCTCCGTCATCGAGTAGCGTCTGCAGGGGGTGACATAGTCGCAACCGATGACGCAGCGTCCCGCCATCGTGGTGGATATGAGCCGTAGAAGACCCGGTGCAGTGGCCAGGTCGCTTATCCCATCAAAGACCTGTGCGAGTAAAGGCACCGCCTTTGTGATCCGCAAGTTCGAGACTTTGATGGCGTCGAAATATACCAGATTTCGGAGATCGATTTTATCCGCTCGGCTGAGCTGTGGGATAAACATGCCGCCTGCAGTGACAACAAACGTAAACCTCTCGAGATAGGCGCCTGGGAGGCCCTCCCATCTCTGGGGACCATGCCTGGCCTCCATAAAGATGGAAAGCTGTTGGGGCGGCAACACTTGAGAAAGGAGAGCCGAGAAAGAATCTTGGATCCAACCAACAACCCCTCGCAGATCGTCCTGTTGGGGAAAAGGACATGTCTTGAAGGCCACCGAAAGTGGGAAGAGCATGTCGTGGCGAAACGGCGCAACCATCATTCTGACCCTTTTGGCATGTGTCATCCTGCGTACTGAGTGCATCGTCACCGCTGGATTCTTTGCAGATCGTTCCAGGTCCGAGGCCCAATGGTAGGTGTGACAAACGGCAGCACGGAGGCGGTGGCCATTGCCATCGCTTTTTCGAGCAACTGCCGGAATCAGAAATTCTGCGTTCTGCAGGAATAGGTCTTCATCGTATCCGGTAAGCAGTCCATCGGATCGTCTCGTTGTGCTCGTTTTTCCACCATGAGGCGGACAAGGCCATAAGTCCCACTGACTTTCAATCCAGAGCGGCAGTCGCCGGCGCGGGCTCCTCCAGTCCGGGACCCAGGATGGCAGGCCAGATGTGCCAGTCACCCCATCAGCTCTCGCCAGCGCTTGGCCGAGCACCCAGACGAAGGAGCCGGCGTGGGCGATAAACTCGGCAAAGCGAGTAAAAACCGGCTCAGGAGGTGCTGCATAGCTGAGCTTCATTCCGGGTGCCGGCGATATTTGACTGTGGAATAGGTTTTCTCTGACAATAATCTCAAGGTTCCTGGTCCGGGAACCCGTCGTAGACAACAGCCTGAGCTGGACATCCTGGGCGAGGGATGCGATGGTAAAGATGCGATCGACAGGGTCGGCGCATCCAAAGTGATCAAAAACACGCATCAGTTGAAGCAAGCCGCAGTCGCCCGACAGCTCCCCGGAGATTGTCTCGTTCCATAGCTTGTACATGGCGAGGAAGGATTCGGCGGATTTTGAAAGCATTTGGTCCTGGGACGTATATAGGAGTTTGATGATGGCGACCAGCCGGAGAAACGCTGTGCTCTCGGTCCCTGCGAACAGCACGACGTCGGGGCTGAAGACGACCTCTTGGATAATCCATCGCCGGCTGAACCACGGCATGCTCAAGAGAGCGCATGCGCATCTTGCGAGCTCGCTTGTGTCCTCGGCAGACAATCTGCTTTCGCGCCGCAGAATGAGATTCCCTAGTGCGCCGACCCTGGCCATCGTCTTTTCCGTCTCGCCGTCACTGCCGAGCCAGACGAGGACTCTTTTTGCGCTGCGATATATATCAACCATTCCTGGAATCTGGGAGTCCTTTTCTTCGACATCTCCTTGATTGATGCAAACGGCGTCGGCCCAGATCACTCGGGGTTTGGACTTCTTTCTGAATCTGTGAAGGGCAGTCCACAGATTTTCCGTGACGTGCAGGACCCCCCAACCTTCTCCGATGCTGATGTACAGTTGACGGGTCATCTCGCCGTCTCCCCAAGTGTAGGACAGAGCCTCGTAGGAGACCAAGTCTCTGTCACAGTCGACAACGTTGAGCCTGCATCGAAGTTCGTCCAAAGGATCTGTTGCTGGGAGTAGCTCGAGGAAGCGAGTGCAATTGGCGTGTGGAAGCGAGGTATAGTGGTACTCCGCGACAGCTATTGTTGAAGTGTTGTCCATCGCAGCCGGCAGCGCGATTGATAGGGGTTCGAACAGAGGGCGATGAGGGCTGGGGTATCCGAGTCGACTGTCTCTTCCTCTTGTCTTGAAGTGACGGCGAAGGTCTGAGAAACCGCCCGCGCGCGGTGCGGGCTAGCCAGGTCGTCTCCTGGCCAACGCTGGGCCATCAAAGAGGTCTCCCCGATGTTGGGCAGAAACTGGATCGGCTAAGGTTGGGCTAACTTCATGGAATGAGGAGCTGAGCTGCACCGCCCCGCGGGAGGGGCGGCGCAACATGCGGCTGCTGCCAAGGTACATCTCACGTCAAAATGAACTGTCTGTCGTCCTGGTAAACACAGCCAGAAGGATCAACCTGGTAGAGGTTAAAGTAGAGGCTCCATTAAAAGGTCGATGGATGTCAGGGAGAGGCGAGAGGCAGCAGATTGTGTGGTCCGTCGTGCCGTTCGTGGGAGAGAGAGCTAGTTGGCTACGGAAGGCTGCGGTCCAGGAGCGGGGCATTGAGGTGCTGATGCTCCTGCTCAGCTGTTGTTCGGTTTCTTTTCCCCCAAAACTCAAGCCACTGCCCGCCATATTACTCGTCGTACCTTCCCATCAAATTGCACAACAAAGACCACCTACTAAAACACTGTCCGCGATTTTACCCGTCATATCTTCCAGCCAAATCACACAACTTCTGTGGGGGATTATTCAGGCTGGGCAGGTGCCCCACCCATTTCTAAACCCCGATGACAGCCTTCATACCCTGCACGTGACTTTTCGGCGATATGCCTTCGACTAGGTGTTGAACAATGGGGAAATACTAGATTTATTTCCATGGAACACCCGATGAGGATGGCAGGGGAACTTGCGGTCTCCCTCCGCTGCACATTAACGTGACGAATGAATGGCGTCAGAAAGTTAACGCCGTCGCGCTGCAACGCTGTCCACGTCGGAGTTTCCCGATTGGGAAGGATGTGGTGGTGTGAGCCCACCGTCAAGCCTAAACGCCGTCGCCGGGCTAAGGGCAGTGGTTGTCGACATGCCCTTTCTGCGCGGGCCTGGAGCGAGTATATCTTGCCAGCCTCGCCCTCCCACTGTTCCATCTCGACCCGTCATCCGACATGCTCAGCAAACCCTATCCAGACAGCAGACATTGATCTCATCCCAGTACACCCAAAGCCCTGATTATCCCTACTAGCCATCTCTACGCCAGCCCCTGAGCCCCTTTCCGCCATGGACCCCAAATCCACCGCTGTCTCCTCCACGGCCACCCCCCAGCCCGAGGCATCGCCCAAGAAGCAGGGAAGGCTGTCCAGCCTACTCCGCGGCATGCGCGCTTCCGTCAAGCAAGGCAGGCGCGACAGCGAGACCTGCGGCGAGTCTCGCAGTTCCTTTGAGTCGACCGACACTGTCGACGAGCTAAAGGACGCGCAGACAAGGACGGGATCCGCCACAGCAGGTGAGCCAGGTCTACATGGTGCTGTCTACTTGAGGGCGGGAAATGCTAAACCTACATCAAAAAATTGCTCTAGCCGATGCACACAAGAAGATCTCAAGCCCCCGAAAACCCGCCAAGCAGCCCATGACAAACATGGAAAGACTCGCCGCCGGGTACGGCGCCTGGGTTCCCGAGAGGAGCGTCGAGCCACGCGCCGCACCAGCTCCGCAAGGCAGCACCGACGCCAAGATCAGTTCTACAAGGGGCGGGCGGAGGCAGGTTTCTTCACTTGACAGACTTCTTGTCGGGCAGGGTGGTTGGGTGCCCGAGGAGCGGCGCTGAGAAGTCGGGTTTTGTTGATGGCTACGAAACGCGGCGGCAGATGCGGGTTGATTTGTCGAGATTGCGATGCCACCAATGGTTGTGGCAGAGGGTCATTACTGCGTATTCATGGGCACAGAGAAACGAGGCGCGTAAGAGTAAGCGGTATTATTATAATAGCCAGGAGGCGAGCGCCCCGGATTGTCATGATAATTCCAAAGTGTATGATCCAAGAGAATGATGGAAGCCCACAGGGACAGAGGTCCAAGTATCAGAACGCCGGCGCTAGCGAGACAGGAAAAGAAAGAAGCCAGACCTGTGTAAAGGCAACATGGATAGACACGGATGAAAAGAAAATCCCACAAGTCATAAACGGGCGTTAAAAGCAGCCAGCCCATCAACCGAGCGGCGTCAGGCCACCCCGGCACGGCTTCTTGAGCTCGGCGAGGCGGTCGCCGCGCAGGCGCCAGACGCCCTTTGTGCGGGCGTCGTGCAGCTCCCAGTCGGTGCCCTCGGTCAGGCGGTGGAAGGGCTCGTGGTCGGCGCCGTCGGAGCTCGCGAACAGCAGCGGCTCCCACTGCTCGCCACGCTCGAGCTCGCCGGCACGCATGCGGCGCTGCGCCTGCTCGAGCTTGGTCTTCTCGGCCGCCGCGGCCTTGTGGTCGGCGCCGGCGCCGAGGCCCGCGATGACGCCGGCCCAGGCGCGCCGCGACTCCCAGTGGTCCTGGTCGTCGAGGGGCGCCACCTCCATGGGGGCCGGGGCGTTCTCGGGCGCGTCCACGTCGTACCTTTCGACGACGGCGCCCGTCTTGCCGCACTTGACGGTCCAACTCTCGCTCCAGCAGCCGGCCGTCTTGAAGAGCGTCTTCTTGGGGTCCGACTTGTGGAACAGGCGGGCCTCGAACGAGTTGCGCTTGCCGCGCAGCACGCCGGCGCCCGTGAACTTGAGCTCCGAGACGTGGCCGGAGCTGGACACGATGTGGTAGGTGCCGAGCACCTCGGGGTACAGGCAGGCGCTCAGGAAGCCGCGCACCTTGACGTCGGGCAGCGGGATCAGGTGCTCCTCGTCGTGCCTGTCGACGCGCACGATGGCGTGCCCGACCTGCCGGATGTTGACGCTGCCGTTGAAGGTCATCTCGACGCGCGCGTAGCCGTCGGCGCGCACGCCGTGCTCGGGCGCGCTGGCGATGTGCATGGCCGTGATGGGCGGGTGGTGGCTGACCTGCTCGGCGACGAGGCGGGTGGTCGTGCGGGTGGCCGTCGGCGGCAATGCTGTTGTTGTCGTTGTCGTTGTCGTCATCGCCGTCTCCTTCTTGCTCTTCTTGTCGTCCGTCTTGGGTTCTGTCGATGCCGCGCTGGCATCATCGCCGTTGTCCGTCCATCCGGCTAGGAAGAGTTCGCCGAGGAAGGCGTTGAGCGGCTTCTTGATGCTGACGCCCGGGGCGGCGGCGACGTAGACCTCGGGGCGCAGGGCGACGAGGACGAGGCGCTGGACGGCGAGGGCCCGACGGGCCGGGTCGTCCTCGAAGGCGGGGGCTGCGAAGACGCGGGGCCGCTCGGCCCAGCAGTGGCCGACCTCGACGACCGACTTGGGCGCCAGGAAGGACGTGGGCCCGGTGACGTTGGAGAGGTCGCCCTTGATGGAGGCGAGGAACTGTGGCGGAGCAGGGCCGTTGTCAGCGGGATCGGCCCCAGCTCAGGGGGAGCTTGCCTGAGCCCCAATGGGCCCCAATGGGCCCCAATGGGCGAGGGTTCGTGGTGTTGGACTTACGCTTGCCAGCTCGCCGAAGCGGGCGGTGATGGATTTGGACTCGGCCATGCTAGCGGGTCCTGTAAAGAAAGGATGGCCCAAAACACGGCAACCAAGGATTATTGGACAGATAACCAAACAAGAATACTCGAGCGTCTCTTCTTGCAATTGCAATCCTACACCGTTCAACAATATCCAAATGTTAGCAGCAGTTGGGATGCGCAACCCAGCCGCGGGAGCAGCCGGACGCCCTTTAAAGGAAGGGGAACGCAAGCCCGCGGGGTGACGCGTTGCGATAACAGCGATAGGCTTGAACAGCAAAAAGGGTGGGAACGGTGAAACGGGCCTCCCCGCCTGCCTCACGACCGTTTCAGCGCAACAGCGGGGGGGGGCTCGGGTTGATTGGGCTGCGGTGCTTCCACTGCCGACTTTAAAGATGGGCCGCTCAGCAGAGAATAGGCTCACCTTTTTCTTTGTTTTTGCCGGCTTCAAGTCAGCACAATGGGATGAGGAGGATAGCTCTGTCTGCCGTCGACATGCGCAGGGCCCGGCTGCCATGTATATATCGTTTGCACCTTTTTGACTTTGACAAAAGTACGAGGAGGCACTGGAGAGTCGCAGCATAAGTGGCCCCCGGTATTTGCCTCGCCCTCGCCCTCGCTTGCGCTGCAGAAAGGGCTGGTTACCTGCTGCTGTGCAGGCTTGGCTGGCGAGTGCGCAATCATGTGCCGCCGGGCCCGAAAGCCTCACTCACACGCACGTAGCGCATCCTTGAAGAGAGGGTGTGGGTGAGGATTAGAGCAGATCCCAAATTTAGCAGGCCGAGGCCGATTGAGGGGCACGGCGGGATCCAATGGCACGGCACGCTTGTGCGGCATGCAAACATCACAAAATAAACCCAAACATGAGCGGGCTAGAAAGCCGCCGTCAGTTCATGTGCGCCTTGACTCGTGGTTCGCTTCCCCCGTTTCTTTACAGCCGCGCGCGCGCTGCCCCAGCCAAAAAAAAACCCCCCAAGCAGGAATTGACGGTTTGAAACGATCGAACCCCGCGACTGACGCCCCCCTCCTCGGTTCCCTCCTCGGTTCCATTCGGCCAAGCCCGTCGAAGCTGCTGCATGCCCGATTGTCGGGGCGGGTAGTAGGTATGTGGTCATCCGGATCCCAGCGCTTCCGGCGGACTGCGCCCGATTGTGAGTTCGTCACCGCGTGCGCCATTATGGGTACCAGTTTTGTGGGTTGGGCAGTGGACAAAAGGCGAACTGTTTCCCCGACGGCGCGATTGTCGACCCGCCGTCGCAACGAGCCGGACCCCAGGTCCTGCAACTCACTTTCGTTTTTTCCCACCCATTGGGCCGGCTGCAACGTCGTCGAGATGGGCCCCGTTTTGTTTTAGCTCGGGTCGATGGACCAAGCCACAGAGACACGGCCTTCGACGTTCCCCCTTCAATCTTCTTTGCCAAACATCCTCCACCCCGAACACGTCGGCATTCATATCAAATGCCATGCTAGCATGTCAGTTGCCATGTAGCCACTTTCACGTGAGGAAGCGTTGTAAAAGCTTGAATCGGCTTTGTTAATTGTTCATCCGTCTGTCCGGAAAACGCGCCCCACGACACACCAGCCAAATGGCAGGGTGTGATGAAGGGTTCGGCGCGCTTGCTCTAGGTGCTTTGTTTTCGCATCCTAGGGCGGGAAAAGAAAAAGGGTAGAACTGAAGTGGTTGGACTAGTATATACACATCGAAAGGAAAGGGTCTTCCGTCCCTATAACATGGCCAATCCATGTTCTATCCCGCCCAGCAAGCTCAGAGGAGCCACGGTTGGTGTGCTCGTATCTCGCTGCGAGCAAGGAAGGAGAAGCAGACAAGGAAGACAATGTCGTCGTCAAATGGGAGGGAATTCTGGCTCGACACCAGCGCATCACCGCCAAGGCGCCCTGGGTTTGGCCGACAACTTGCGCCGCGCCGTCTCCGGGCTAAAAACAGAAAATGGTTGAAAGGTGCTCAATGGCAGGTGTTGAAAGTGCCGAATGACCGCGGTCCTCGTGAGAATGGGGACCGACAGCACAAAAATGCGAGTTCACCGTGGGCGGGGACGAGAATCAGAAGGGCATGAATGTCACGAAATGAAAAGGAAGATGGGGTTGGAGCCGCCTTAGCGGGTGGGTGTCTGACCAACACTGCAGGAGGAAGAACCAGGTTAGTTACCGCACGCTAGGAGAAGGGCAGATCATCACATGGGCTGCCAAGACGAAGTTTTTGTTGGGGAGACTCACAAGTTGCCGGCAGGGTTGTAGCGGGCGACAACGTAGACGCCGCCCTTGCCGTCGTTGGCAATGCCCAGGCCGACCGTGGTGCTGCTCTTCCAGATCATTTGAGCTGTGCGAGTATGATATTAGCGGTCTGGCCAAAGAGAAGGGGCGCATGGGAGGTGTCACAAGGGCGAATGTCCGGATGTTGCACGAGAATAAAATATCCGGTGTCACCGCATCGACACGAGGAAAGGGAAATTTCCGCGCAAGGGTGGGAAACTCACTGTAGTGGCCGTAGGCGGCAAAGTCACCCTGGCCGACAGGCTGGCCGCCGTACAGGCTGACCTCGGAGGCCCACGAGTCGGCGGCGTTCTTGCAGGGCGTCTTGTCGTGCGACTGCCAGTACAGGTTCTCGCCCTGGTCGCCGCGCTGGCCGCTGGTCGAGTGCTGCAGCGACCCGACCGAGACGAGGTTCTGCGCCCACGACTTGGCGTCGGCGGCCAGGCCCGCGTCCCAGGCCAGAGGCTTCTGGCCCACGGCCGCGCGGGCGGCGTTGTGGGCGTCCAGTGCCTTTTGCTCGTCGCCGCTCAGGCCCGAGGCGGGCGCCGCGGCGGCGGGCGCGGAGACAGGAGCAGGAGCAGGCGTGGGCTCGACCTTAACCTCGGCGGGGGCCGGGGCCGGGGCCTTGACCTGTGGTGCGGCGACGGTAGGCGGGGGAGTGGGCGTTGGCTCGGCGGCCGGCGGAGGCGCCGGGGGCGGGGTGGTCGGCGCCGGCTCAGGGGCGAGCGTGGTCGTGACGATCACAACCTTGTCCTCCACGGGCGGGGGCGGGGCCGGGGCGACGGGCTCCGGGGTGGGCTGGGGAGCGGCAGCCACGACCACAGCCGGGGCGGTGGTGGTGGCGGGCAGGACCGAAGACGAGGTGGTGCAGGGACGCTTGCTCTGGCGGAATCGGCGCCCGCCCTTGTAGTAGGCCTTGCGCTCGCCGGGAGTCGACTCGTTGGGCAGGGCCAGAGCGCTGGAGACCAGCAGAGCCGCCGTGAAGAAAGCCTTGGTGGAGAACTGCATCGTGACGAAAATGGTAAAAAGATATCGGGTATAAGATTTTTTTTCGTGCGGGTCGTTTGTCTAATCGTTCTTTTCGATCTAGTCGGGTGCAGCAAGGACTGTCGAGACACTGGATATCAAGGAGTGACTGATGGCTCGGCGTTGTTGTTCTTGCTGTAAGCTTCGAGCTTGGAAAAGGAGTGGTCCAGCGCTCTGCGCGACTTCGGTTGACAGAACGCCACGAAAAAGGAGTGGACAGGCGGTGATGGCCGAGTGTGCGTGCGGTGAGGGTAGGGAAAGGAAAAGAGGTGATATCGCGGCGCGGAGGGCGGGCGTCTTATACCATGCCCAGGTGAGCGAGGATCAGGAGGATCTCCCCCCTCCATGCGGTACCCGCCCACCCCCTTCTCTGCGGCCCCTGGGGGAGCCCACCACCACACCTCGTGCGTGCGGCCGACTGTGCGGTCGCAGCCAAGGGAGAATGGAGCATGGGGGCACGAGCAGGGTATCCTCCCTCGAGGCCCGCATGCCAGTTCTCTCTACCCCTCAGTTCCAGTTCCCTTCCTTCGTGCGCCGGTAGTTGGCAGGGCGCTAAATTCGCAAGCGACGCAGCCGCTCACTGTGCAGCAGCAATTTTTTCCGACGCAGAGGCCAGTTCGTCCGATCACCAACCATCTGGGCTTGGCCTGAACGGGGAGAGGGACTCGCCCTTGTCCCCTTTGCAGGGGTTTTTATTAAGGCCAAAGGCACAATCCGCCCCACGTTTCACGCAAGAGAAGCTTGAAGACACGGAGCTGGGTGAGGTGAGGGCTGGGCGGACTGGGCTCGGCGTCGTCTGTGTTGGGGAGAGAGAAGCCAAGGCGACGAGCCTTGGGTTAGGAGCTGACTTGTCGCGTGGCCTGGACAGTGCTTTCAATGCTTGGCCCCCGCCGCCTGCGCAGGAGCAACGTCAGATTGCCAGTGCGCCGATGGCCGCGTCGACGATCTTTGCCATGGGCAGAAGGTCGTCCGTCGGATGTGCTTCCAAGATTGCTCAGGCCCAAATTCCCTGGCAGCGTCATCAATCTAACCGCCGCCGATAAACAAGGAGTGGGTCAATTTCCGTTTGTCGTTGCTGCCAGCAGGGAGCTTAACAAAATCACTCATTTTGTTTGTTGGGTGTGCCTTTTTTTCCTCGAGTCGGGGCGTGGTCCCTTGGTGCCTGGCCCTTGCAGCTGTGCAAAAGGAATGGGATGGCAGGATCAAGACATTGGACGGCAAGACCTTTACCCCCTATTTCCATGGCGGTTTCACCATGGAAGCCCGAATGCGACGCGTCTGTCAGGGGCAGCATTGGCAACGGCAAGGGTGTGGGCCCCGCACCTGTGCCGCTGACGTAAAGCGGCCCTGGCGCCGGGCGGATTGGTGGGAAGGAGAAGAAGAAAAAAATAAATGTACGCTTTATTTGGGTTTGGCAATGGCTGACCAAGGATGCACGCATGCCGGTACCTGGAATGGGCCTCCCGGCGTGGAGTTACCGCTTGGCAGGGGTCTCGCCAACTGCCCGCTTCACGCGGCTGACGGGCGAGACGGTCTAAAAAAAAAAAGAAACAGGAAACGCAAAGTGATTAATCTCCTCGCTTGCGCAGCCCGCGATGGCGCAGGGCTAGTGAGACTCGAATCGCATGGGGCAGACTCAGCCTGAGAAAGAAAAAAAAAAGCAGCTAGCAGCTGGAACATATCGATGCCTTCCTCGATCCCCGCTCGATAACCGCCGCGTTTCACCCCCGACACTTCTGGCTGCTCGCCATGGGGTGAATGAGATTGATTTGCACCTTGGGCTAGGAGCGCCCTGGGTTCTGGGGTCATTGTCAGGACATGACGCAGGCAGTTCGATATTGGTCAAAATGAAAGGAAGGCCTTCTCATCGAAAGGACGGCCAGCTCATCACAACCACAAACACTGATGCCGTCCGCCCGGAAACCACAAACATGACCGCGGGATTTCACTGTGCGCCTGGGGTTTGGGTATTTTCCAGCTTTCGCGTACCGTGCTACCGCCAGGATGGAGTGGCTGGATACACACGACGCAGCCTTGGTTTGACCAAACAAGGTGCAACCAGCGCAGCACAACCTTCGGGCTTAATCTCGACACAACCTCGATGCATGGCCATCCCGTCCGGGTGTCCCGAGTTCCCAACGGATGCAACTTGACAGGCGATAGTGTGGTGCGCGCCATGGCCAGAGAACTCCCCAGTCGCTCGCAAGGGCCCAAATCCTCTTGGAAGCCAGTTGCCCTTGGGTGTTCACACCGTCTTCCCCATCCATGCCCCCATACATGCCTAGAATCCCGCACAGTTCGCCCGCCCTGTTGGCCTGGGGCCCGCTGCTTCTGGTTCTGGAACCTGCCAGGTAGGTATCTTGAGTCTCTTCCTTGTTCCCAGCCTACTAGGATCCTCATCCAACTTTGCTCTCCCACGGTATCCTCTTCCCCTCATTTCACCGCCTGGATTCGAGAAACCGGCTCGCGAGGTCCTCGCCTCCCGGATATTACAGCAACCAATTATCTGGGCCCTTGCAGCAACCCTCGGGCCTAGATGCCTTGGCTCGAGCCGCCTTGGTCGGAAGCCCTGGCGCCCAGCCATCCAGTCCGGCTCGCTCTTCGCTCTAATTTTCCGTCATTTCATCGCCCGGCCCGAACGTCATGTTTCCTGCACCGCCGCCGGCCCTTCTCCAAGACAAAAACAGCAAAAAGAAGACGGCCAAAGGACGATGCGTTCAGCCTTGACCACTCTCGCTTTGCTCGACAGATAACCGTTCCGGGGCTGAGTGAGGCGCCTTGATGTGTACGTGCGTTCTCATGGAGCTCGGCCTCTTCTTTGGATCTCGATAGATCGTCCATGATTATCGTCCACCTTGGCCTCCATGTGTTTTTTTTTTGTCCCGCCGATCGCCCTGCCCAACTTTGATGTGCAGTGGCCCAAGCACAACAGGGCGTGGTAAGTCGGACGGGCTTCTAGAAACGCAAATACCGCACAAAGTAGCGCACGACTTCTTATTTTTCTTTAGGGTCTAGGTCATCCAACCGATCCTCGTATTTCATGCGCCGATGTTGCCGCGGCATGCCCGCTACTCAAGCCACCACAAGGCGGACGCCCGCGATACAGAAAAGGCAACGTGTGCAGCTGTGCATGCAACTAACATGGAGCCGTCCACCACCAGCCCCTTCGCCAGCTCGCTGCTCTGCTGCGTCGGCGCTTTTTTGTGGGCTACCTTTTGGAGACCTTTCCTTTTAGGGCTGTTTGCGCGTCCGAATGCGTTTGCGAAGCGAAGAAGCCTTGCATACGATCTCGAGTGTTCTAGCGCGGTTGCCCGGCTTGGACAGTCGGCCTGCATGTAGATCCGCGATTCTAGCTGTTTGTGTAAGGTGCCGTATTTGCTGGTATCTTCCAACACTTTACAAACAAGTGCTACTCTGGATTGGTCGCGGCGCGCGCTCTACTCGGCTAGGTTCCGGACCACGTCGGAAGCTGTATCCGTCTAACGGTGTCTGTTTTGGATCAAGTTCAGCGCAGGCAAGCCCTGATGCTGAACGCCCTCGCGACTGCGCATCGTCCATACTCGACTACCCTTACATGTTTTCTGTGCGGTGGGCGAGTTTGGTTCGCGAGTAGAACATCACAGCAAACGCTGAAGAGGAAACGTCAGAGCTGACACGGCGGTAGCGTCTTGCTAGGCTTATCCTTTTGTCATGGTATATCTCCTACGTGCCTGGACCCAACCGCGCTCCTTACGTCGCCACACTCGCAGACATTTCGCCCCGGTAGTGATGTGTCGAGTCTTTTGGTAGACACGCCTGATACCAGGACTAGAATAGTAATTGGTGATGTTTAGCGTACGAGAATATATGCCTCGATATGTATGTCAACGCCTAAAATGATATCGACTTGGCCCAGATCTTGCCCAGCAACAAGACTATCCCTTCGCCCCCTGATGCCAGCGTTCAAGAGATTCTGTCCCGAAGGTCGACTTCAATATACTCTTTTCCCGTTACTCGCAATCGCCGATCCCTCCGAATGTCCGCTTGCGATACGCGGTGATCCTTACTACCAGGCCATCCACAACATACCCTGCCAGCAATAGCCAGTAGCCGGGCATATTGATGTATGCTAGTTCAAACATTTACACAGCTTACGCCGCCCATCGGAGCGAAGGCGCGATCTGGTGACCCGAGTCCCCTCCGACACCGAGTCTCGGAAAACGGCCCCCGTCCGGCGACGGCCTCTGCTCGGCACCGCAAGGTCACCTGAAATTCCTGCCGTGTGCAGGTCCGACAAAGACAACATGAGTCCGCCGTGTGTATCCCTTGGGACGGCGTTGGCGGCCTTGGGTAGCGGTGTTCCGCCCGAAAGGTCGAAACAAGTCCAAACGCGTCCCGGCGCGTCGCCACGAGCACTTTGCAATATGGCGATACGTGTGCATATTTCGACTCGTCAGCTCACCTCGAAGGCCGTGCACATGTGGTTGTTGGGCGCTAGTGAGAGGAGAGGTAGGGGTCGCTGTTACATGATGCGACCACAGCACCGGCGTCGTCGCTCGCGCCGCAAAACCCCGTCGATGGGATGATTCTCTCGTGCCGAAAAGGCGATAGAGATAGTAACCCGATGGCAAAAGGGCCTGGTTGTGCCGGGCGGCCTAGGGCCTGAAAGAGACCCCGGGGAGTTTTCGCTTTTTGCGCTTCGGATGAGCATTTTCGCCCCGTCTTTTTTGGCCCTATCGAATTTCACGGGCTTTCTGGACTAGTTCATATTCGTTGTTGGTGACCTCGAGCCTTGGGTGCCAATCTCGCTACGAAATGCCGTAGTTGTTTCCTTCAGGAATAATTTCCCTGCTCACATCACGAGATGTTCGCGCCTAAGATCACGTGCAGACATGGTTCCCCAACAACCTAGATTGCCTGGCAGCCCGTTGACAATTTTCGAGGCCAGATAGAGCGCGACGCCGACAGGAGGTTGGTAGAACGTCACTCACGGCGTGTGGCGTCGTAAGGGCGCAGTCAAGCATTGGCAATGACGGCACGGGAAAGAAGACTTGTCGAGTCACAAACTGGCCTGCTGGAGGCTGGCGCTCCCAGCCACTTGGCAGCCTGCCCGGCCCGGCCCGCGGTTCTGCATGACCGTTGGAAGCGGTTGCGGGCCGGACGTCTTGCGGTTAACCAACGCGTGTTTTTATAGTTTTTATCGCCGAGACGACCCGAAAGCCTTTTCCGTCTGGTCATAGAAGGCGGGAGGCTTGGGGGTGGGCCCACCAGGCCTCATCGTTTAGTTGCATAGCGGGCCCACAGCCACACCTGCGGCGCATGTGACGTCGCGCAGCTTTCGCGCCAATTCCAACCTCAGCGACGAACCGAGCCGCCATCGCTGCCACGCTGACCCAAGCAGCACAGGCCTCCACAACAACAAATTCCCCCTAGCTGTGGGCTGCCGAGGCCGGCAAAAACAGCAGCATGTCTCGGAGACCACCCAAAGGAGAATACATCGAGACGGTATGAAATCCTTCCCGCGTATCTCCAGGACCGACGCCGTTTGGCAGGCACCTTGCCCACCGCCGTCTTTGGGCGCCCCACCGAGCTAGGCAAGGCTCCTTACAGGCTCCCCACGCCGCAGACACTAACACGGTCCCAACCCATCAGGACTCGGGCAACAAGGTGTCGCGCAAAGCCATCCTCGTGGGCACGCAGAACATCATGCTCGGCGGCAAGACTGTCATCCAGCCAGAGGTCATGATCAGGGGCGACCTGTCGCGCACCGCTCCGTCGTCCTCGTCCTCGTCCTCGTCCTCTGCCTCTCCGACCAGCAACACCGCCGTCACTGTTGGCCGCTACTCATTCCTGAGCCGGGGTGTCTTCTTGCGACCGCCTGGCCGTATCTATAAAGGGTTTGCTCATCTCCGATTCACTCTGTTGTTTCTACATATCCAGTTGCGACTGACCACCCCCACCCCACACAGGGACTTTACGTACATGCCTCTGCGCATGGGAGACCACGTATTTGTGGGCGAAAGGAGTGTCGTCCGGGCCGCCACCATCGGGAGCCATGTGCACATCGGCCATAACGTCGTCGTTGGCGAGTTCGCCATCATTAAGGACTACGTTCGCATCCTAGACGGCACTGTCGTCCCTGCCAACACCGTCATCCCTAGCTTCAGCATTGTCGCCGGCCAGCCGTCGAGGATCATCGGCGAGGTGCCCGAGGGAGACCATGAGGCCTTTGAGCTTAGAGAGCTCTATCGGACAGTCGGCAACAACCCACAGCCGGCTGCTGTCTGACCCGCCTTTGCGGCGTCACGTGTCTTCCATGCATGCGCCCAACACGGACCTGACTGGATTAGACTTTATGGATTTCTGGGAGCTCGCCGGTCTGAGGGGGAGTCAGGCTCGGCGAAGGGGCCTCGGCAGAGTATCTCAACGCCCATCTCGGAGCTCCGGGGGCGGCCTCCTGAGCCTTGTAAAGTTTCCTTGTTCCGTCACTTCCCGGCCCGGCCTGTGCTCTGACAGCACGGGCTATCCGTTGGTCATAGCAGCCAACGGATACAGACGTCATCACAGAGAATAGGAGGTTGGGAAATCTTGTTTCGAGCCACGTTGTTGGCTTAGCCAAATTCTGAGACGATGGAACCGGCAAAAATGAAAGTCTTAGCACTAGGTTCGATGCTGTTAGAGTCTAAAAGGGCAAAATGGTAGGTAGTTTGTTGAACAACTAGTTCACCAACCACTACCAAAACTTTATACCAACCACTCTCAACAACTCGTTCTGAACATCTGTCCTTTTAGCAACCAAAGTATAGGCTCCACAGGGGTGGTTTTTGGGAGCGCACCCCCCTGCTGGACTGCACCTTCGAGCATATTAACCCCCCTACTTTCCCGCTCTGGAACCTGGAATTCGGTTCCCTTCTGAAACAGAACATACCACTTTCTGACAGACCGTCTTGCTGAAGAAATCTCTACCTGCTCAAGAACTACCACAAAGCAGCCAGCATGCACCGTCGTGAAGACTCAGACACTGTGATGGAGGATGCCTACCCAAGGCCCCCCTCCATCACATGGGGCCCTACCATCTCCTGGGAGGCTGAGGTCGACTTGCTGTGCTACGCGATCGAGGATCTGAGCATCGACGATGCTCCTGTCAAGATCCCTGCGCGTCTGCCTACGCCTGAGCCGACGGTGGTCGTCGCGCGCGCGGTCATTCCTGATGTCAAGGTTCCCGTGGTTCAGCCAGGAGAGAGTGATCCCACAGTCGCTTCGGCTGACGAGGGAATCCTCGACTGGTTGGGCTGCGAGAACGCCTTCGACAGAGGAAGGATTGATCTCGGGCTCGGCGATCCCCGTTTTCTCAAGTGTGGGCGGGAGTACAGGAAGTCCGTCAAGGGCGTCGTCTGTGCGCAGCCCCGAGAGCGTGTGGCACAGCCGGTCGTCCCCAGTCGCCCAGGCAGAGTGATGGGTGGCAAGTCGGCCGTCGACCCATTCGTGGCATTCATGCTCGATGGGATCGACGTCGACGGCAAGGCTGCAAAGAAAAAGAACAAGCAAAAGCCCAAGAACCTCACAGAGGCCTTGCTGTATCCCTACTCTCTCTACTAAGGGATGGCAGCGGTGATTCCCTGGCCGGGTGACCCGCAGGCGCTCTGCCAATAGACAAGGCATCGCCGACCACAGGCACGTTGTCGCTATCTCAAAGCACACTGCCGCCAGAACAAGATCCTATAGAACAAAGGAAGCCGTGAACCAGACGTGCTCTCCCTACCGCAACACAGTCTCTCTCTCTCCTGCAAGGAACTGCGTAACCAAGCACGTTCGGGAGACGTCTTCTGCAAAGAGCGCCTCAGGGTCCTGCTCGGAAGACTGCCGGTGAAGCCGTGAAGCCTGACAAGCTGGCAAGCCGCGCAACCACTGGAGTCCGTCTGCCCTCACGGGTGACGCTCCCTTTGCCTGTCCGTACTCTCAAGCGGCTGGCATCGTATCCGACCAAGAGTCTCTCTCTCCACTCATCAAAGTCCTCGGACCGAAAGGTTCGCAGGCAGACTCAATCACTGGTCTAGCGAGGTGTCCTGATCCTCGTGAAGCAATCTCTACAAAGAAGCTCAGGACGGGGCGCGCATGAAGCCTCGTGAACAAAGAAATCCTACGTCTCCTGCGGAGGGCGCTAGGTCGGCATAACAGAAGTCACAACTGTTGCGGGTGCCGTGAACCATCATCTGCCTCTCCACAAACAAAAGAGCAAACCAGAACAGACTCGCCGCAGACTACACCAGCTGCCGCATCTCCACTGCCAGTGTGCGGAGGCTTGCCACCTCTCGACCGCTGATGAACAGCAAACAACCCTCACTCTCTCTATCCCAGCTGCGAGCAGACTAGCCATCCCTCAAAGCTGAAGGCGCGGAGGCTCGTCACCTCTCGACGCATCACCACTACCAGTGCGCGGAGACTAGCCATCTCTCGACCGCTGATGAACCCCAGCATAGCAGAGCCTAGCCACCTCTTGCCGCGCTGATGCCAGCAACAGAAGCGGGGATGGGTGACGCCTCTCTCGCTTCGCTGATGACTACAAAAAAAACCCTCTCTCTCTCTCACATACACACACACACACTCTCACTCACTCTTCATGGCAGGGTTTGTATGAACGGAGGAATTTTCTGTTTTTGCTGTTGTGTTTCCGTTTCCTTGCAGCGAGAAAAAAGGGCAATACCCACCAAAAAAATCTTTTGTTTTGTTGTCGTCGTTGTCATTTCCTTGCAAAAAAAAGGGCAATACCCACCAAAAAATCTCCTTTTTGCTGTTGTGTTTGCGTTTCCTTGCAGCGAGAAAAAAAAGGGCAATACCCACCAAAAAAATCTCCTTTTTGTCGCCGTTGTCGTTTCCTTGCAAAAAAAAAAAAACCATGGGCAATACCCATCAAAAAAATCATTTGTTTTGTTGTTATCGTTGTCATTTCCTTGCAAAAAAAAACCCCCAAAAAAACATGGGCAATACCCACCAAAAAAAAACCTCCTTTCTGTTGTTGTCGCTTTTGCTCCTTCTTTTCGTTGTTTTTGTCGGTGTTGATTCACGTCTTCATCTCTCTCGTTTTCCTGACTCCCCCCAAGAAAGAATGGGGCAGCCTCAAGAGGTTTGACGTGGGTCTTTCATCAGTTGCGCCCTTCCTAAAGAAGAATGGGGTAGCCTCAAGAGGTTTGCTGTGGCCAACGCTGTTGCATCTAGTTTTCATTTTCTGCTGTCGTCTCTACTCTCCTGTACTGCTGCCATGCTTTGTCATAGCGTGATTCCCAAAGAAGAATGGGGCAAGTCGGCGTCACAATACACACGTGTCGTGCCGAACCATCTCTGTGTTCCTTTATGCCGTGACTTGTATGCAAGGTGTGATGTGATGGGATGTTTTTCCTGGTACCACATCCAGCTGAGCCGATCGGCCAGCCCTACCCACATCGTCAAGTAGGTACCTAGATAGGCGGCTGACTGCACACTACGCTCACATGGCACGAGTAGCGCTACAGAGTTGACCTACTAGCCATGTTGGCAGAGATATGACCCGAGAGAAGTGAAAGGAGAAGCACGCTCAGTGCACAGATACGGCCACCAACTCGGCAGAATCGTGTAATCCGCCCAATTGACCGTTGCGTCCTTGAACACCTTGATGGGCCCCTCTACCCCGTGCGGTCCGACACTCTAGACCCCTCGCTCGGCCAGGCCTGCCTAGTGGTCTAGCACGGGCCGACGCCCTCACTGTAGACGCCTGGCGGCACGCGGGTACGCTGCCGGCACCTTGCCCCCGTCGTCCCAGCGGCCGCGGGACGAATGAGCGCCAGCCCGAAACGTCGACCTGCGGGGCGCCTGGCGCGCTGGGGAAGATGTATACTGGGGCGAGGTGCCGTTCTCTACCGTGACGTCCCATTTGGTGAAGTGCCGGGGCAGGTGAGTGTAAGGCTGAGCGGCGGCAAAAGCGGCGGCGGACGCGGGTGGGGGGCAGGGAGAGTCCTGGTGCGATGTGGTTGGATGTGGTGGGGACGGCGTGCTATGCCCAGGAAGGCACGCGCGAAGGACGGGGGGGCCTGGGCTGCGGGTGCTCATCCACCGGAAACGCGTAGTCGGCAATGTCATCTGGGTGGGAAAAAGAATGTGGCGAGGGTGCGCTGGTGGCACAGCATGCCGCCGCCCCACACAGCCTCGCAGGAGTCCATGTGGGTGTCGTACAGGCGCACGATGGTGTCGTCGGGCTCATCCAAGATCTCGAACGCCGAGCCGTCCAAGAGACCGCCCTCGTCCGGGTGTGCCATGCCATTTACAAAGTAGAAGAGCGGGGCATGCGGACTGCGTGTGGCAGCGAGGAGGTCTGTCCGCGGCGGATTGTTGGGCATGACGAGCTGGTCGTCCCAGCGACTACCGGAAAAGGATCAACGCGTGGTGCCAACTCTCGACTCCAGGTAGAAAGCACCACCAAATGGGGCCCGGCAGCCCAGTTAGGTATTGGTTGGCTGGGACCGCAGGCAGCCGAGCACTGCACACCTCTGTCTCAGAAGCCAAGGGCATCTATAGTAGCCATCATGGGCATGACCAAATGGCCAACATAGGACCCGCGGGCCGGCCCGGCGCCGAATCAGACCAGTTCAATCCTCTCCGTCTCCTGTGCGGCAAAGATGCTCAACCCTCCCATTGCGGCCCTCGAGAAGAAGTTCCCCACGCGCCAGTACTTGCCAGGCTGGTCTGGGACGGGGCAAAGGACGATGCCCCAGCAGTCCCTGCCTTGGTTGGGATTCGCGCAAACCCTCGTGGCCGCAGCCCAGTCGAGCTCGCCGTCTTCAAAATGGGTTGCAAACTCATGTGCGTCCTGGCCCACAGGCCAGAGCCCGCAATGGCTCACCCAGACGTCGGGGCTCTCAGGCATGTCCTGGTATGTTCTGCCTTTGCTCTCCAAGGGAGGCTCGCTTTCTTGGACCGGGTGCTCTTCAGGGCGGGATTCCCCGGGTTCCGTCCAGTGGACAGTCTCTTCGTCCGGAACATTGGTGCAGTTGCTTGAAATGACCATGAGACGCAACCCATTCTCGATTTCTAGGTCGGAATTGCACAGAACCAATTTGCTGTACGCAGCCTCGGAAAGATGCTCAGCCTGGTCGCTGCCCTCGCCACCCTCGCCATCCTCTTCCATCCCGTTGCTGCCGTCGCGGGGGATGGAAGAGGGTTGCGCAACAGGCCATTGCCAATCGGCGTTGATATGAACGTAGCGACCGTCACCAAACCCTCGGAATAAAGTTCCTGAATGCCGGAGGAGCCTCGAAAGGGACACGGATCGATAAATTATTGGAGGTAAAGGTGTTAACCTGCCCATTAGGACTAGAGAACTGCCCACGGACACTCGCCCGAATGGGTTGCCGCCGCCGGCAGCGACGTGTGCCTCGACGAGCTCGAACTCTGGGCGGAGGTGTGCGCGGGGACCTCGGGGCCTGCTATAACTCGTAAAACCCAGCCCCCACAGCTCGGATCTGCGGCGAGACGCCCAGCTCCAAGACGGCGCAGATGCGCACAGGGAAGTGCCCTTGCCGCTGGCCAGCTCATCCAACAAACCGGACAGGCTCGGCTGGAAAAACGGAGGTCTAGCAGAGGTCCATAAAAGACCGGCGTGCAGGTCGCTCTGCCAAAGGCCGGCGAGGTATCTGTCGCCCAAAACGGCCTCGAAGCTGCTTGCCAGGCCGGAAAGCGCAGGAAGGACATCTTCTTTGTCGGTGAGCTTGCGCAGGCGTTCCGTAAAGGCCGTGACGATACTGTTCCACAGGGCAAAAACCATTTGGCGGTTGCCAGACAGTGTTCGGTCGTCAAGGTGAGGGAGATAAAACGGGCTTGTCTCGGGCTCATGTGCCTTGATCTGTCCTGAGGTGCCGTTCTCGCAAAAGATCATGTCCCCGAGCTGGGAGTAAAGCATCCCCACGCCAAAAATGACCTTTCGCTGCGATAGGGCCATCTCCTGAAACACCCACGCCCTCGAGAACCACTGGCAAAACTCCAAGTCCTCTTTTAGTAGTGAAGTGGTGCAAGTGGCGACACTGCCGCTCCGAAGTCGCGCGGGATCGACTGCTCTCAAGTCGATATGCAGGCGGCCAGACGGGTCCAGCGGGGATCGGTACGGCAAAGGCCCTGTGACGGACCAGCGCTCTTCAGGGCTGAGAAAGCCAGACTGACACGAGCGCGATCCCGCGGCACAGATTGTGACCCATGCATTCTGGAACACGCGGCCCATATCGCCACTTTGCTCCTCCCAGTCGGCCTGGTCGCCCTGTACAATGCAGAGTGCATCAATCCACAGGTATCGTATTTTAAGCCAGCGGCAGACACGGACTGCATCCAGCATTACTGGTGACATGGCGTCGAGACCTTTGCCGTCCAGATGATGCTTTAGGCTTTCTGCCGTTGTTTTGAGCTGCTTTGAAGCGTCCTGGGGGCCCCAGCAGTAACTGAGGGCGGCATACGCCATTATGTCTTGTCTGCTCGCCTGGTCGAGAGCAGCAGTTTCGACGAGAATTGGCGAGCAAGTGTCGTCGGGGCCAAGATCCAGCAACCTCTTGGGAAGATAGGAGCCCGCGGCGCGGCATGTTGAAGGTGGCGTACCAATCGTATTTTTCAAAAACTCCAGCTGCGATTCGACCAGTTTACTTGCTGGTGCCCCGGGGAGAACCCCCATCTGCGCCAATTCGGATAGTTCCTTGTCTGGGTGTTTGGAAAAGGGTTAATGCTGCATTTCGCACGAAGCCCCTTCCTTCTGTGAGAACACCTTACCGCCAGTACTGGGACTCGCCTGTGGACGGAATGCACAGGCCACTCGAGCGTTGCCGGCTCCCAGAACATTGCACAAGGGGGGGTTCTTGGCATCTGGGCGCCAAACACCTTTGGCATCGGCCATTCCCTTGCACAGCACCCGCACAGCAGCAAAGTATCTGCCCTCATTCTGGTTGTGGCTAACCCTTGGCTGATCGGTCCCAAAGGACCGGTGGGTTGAGAGGTGGTGGGCAACCCAGACCTGCACACGGGTCGGCTTGTTTGGGTGCCAGAGTTGCTCGGTCCAGTCCTTGCCGTATTCATTGATTGCCTCGCAGAGGAAGACACAGAATGAGCAACCACGTTCGTATTTAAATTCGAAGGTGGGCCAATCGGTGACAGCGACGAGATGGTAGTAGATGCCGCCATCACTGTTTTTATAAGTCGGCTCGGCGGCGCCGCCGCCAGGAGCAAGCCCCCTCAAGCCGCGGTCAAAGGCCCAGGTGCAGTAACGACAGAAGGTAGCGCCGGTGGCGTCCTGGGCTGGGTTTGGTGAGGGGCTTTCGGTTGGGCCTTTGGCAGCGCTGAACAGGAGCCCCTTGAGGCGCATGACCAGGTACGGCAGCCTCGCAAACAGCCGCTGTATCGAGCGCACCCCTTGCATGTCTGGCAGAAGGGACATGCCGTCTCCAAACTCGGTAAAGAGGCCTCCCGTGGGCTCTGCGTCGTCGAAGCATGCTATCGACGCCAGTGCCTCGAGAGTTTCGGTCGTTACGATGGCCTCGTCGTAGTTGTAGTCGTCTCCGGTCTCCATCTTCTGCGCCAAGAGTTCCCCACCCTCTGCCAGGGTCTCTATTTTGTTGAACTTCCATGGCCAATTGCCGATTGCTGGAGCTAGGTGTTCCATTTGGTTGAAGTCCTCTGTGCGTCTTCTGGGCTTGCGGGTTCGTGGCGAGCGCTTCTGTTGACTGATGCGTGAATTCTCGACAGGAGCGGGGATGCGACATCTGGATACTGAACTGATCCCCCATCGCCCGGCGGGGATGGTAAGCAAACGAGCCTGCTTACCTGGGTATGCAAATGATTGGAAGAAGAGACCCTGTTAGGTGGGGCCGGCTTGCCCCCGCAGCTCCATGTTGGTTGGCCCATCCCTGGTGTTCCTGCCACTTGGAGTCAACATTACGAGGTTCCATCCATGGATGGCATAGGTATGCTCGCTGGCGAGCGTCGGTTCCTTCGAGGCAGAGCAGCTCTGCCCAGAACCTCGTGGGGGCGCACAGCTTCCTGTCTCAAGCTGCCCCCCGCGCCGCAGCCGGACCTGGCCCCGTCAGCCAACTGCAACCCTACATGAACCGCGACGACGTAATCGGCCGACATTGGAATATCAGCTTTGCAGTCCAAACAGGCTCCTCATTGGCGGCACACACCGGACGCCCACTTGCGGCAAGCATCATGGAAGGATTTACGGGAGTAGGCGCCGTTAGACGCTAGGGCTGAAGAATAAGGACAAATATATCAGGTTGGCCTGATCTCCCGGCTAATATACCGTTGTGCTTTCGGCGCAATGCCTTTATCCTTCCTCCTAGGCATTCCTCATCGAACGAACAGCACTAGCTACGCTATGGAGCCTTTGAGCATTGCAACCGCCGTGGCCGGTTTTGCTGACGCGGCTATGCTCGTCGGAAAAGGCATCCGGCTCCTGCGTACCATCTCAAACGTCGATTCCGACTTCCGCAGTCTCCTCAGCGAGCTCGATGCCCTACAAATCTTCGTTGACCAGGTTTCCCGAGTAATCGAGGAGATCTCGCAGCCCTCCATGAAGGCTTCTGAGCCCTCCCTCGAGCACCTCGAAGCTGTCCTTTACCGTCTTGTGCAGACTACCAAGGAGCTCGAGTCGCTGGCAAAAGACCTGGTCTCTGGCGCGGAGGGACACCTCGGCCGGGAGGGAGGGACCAAGATCTCAAAAGTCAAGTGGCTGAAGCACAGGTCTGCGACTACGGCGCTGCGCCAACGCTGCCGCAGCTCGCGCGAAGATATGAATTCTCTCCTGGGCCCTGTAGGACTTTTGCTACAAAGGTGACGATTCCGAGTCCGTTGAAGCTAATGGCGAACGTCCTGGGCTGACATAGTCTCGCGCGTAGTGCACGCCATGCCCAGTTGACGCTCAGGGTCACTGAAGTCCAGGCCGCCATCACACAGGTCATCAACCAGGCAGCAAAGCGAGCAATGAAAGAAGCGGTGACGCCTGCTATCCAGCCCCGGACGACCGTGGCCGCATCCGCCTGGGGGGCGAGTGAGAGTCACAGCAATTCGGCGAGCTTCGATGCATTTGCGGTAGACGCCTCCGCCGCCAAAGGTTGTGGCTATAGGTGCCGATGCCGATGCCACATAACATCGCGAATCCAGACACCTTCCTGGCTGTGCTCGATTGTGGGCGAATACCTACTGCGGTACAATGCAGTCCCCTTCTTCGACAAACGGCCGTGTGACTCGGCAAGTTGCCTTGCGGGCACGAAAAAGTTCATTCGCCTACATTTGCATTTCCCTCCCTGGCTTCTGCGCAGCGCCATCCATGTTGCCCTGTTGTGGCATGCCTTTGGCAGCCCAGGAGCTACAATGTTTTTCGCCGTGTCCAGACCAATATCCTTCGGTCCAATTTGGGCAGCAATCCGTTTCAATAACCTCAGTCGACTTCGTCAAGAGTTATCCGCCGGCGAGATCCTCCCGACCGATATCGACAGCACAACCGGTGAGGCAATACTGGCAGTAAGTTCTATATGGTTTGAACATTAGCCTCAAGTCACCTTTGAGGGAGAGGTCCAGGTTTGCAGCTTGCCTACGTGCTAACCACGCGCATGCGTCGCCTGACAAGCCGGTTTTGCGCGAGTGTCCCGACAATCCTGCTGTCATCAACATCTTCATCGAGTCCTGGAAGCATCACCTGCCCAGGGTCGTCGGCAGAAATGGACTGTAGGTGTCTTATGTCTATCTTGAAGGCAAAGAGGAAAAACGCGAATGTGCCAGGACTGACAACTTTGATCCACGAGAATAGGTCTGCCTCAGGCATAGCCCAAACGATGCTGTGGAAAACCCCTCAGCTTTCCGCCGAGGTGAGGCGAGCTTTAGAGCGCATTGTTACCCTGGCCTCCAACCATTCGCCGCCGCCTTCCTTGATACGCGACGCAATTCTTGGGATTGGCCCTGTTGGTTTGGGCAAAGCTCTCGAGATCGAGCCTCGCAACGTCAACGTCCTAGATTGCTACGGACTGTCCCCGCTCCACTGGGTCGCGTACCGTAACGATGTGGCATCAGCTCGACTCTTGCTGGAAAACAAGGCGAAAGTGGAACTCAAGGACATGCCGCTGGGGCGAACGGCGCTACACATCTCGTGTCTCCTCGGCCTTTTCGACTTGGCACACATGCTACTCTGCCATGGCGCCGACCCAAATTGCGAAGACTCGATGCAGATGAACCCCTTGCACTATGCGATGGAGTTTCCCGATATCGTCCGGCTCCTTCTGGATTTTGGCGCGCTTCCAAACGGCTCCAGGAGGCTCGAAAGGGCCCCTCTGCACTACTTATTCGGCCTTCGAACGGGTGCCAAGGCAGGGGAGGCCATAACGACCATCGCCGCCGCCGGTGGGGACACCAACCTTAAATCCCCCCTCGGCGTTTCCACCCTTGACCTTGCCGCTGCGTGGGGGGATATTAATGGCGTGGAAGCCCATTTTCTGTGTGATGCGCGGCCTGATCTTTCGGGCCTGGGGTTGGATCACCTATCCCAGTGTGGGTGCTACTCCATGAACCTGCAAGTCATTGAAGCCCTCAGGGGAATCGCTGGTCGTATCCAAGTTGACATTGACTGCCTGGGCAGTACGTCACTGGCTGAGCTGCTGCAAGGCAGGATGCAGTCCCGGTGGCCGATTGAGGTCCCCGAAAGATTCCCCCGCTTCCTCAACCCACAGCAACGGACCTTCCCTCCTTTGACGTACATGGCCGTCTACAATCTCAACGCGCTGATTGTGGAGATTAGGGAAGCCAATTGGTCAGCTGGCTTGTTTCTGGAGTCAAGGGGAAGGCTGCTGGCGGGTGGTTCACATCAGAAACTCAAACGCTGGCTCGGGAAGCAGCTTCTGCGCATGCAATACGAGCCGAGCAATGTGGATCGAATCTGGGATGACCTCGACGCGGTTGGGTATCCGTTAGGTCTTGGTAACCCAGTGACCGACTCCAATACCAGCCTGCCCAGCAGCGGTGAGGATACTGACCCCTGGGACGGAGAACAGTGGGCACAGGCGGGACTCAACGAGGGGTCTATCTTTGGATTCGACAGTTTGTTCGGAGAAGATGAAATCGGCAGCCCGGGCATTCTTATAGGCACCCCCGACGAGCCAGAAGGGGACGAAGACGAGTTTTTTGACGCCCTGTAAGAGTGTGCGAGTCTGCCAACCGCTCGCCCCAGCTAGTCTGTCTGAACCATGAACCAGCATACAGCTTAAGAGAAATAATAATAAAAAAGGAAATAAAAAAATAGGGATGACAGAGAGCTGTCACCAGCGCCGAGCAATACCAAAAGCTTCGTATCTTGTTTACAAAGGGTCTTGAGCACAGGTATGTCGCGCCGAGCTCTAAGCAGGACACACCCAGCTCGTCGAGTTGTTCACGTCGCCGCCCTTGTACTCTGCGCGACGGTCAAACAGACAGACGGGCCGTTGCGGGGGCGTCAGGCTGATTGGGGTCGAGGTTATGATCTGCGACGGCCCCCGCGAGCCGCCGCCGCCGCCGCCGCCCTCGACCCAGTCGATCAGCGCCAGCAGCGCGTTGGTCTCCTTGGTGTAGTAGGGGACGTCGGGCACCAGCAGCACGTTCTCCGGGTTCTGGTTCGCGCCGCCGAGCCACCAGGGCGCCTGGCCGTTCGGCTCGCTCAGGACGCAGTGGCCCATGGCCGGCACCTTGAAGTAGCGGAAGAAGTCGGCCACGTCGCCACCACCGCTGCCGGCCAGCGCCGCCCGCGTGCGGACGTACAGGTCGTCGCTCGACCCCGGCGGGATGACGGCGTCGGCCAGGCCGTGGTACATGATGATCTTGCCGCCGCGGGCGCGGTAGGCGGCCATGGCGGCGAGGCGGTCGGCCGTGACGTTGCCCGGGTCTTGGCGCTCCGAGACGAGGCCGATGCGGTCCTCGTAGACGTTCCAATCGATGGGAGGGTTGGTCGGGTTGAGCGGGTCGGTGCGGTCGAGAAAGTGCAGCTGGTACTGCGTGTCGAAAAAGTTTAGGGCGACGAGGCTGGTGAAGACCGTCCAGCCGCGCTCGCTACCGGGGAGCAGGGCGCCTGGGAAAAAAAGGCGGCCGTCGATGGTGTAGTTGCCGTACATCAGCTTGGCGATCTCGACGTGGCTGGGCAGCAGGCACGTCGGCGGGGCCTGGCCGTTTTTGCATAAAAGGTCGTCGACCGGGGGATGGCAGGCCTCGGGCCGCATGATGATGCTGTCGCGCGGGTCGTTGGGGACGGTGGTGGTGTCGCAGGTGCGGACGGAGAGCTGGTATAGCAGGTCGAACTGCCACGTCTCGTTGAGCCGGTCGGCCGCGGGCCGGCTGACCTGCCACGACCCGACCTTGGCGACCCAGGGCAGGTAGTGCTTGTGGTCCCAGGCGGGCGCGCCGATCAGCACGCCGTCGAAGGCGTCGGGCCGGTCCTGCACCTGCTTGAGCCCCTGGCGGCCGCCGGTCGAGCAGCCCATGTAGTAGGCGCGGCCGAGGTCGCGCTGGTAAAAGCCGCGCGCCATTGATTTCGCAATGTCGACGGAGAAGTCGAGGGCGCGGTGGGCAAAGTCGGCGAGCTTGTCGCGGTCCTCGGCCCAGGTGAGGTTGAGGTCGTCGCGGACGTACTCGGCGTGGCCCGTGTCGGTCGACACGGTGGCGAAGCCGCGCGCGGTGCCGTAGACCAGGTCCGTCCAGGTGATGTTGGGGAAGTAGGCGCCGTTGCCGACGGCGAGGAAGCGGTGGGCGTTGGCGGCCCACGCGGGCGCGTCGGGGAGGCCGAGCCCGAAGGCGAAGACGCTGCTGGATCCGGCCGGCCGGACCGACACCTCGACGTAGCAGTAGGGCAGGTTCGAGCCGGGGGCGTGCCTGAGCTCGGGGCCGTACCGGATGGACGCGATGGAGGATGGCCAGGTGGGGGAGCCGGTGAAGGTGGCCGCGACGCAGCGGTCGGCCTGCCGTCCGTCAAGGGTGGCGGTTGGCGATGCCGAGGCGGCTGTGGCTAAGGCCACGAGGCCGAGGAGGATTTCAAACGCCATGGTGAGGTGTTGGATGGGTGGGTGACTTGTCTTCCGCTCAACTAACAGGGAGTCTGTGATCTAGCGGCGAGCGCGTGGCCTCGGTTGAAGCCAAGTCTGAATATTCTGTTCGTTTCCGTCAGGTTTTATAGCACACCCTGGCTCTACTCCCCATCGTTTGATGATGGTATCCTCGCCATTGTGCTTGGGGTGTTCAGCCGGCATAATTACGGCCGTGATATGATGGTGAAGCACATCCCAGCGAGCTGCGGCACCTCTGAGATGGTGTGGCAGCATACCAGTGCTGGCTGAGCTGTGGGGGGTCACTCACGTTGCCAGACTTCCAACCAAAAAAAAAGAAAGAAAAAAATGCACATTAGAAACGTGGTTCGGGAGGATGCAGGGCTGACGTGCTGACACAATGCGCCGCTCCCTGATGGACCACGAGGCTGCTAAAGCCGCTCTTCCACGCCTCGAACGTCTCGCATTTGGGCTCGCACTTCAGAGTTGAAGCTTGTGGGGAAATCACGTCCTCATGCATTAGGCGTCGGGAGGGTATATGAGGCAAGCATCTGGCACACTGGGCCTTGAGAACCATCACCAGACCGCGAGCGAGCGCTTGGTTCCAGTTATGTTCATGGTTTGGTACTGGGTTGATGAAAACAGCATGCGGTTTGTGATGTGCTGTCGTGAGATTTGTCACAGACTCATCGGCTCGCGCCTTTTGCAATTCTTTCATCACGAGACCGACGGGCGATGCGGGAATAAGAGGTAAGCTCTCCAGGGGAGACTTCAGGGGTTGGAGTTGTGGAGATTCCTCTCCGGGTGTGGAGAGAAGGTGACAGAGAGGCTTGGGAGGAACAAGATGCGGTTAACGTCCAGGCTTGTAGATGATTGCCTAAATACAGCATATATACGGCACTACTATGCATTTAATATTTACAAGACAGAAACACGGCTTAACTCATGGAAGCCCTCTCCCATCAAGCCTCGACCCTCGCCGACCGCTTCCGCCCGCGGCCGGCGGCGGCCAGGACGTCGCGGACGCGGTTGTAGGCGGGCTTGGGGTTCAAGTTGCGGTCGAGCAGGGTGGCGTCGCCCTGGCCGGGGAAGGTGGAGGGAACCCACGAGTAGGCGTCGCTGGCGCCCCAGATGGTGATGCCGACGCAGCGCTGGACGGCCAGGCAGGCGGAAACAATGCTGCCGTAGTCGTCGGCCTGGCGCTGCAGGGCCTGCGAGTTGGTAGGGAGGCTCGAGTGGCGCACGTCGACCTCAGTGTAGGCGACGTCGACGTCCTTGGCCACGAACTGGTTCAGCACGCTCGCGAGCTGGTCGCGCGACCCGGTCTGGCCGACGATGAAGTGGCCCTGCAGGCCGACGCCGTCGATGCGGGCGCCGCCGCGCTTGATGATGTCGACAATGGCCAGGGCCTGGCGCTGCTTGTTGCCGGCCTGCTCGATGTTGTAGTCGTTGTAGTAGAGCTTTGCTTTCGGGTCGGCGGCGGCGGCGGCCTTGAAGGCGATGGGGAGGAAGTCGGTGCCGAGCACGCGGTAGAAGACCGAGTTGCGGAAGCTGCCGTTGTCCTCGAGCGCCTCGTTGACCACGTCCCAGGCGTAGCACTGGCCAGCGTAGTGGCCGGCGACGTTGCTGATGTGCGTGTTGATGACGCGCGTCAGGGAGTCGCGATTCCAGTTGCCCGACGAGACTGGACGTGGGTGTTAGCGATGGCGAGCCTGACATGCGGGTGCCTTTATACAGATAGGTATACAAAAACAAAAACGTACCCCATCCTGGGAGCTGGTTGTGCCAGACCAGCGTGTGGCAGCGCAGCATCTGGCCGTTGGACTTGGCAAAGCTAGCAATAGCGTCCCCCTGGCCGTAGTCGAAACGGCCCTGCTGGGGCTCGGTGAACTGCCACTTTTGCGTATTGCCGGCCGTGATGAAACCGAAGTCGGCCTTGTTGCCGAGGATGGGGCGGTAGCCGCTGTTGTTGATCTCGGGGTTGTCGACGGCGGTGCCGAAATAGAGCTTCCCGGCCGCCCGGGCTAGCTCGTGCAGCCGGCCGTTGGGCACGGCGCCCACGAGGCCGGGCCCGGCCACCAGGAGCCCGGCCAGGACGGCGCGGAGTGAGAAGCGGTTTTCGGGCATTGTGGTCGGCGGTTTCGGACAAGGAGCCGAGGGAGGGAACGGGGGAGTGAGGAAAACTCCGGTTGGGCGAGGGATGGAGGCTGCCAAGTCCAGGACGTTTCACAGTACTATAGACCGAGGCGGTCTTTATATACAGAATTCCCCTCACGCCTCACCATGGCCACTGCCCATGGCCATTGCCCAAGGAAAACATGTTTCCGTGTCTAGCGTAGGCAAATTCTCCGAGATCCTGTCCCCGCGTGGCATCCCAGAGCCGATCGTTCAAGCGCCAGGCCCGCATCGCTGCTCGACAAGGCCCTCGCTCGGCGGTGAAGGCCCGTCTCTGGCGCGGATAAAAGAGACGGTGCAACCTCTGGGAGCCCGGAACCCAACGCTGGGGAGGGGGCTCTGCGACGTCAACCCCAAGACTGGAACCCCGAGACCGGACTCTTTCGAGGGCAGCACCCAACGGCACGCGGCCAAATGCCGGACCGCCCACGGCAATGCAGTCTCCGGCATGCCAGAATGGGCAACCCCACCGATGGCACTGCTCCCAGATCGAGCCTCCACGTGCTTGGATCTGGTCCCGTCGGCGTGGGGTGTCGGGCGCGGCTGAATGCCATGATGCATTGATGACATAAAAATCGCACCAACGGGGAAGGGGCGCATGGGGCGCATGCACCCCGCGGCGGGGAGAGCTCTCCGTTCCTGGAATGCTAAAAAACAAACAAGGTCGACTAAACATCAGACGGTGCAGCGATGCTTGATGTGGTCGGATTTTCACCTGGCTGAGCTCAGTGGACACAATGAACACGAGGTGGCCCCTCCGCCCACGGCACGCCTCGACCTTGCGGCGGGACGTTGCTGCTCCTCGAACGATCAAGGCGTGATGCTTAATTCAAAGACATTGGGTGGTCCGTCCGGCGTCATGTGCGCACCCAGACATTGGCTGGTGAGGTCCTGTTGATTGGTAGAAAAGGGGTGGTGGAGAAGGGGAGCTAGGGCGGGAGTTGGTTGGCACTGTTGGGACGAGTGGTTGAAGGGGCCAGTGGTTAAAGTGGCCAACCAATGTGTGCAGTTTGATTCGATGGCATTTTAGGCGGAATGCATTCCTTCAGGCGCTCGAGGCTAGGCATTGGCCGCGGGAAAGCAAAACACACGACAACACTGCACGGATGGGGCGCACGAGTTCAGCGTGAACGGTGCGTTGACCCAATAACGTTGGAGAGGTTGGAGTCGCAGCGACTGCTCAGAAGCAAGACCTGAGCTGCTCAAAACCCTGCTGGCAGTTCCGCGGCCCGTCTTGGAGAAGGCTCGGGGTCTGCGAGGGACTGGTTCCACCCCAGGGCCCACCCAGTACCCACCACGGCTGACCCAGCCCGGGGGCGCATTTGGCCAGGAATGGAAATTCCCAACAGCAACGGATGCACTCTCCCCTCAGCATGCCCGGCTTGGAGCATCGGTACAACACGCCATGTTCGGTATTAACGACGGCACAGAGGCGGGTAAGGCGATTCGGCTGGCTGGACGATTCCAGAAGGCAGATAACGCAGCATTTCGCTGGCGCTCGTGTCCCTCTCGGCTACAATCAGCATGGCCTGCTGTTGAGGGGCCGTGCAGGTGCAGTCCCAGCCCCCAGAGATGAGGCGTGGGGTCGCTACCCCCCCAACCACCAGGCCAGGAGAATCTGTGAGCACAGATGCGCACTCTCCTTCACTGGATTGCAGAAAAGTCATGTCTTGGGCCCGGCATCGATCGTGATTCTTTGCATGTGAGGGTTCATCTTGGAGGGTTCATCTTGGAGGGTTCATCTTGGAGGGTTCATATTGGGGGGCGGACCCACGGCTGGTAGAGCAGATGGCACAGGCTGATTGAGCAGTGAGGAATGCGGCACAGGCGACGCACATATGCGGGTGATATTAAGCACCAGGAACCAGGCACCAGACGCCGCGGGGAAGGTTGTACTAGCACATCCCCAGATAGGGCTACCAACCCTCTTTGCTGTACTGTGGTTGTACATCTTCTGGAAACGACCTGCAGGCTGTCATCGCAGCTTTGATCTGCCAGTGTTTTGGCCTCGACGCAACGCGAGTTCCCGCTTCGACGCAAACCAGGGTCGTCTTGTACATTTTTGCACGCATTCCGACGCAGACGCCACCGTAAAAGTTACAGAAGGCCTCTTGGGTGGTACCTTCTCTGGCGCTCCTCTGGAATGCCCAGCGTTCCTGAGCGGCAGCCCCACCCAGGGGCTGTTGCTGTGAAACGACATGAATCGAGATAATAATAGCCCCCTGCGTCAATGCCACGGCCCCTTGTTGACCTCCACGTGATGTCGTGCCGTCTGTGATTTCCCCTCGCTCATCTTTCTACCAGCCACTCTTCACTCAAAGGCCAGTCGAGCCGGCTCTCGACAACGTCCTCGCAACAAGAAGAAAAAAAAGACACCTCCCTCAAGGGCAGGCAACCAAAAGCGAAAACATGTTCAGCAAGCGCAAGAGCGTCGACTGGACGAGCCAGCGGCAGTCCTCTCCCTCCTTCAGGGAGAAGCTGTCGGGCTTCGTCCGGCTCGGTCATGGGTTGGCCAGGAAGCCGACCTTGTCGCTGCTGAGGCAGTCGTCGCGCGCCGAGCGTCCGTCGATGGACGAGCGGCCCGCCGCCGCCCTGCCCCAGGTGCAGATGAAGGACTTTGGCACATCGCGGCTCGAGATTGACCTGCAGAGCCTCGAGGCCTTCCGCTGCCTGACGCCGCAGGGGAAGGACCAGCAGCAGCAGCAGCAATCTGCGAGCGGCGGCAAGCCCGGGTCGCCAAATAAGCCAAATGGCCTCGTCTCCAAGGCGGCCACGACGACGCCCATCGCCGAAATGTTCTCCTCGAGGCGCTCCGCCATCTTCTCGACCGCCACCGTGGTTGTCGCCGTGCCGTCGCTCGCAAAGTCGTCCCCCGCCCTCGTCGTCGAGCTGCCCGCCAACAAGCCCGGCCGCGTGACGGTCGACGAGCGCGCGCCCGCCGCCACCCGCGCCTCCTCGATCAGGTCACGCGCGCCCGCCGACACTATTATCCTTGTGCCGGCCGACATGGGCAGCTGCCGCAGCCGCGCACCCTCGCGGGCCAAGCACGGCGCCAGCTCGTCCATCGTGACGGTCGAGATCGTCGACTCGAGCCAGGGCCAGACGCACACGCCGAGGCCGTGGCCGCCCCCGGAGCCCGAGACCCCGGCCAGCCGCGCTCCGTCGAGATCGCAGCCCCGCGAGCCACGTCGCGCCGCCTGGGCGCCGTCGACCGCCGGCCCGCCCGCCACCTCGACGGAGCCCATCGTCATCTCGGGCCCCATCGTCCGGTCGCGCCAGAACTCGTTGGCGACGGCCGCGGGCCTGCAGTCCCGCCCCGGCAGCGCCGACAAGCGCCACTCGACGCCCGCCGCGCTGCCTCCGTCGCTGACCATCTCCACGGCCCCCGGCCCGCAGGGGGCGCTCTCGGCGGCTGACAACAGCAGCGTCCCGCCCGAGCGGCGGCGGCGGTCGTGGCAGCCCGCGTCGGTGGCGGGCACCCCGCGATCGTCGGGCCCGCCGTCCGCGTCGGCGCCCTGGCAGCGGCTCGAGGCGGCGCGGCGGCCGTCGGCGCGCCTCGACTCGAACCGGCTCGCGTGGCTGCGCGACCTCGAGGGCGGGCGTAAGACGCCCTCGGGCGGCGTCAACAGCGACCTGCCCGTGCTCAAGAAGGTGCAGGGCAGCGTGGCGGACAAGCTGGCGCGGTTCGAGAGCAAGGGCCAGCCGGCCCAGGCGCAGACGCTGCCGGGGACCCCGCTGGCGCAGATGGTGCCGCTCAGCCGGTCCAACTCGACGCGCAGCCGCACGTCGTCGGTGGCCGACACCTTCATGTCGACGTCCCTGACGGGCGGCGGCGCCCCGACCACGGCGCGCTCCTCGCTCGACAGCCACCGCGCCTCGTCCGTCTTCTCGCACTACGACGAGTCGTTCCGCGAGAAGATGGAGCGCCTGACGGCAAACGCGACGCAAAAGGTCGAGGACCAGGGCAAGCCCGACACCACAAAGATCGCCTCGACCTTTGTGGCGGTCGACAGGGGAGTAATGCATTGAGAGATCAAGAGTGTCTTGTGTTTTTTGGGCTTCTTGTCATTCTGGGCAGGCGATTTTGTGTTTTTGCATAACAAATTTTATTAGCACAGCAAGGGCGTTATGGACGGTTTTTATGTTTTTAATCAGCGCGCTAGATCAGCACCCAGCATCACTAAATTGGATTTTTTCCTTTGTGTCATACTCGTCACAGTCCTGGCCAAGAATGTTGCCTGGTTTTCAACAAACATTGCCTACTTTTTGGAGTTGTGAATTTGGAGAACCGTCTGGAACGGATTGACGGAACGCGAAGTCGGCCTATCTATAGTATTGATATGCCGGCGCTAATACGAGCAGAGAATGCCCCAACCGTCCGAACATGAGGCGGGCAGACCTTTGCAGGGACTCGCTGGAGGATAGTAACGAAAGTATAAATTATATATGGTTGGAGGATACAGTATAACCGCATAGAACAATCGGTTCTGGAGGGCCAGACCAGCGCTCCTTGTCTCTTTCGACATATCCCTCAACGCCTAAGCGCACGCGCACAAGTTAAACCGCGCGACGCTGGGGTCGTGGTCCGACACCATGTTGGCCGTGTTCTGCCAGGTGTTGACGTGCACGTGCTCGAACTGAGACCGGTTGCCCGACGCCAGGGCCGGGCTCACAAAGGTGTGGTCGAGCTCCTGCATGCTCATGTCGAAGACGTACGAGTAGCGCTCCTCGGGCGGGATGCCGACCACGGCGTCCAGGTCCAGCAGGCCCGACCTCTCCATAAAGGCCTGCAGCGGCGCGACGGGGACGAACTCGTTAAAGTCGCCGGCCGCGATCACGCGCGCCTTGGGGTCCTGCGCCAGGATCTGCGCGACAAAGTCCTGGAGGGGGCAAGAAAGAGGCAGTAGGTTAGTTTTACTGTTTGTCCAATCGGGGCGATTTAACTGTTTTGACAACTTACGGCCGTCACCTGCGCCTGCTGCGTCCGCTTGTCCACGGCGCCGTTCTCGGGCGTGCGCGGGTCCCCGTGCATGGACGAGCTGCCGCCCTTTGAGCTAAAGTGCACGTTGACGGTGAAGAAGACCTTGCCGCCCCGGAGCGGCCGCCACGCCGCCGCGACGGGCTTGCGCGTCGCCTGCCACGCGGCGCTGGCCGGCTCGACGCGGCCCGGGTTGAAGGTCAGGCCCTTTGCCCCCGGCAGCACCTCGGTCTTGTCGGCGCCGGCGGCGGCGCCCTGGTTCGCGTCCACGAGCGCCAGCACGTCGGGCCGGTACAGGTACGCGGGCCGGATGTTGCCGCCGGGCTGGCCGCCGTCCTGGTTGTCCACCGGGTCGACGGCGGCCCAGGTGTACCTCACGCCGCTGAGGGCCTCGACGGCGGCGACCAAGGTGCTGAGCGTCTTGTTGGCGGTCACGGTGCCGTCGTTGGCGGCGCAGCTGTCGTCCTGGATCTCCTGCAGGAACACCAGGTCCGGCGTGCGCAGGTGGTCGACCAGCTGGGCGGCGACGCGCGGCATGTGCGCCGACGTGGCGCACAGGTTCTCGACGTTGAAGACGGTGACGGTCACGCCGCGGCAGTCGCCCGTCGAGTTGAGCGTCGTGGGGCGCGGGTCGTAGGGCAGGCGGCCCGTCACCCCGACGGCCGTCAGGGGCAGGATGCGGTAGAAGCCAAACGCGTACGTGACGACGCCCGTGACGTCGGCGAGCCGGTCGCCCACCTTGGTGTCCTTGGGGTTGGAGGTGCCGTCGAGCGGGCTCCCGACCAGGATGGCCTCGGGGTTGCTGTCGGCCGCCGTCATGGTCAGGCCGCCGCGCGCGTTGCGGCCCGTGGCCGGCCAGTCGCCCACGACCCAGTGGTCGCCGAAGTTGTTGGGCCGGTTGAGCGACGTGGGCGCCCGCACCGTGACGAGCTGCCCGATGAGGCTCTCCCAAAAGTCGAGCCCGTACCTCGTCGGGTCCAGCACCGGGTTCTTGTCCGTCAGCAGCGCGGCCGCGTTGGGCACGCCAAACACGTCGCCGCCGTCCAGGGACGAGTACTGCTCCGTCGGGGGCTGGGGGGTGTCGACGCCGACGACGAGCGGGGCGGCCGCGTTGCCCGACGAGAGCACGCGCACGTTCCTGGGCGCCGTCAGCTCGGTCAGGAACAGGTGCTTCGCGTCGGAGCGGTACTCGAGCACGCGCCCGTCGACGGCGATGAGGTCGCCGACGCTCACGCCGGCGCCGACGTTGCGGTCGAAGACGTAGAGGGCCTCGGACGTCAGCGGGCTGTCGTCGGGCCGGTCCGAGCGGATCCAGAGGCCGTTGGGCCCCTTGGCCAGCACGACACCCGTGACGTTGGCGACGGCCTGGCCTTTCAGCGGCGACACGAAGCGGTTGCCGTTGATCTCGGCCACGCTCTGGGCCAGCGCGGGGGCGGCGGCCAGGGCGGCCAGCAGGGCCAGGGCGGCCGAGGGGAGCGACAGCTTGGCGGTCAACATGGTTGCGGGCCGGGAGGGAGACGCGCTGGAGGGAGGAGGGACATCAGGACGGCGTCGACGCGGCACGCGGCGCCCGCTTGGATTTATCTATGCAACTCCATGCGACAAGGCTGATCGCTGTCTTGTCCCCGCGGCGCCCCACAGGCAAATGACTTGCACATGTCGAGATAGGAAGCTGTCAAGCTCGGGCTGCGGGCCCTCGAGGGGCAGTTGGACGGTGCGACGGGGCGCTGATTGGCCGGCAGGGTTGCAGGGCCACTCTCAGGCGAATTGCCAGCGCGGCCAGCGCCAATGAGACGTCGCAATCTGCTGGCGTGGCCAGACGAGGGGTCTTTATCAGCCGCTGGACCTTCCCTCCTGGGCGCCCGAAGCCGGGCTGAGGACAGGGGCTGGTCGTCCTGAGTCGCTGACTGGAGGGTTGGAAAGCTCAAGATCTTGGGTGCTGCAGGGGTAGACGCTGGATGGGAGAAGGTGGCTCCAGAGTTCCATCTTTCATGCTGTAGCCTCACGCATCATCCAGAACAGACTCACCCCGACAGTGGAAGAGGTTCGACTATGTTTCTTGTTGATATTGATATTGGGACTGATGAAGCTGCACAATCCTTCATTCTCGTCTCCATTGAGGCTTTTTTTGTCATGCTGAGAATCCGGCCGAACCTCCTCCATCAATGTACTGATGCAACCCACATTGACTTCCAAGCAAGAACTTCAAACTTTTATGTGCTTTGAGTGCTTGCCATTGTCTTCAACGACGCCCAAAATGTATAAACTGTTGCCCTCGGCTTGTACACCAGGCAAGACTGCGATGGACATCTACCAAGGAAAGCCCTGAGCAGATCCAGCCATCAGCTATGGCTCTCGCCAACGATGCCCTCTTACTGCTCTCGCCCTCCCCATCGCTCGGCCGGGCCTCCCCGTCCTTCAGCAGCCGGGCCACGGAGATGGTCAACCTCGCAGAAAACGCACACCTGAGACTCGGCCCGGCTCTCCACATCGGGGCCCAGCCATCCAAGTGGGCAAGCAAAGCGCCGGTCGTCATTGCATTCCTGGGTTCGGATGAGAGGCAGTGCGACGTCGTCATACGCGGGCCGGGTATCGAGCCACTGCAGTGCGCCTTCCTGCGCCACCCGGGCAACGGCGTCGTCGTGTTCGTGGACTACTCCCAAGGCGAAACCAGCCGTGTAAGCCATACCGAGTACGGCCCGAAGCGCAAGCACAGGATGATGGCCCTCTCCCCCAAGCTCAAGACGAGCATCAGAATGGGCGCGCCCGCGACCAGACGAATGCGCTTTCTCATCTCGTGGCCCGACAGCCCTTACCCCAGGCCGCTGGCCAACGATGCCTGGCGCATGGGTGAGCTGCTGCCGCCTAAAAAATGGGTCCCCCAGATACGCACAGGGTTCGAGCTCATACTGCCCTTCTTAGACCGGCGCGGAGATGGTGAAATCCGTTACGAAGAGCTCGGGGCCGTGGGCCACGGAGGCCGCGGGCTGGTGAGCAAGGCGGTCGACGTGGATACGGGCAACCTTCTGGCTGTCAAAACTGTCAGAAGCGGCGATTCGACACCTCGGAAGGAACAGTCGATTGTCCGCCAGGAGCTGCGCCAAGAAGCCGCGGTTCTTGGAAGGTGCCGGCATGTGAGTTACAGCCCAGACGAACAACCTCGAGACGCGCCATCCATGGGCGAGCCTTTTACTGACCTGCCCGCCATCCAAAGCCACACATCGTCGAGTTCATGGGACTGCAGCACTACCAAGGCTCGCCGGCGCTGCTTATGCAGGTCAAGGAGGGCGATATCAGTGATCTCACCCAGTGGGTTCGCAACGACCCTCAGCTCAAGCCCGACATCTACTACCTGGCCGACGTCGTCAACCTCCAAATGCTACGGGCGCTCGACTTCCTGGCCAAGCAGGGCCTGGCGCACCGGGACGTCAAGCCGAAGAACATCCTCTTCGTCTCGGGCCCCGTCTCGGGCCCCGCCTCGTTCCACTTCCAGCTGACGGACTTTGGCGGGGCCAAGGACTGGGGCGATACCGGCGAGGACGTCGGCGCCGGCACCCCGTGCTACATTGCGCCAGAGCGCATCTGGGAGAACCTGGAGGCCACGTGGTCCAGAAAAAGGAAGCATTATCGCAAGGAGTTCTGCAAGCAGGACGTCTGGGGGCTGTTCGTGACGCTCCTGTGGATAGTCGAGGGCGACGGCCTTGTCGTGACCCATCTCGCCCCGGCCATAGATCGCTTCTACGCCGAGATCGAGCAGTCAGATACGAGTCCGGACTGGCGCAATGTCATGTCCAATGCGACGGCCGACTTCTACGACACGACCCAGACTTGGGGCCAGAGGGTATGCCCAAGAAGTGCGTGGGTGCGCATGGCGCAGCTGAAGCCGGAATATCGTGCGTCTGCCGCGGAATTGTTGCGTATCGTATCGTCGCAAGCGCCGCCGCCTTCCTTACCTTCGTTTTTCCCTAGGCTGCTTAACTCTTGGAATCGGCGACAACTCCCGGCCTGAAGACGCTTGTGACCTGACGTCACCGACATGACATGACATGACATGGCATGACATCCACCTAGGCCCTGGGGCGCCGTCTCCCCACAAGCTGCACGATTTGCGCAGAGCATTGGGGCGGGCGGACACTCGAGGAAGCAATACGTGGTGATGACATCACTTGCAGGTTGCATGATCTCAGCCAAGTCGAGCTGCAGCGGACCTGTCAAACCAGGTTTGGCCGCGGCCGCTCCGCTTAGAATGGAAGCAAGCATTGCCCAACCCGCCTCGCAATGGGTCGGGTATTGAGGAACGAGCCCCTGAGCTCACTGGCCGAGATAGGTACACATGCATGGGAAGCGGTTCGCGGTGCGCCCACTGGCCACTAGCATGCGAGAAGCTCTCCGACTTGCCACGGGCAGCTGCAGAAGGGAGGGGTGACTTGTGGGGGAGAGCAATGTTGTAAAAGATAGCAGGCTAGTGACTCAACAGTGTTTTTTTTTTTTTGTTTGGCCAGCCCGTCTCAGACGTTACCTGCTGGGATCTTACCTGCCGGGTCCAGGTCCTCGGTCCTACGTGGTTGGCCCTGACAGGGAAGAGCGTGCATGGCCGCCCCGTTCTGTGCTTCCCTGTAACCCCCGCGTGTCGTCTCCTCAAAGGCAGGGCGGGCGGACGAGAACCAGATGGTCGGTGCTCGCGTCGAATCGCGGCTCGAGGTTGCCAGGTCATCGGCCCCACCCAACGCCAGCCAACCCGCAAACGGTTGCCAAGTCAGAGCCCCTTTTTCGACCCAATAGGCGGTGTAAGCGAGCGGTGGCTGCTCTTTTGAGGGGGGTGCCACGCCCGCCATCAACACGGCCTCTAATATTCACGAGGGGGGATGGAGGACAAGTACCTATGTAGTGAAGGGAGAGACGGAGCCCAATTCATATCCACCAGCCCAGCGACGCCCAGGCAAGAAAAGGCCCCTCCATATCTATCCATCCATCAGGCCCTCGGCATCCGTCCAAGTCGACGTGAGCCGACCTGGCGTCCTGATCAGACTTACTACTACTGCCGCCCCTCCTCCCCGCCAAAACCAACACACTAACTACCTACTCCCCGCACCACAACCGCCACCACCTTGCACAACCCCCCCGCCCGCCCGCTGCTGGATCAGCGCCCCAAAGCATCGCCCACGATGACCTCCCGGGGCGAGGTGGTGTCGTCGGTGCTCACGTTCCTGTCCAGCAACAAGACGTTACGGAAAAAGGCCATCAAGACAGCGTACAAACATGGCGACAGGCTCTATCCCATCGTGCAGAGCATCCAGGCGGCCGCCTCGGGCGCCTACATGCTCAACAACACGCTCAATGGCACCCTCAACGGCACCACGCCCCTGACCATGGCGCAGCTGCGCGAGAGCGCCGACCTGACGAAAAAGACGGTCGGCGACGTCGTGGCCGTGGCCACCGACGTGGCGCGCGAGCTCGGCGCCCTCGTCACGCCCACCATGAACTTTTTGACCAACTCGGGCGCCGACTCGGCCGTGCTCTTCTCGTCCTTTGGCTCCATCGCGGCCGCGGGCGGCATCGCCTTCGTGGCCGTAAAGGTGCTGCAGGGCGAGGCGGCGCTCGAGCGCATCGCGCAGTCGCTCGACGGCATCCACGCGGCGCAGCAGGCCCAGGTGGCCCTGACGGCGCAGCGCGACTTTCCCGCACACGTGCACGAGATGGTGCACGAGCGCGTCATGCAGACGTCGGCCGACCCGGACATGGACCACTGGTTCTTCGTCTGGCACCCGGACAACGACTGGCACCCGGGCTTCTTCCGCAAGCTCGAGGAGCGGCCCATCGGCCCGGCCTTTTGCGGCTACACCCACCAGCTCGACACGGCCTTTGCCTTTATGCGCGCCGCCCGCCGCCGCATCGCCGCCAAGGAGGCCCAGGCCCGGTCCAGGGGTAAGGGCCGGAAACCCGTGCGCCTGCACCTGCTGATCCCCGCCTACCGCCACATCCTGATCCTCGACCCCGTGCGCGTGCCCGACGACATCGGCGACTTCGTCATGGAGGGCCGCATCCACGACAACCGCTACCTCGTCGTCTTCAACCTGCCCGCCGACCACGCGTCCCGCTACACGCGCGACGTGGGCACCTACCGCACGCCGCCGCGCGAGCAAAACATCATCGAGCGCGTCGTCGAGGTCGTCATGGGCGCCGACGCGCCCCCGCCGCCCGACTACCGCACCCTCGGCGGCGGCGACCTGCCGCCGGACGGCGACAACAACCACCACGACGACGCCGACGCCGCCCCGCCCAGGACCAAGGAGGAGGCCGCCGCCCTGGCCCTGCGCCGCGCCACGCCGCGCCGCGAGGACCGACGCTCGTCCTTCTCCGGGCCCGACGCCCCGCACCGCAAGGACGACGTCGTCGTGCGCGAGACCAAGAGGATGCATAGGAATAGGTCACGCCGCGCCAGCGTCGAGGCTGGCCACTGAGCTGCAGGCGTGTTTTTGTTTCTGCTCTCTTCTTCTTCTTCTCCTTCTTGTCATAAATTGCATCTGCATCATGTGTCAGGCACAGGCAGCATCTTCTCTTCATTTTCTCTTTTTCTGCATCTTTCCACCGGCAGGGTTTCTCACCTCTTCATTTTTTTTGTCATTTCTTGAACTATCGGCGCACGAGTTTCATTTTTTCCTTCACACTATACCATACAAGGCAAGATGCCACTGAACGCTGCCACGCTTTTTTAACGCAAAGGAACAGATCTCCTCATCCCCATCGAGGCCCAGTATCATGCGGGATCGTCGGCCTATCCTCGGTCTGTTGGAAATTGCAAAAGACCCCGGATCCGACAACGAGTTTTTAGATACCAAACAAAAAAAATCACAAAAGAATGATACACATGAGCTTTCCATTGTGCTTCGTAGTCGCTTCACCCATCCAAACACCTCAGCGGAGCCGATGGGAGGCCTGACGATGCACAACCGCCCATGTCGTCGTCACCGCATCTTCGGCGAGATGGAAGGAGCAAGACACACGGGCACGCCGAGCGGGAGGATTCACGACACTACAGGGGGACAGTGCTGGGCCCCCGGGAACGCCGGAACGTGAGCGAACAAAAAAAAGTCACGACGCGGCCAAAATGCGCAATGATGAATCAAGACCGGGGCCGCCATCATCCCTCCTTCCTCATGTCTTCACCGAGGTAGACGGGAGACCCGCAGTTGTGATATGTCAGGGAGGGAAGGGGGGCTGCCTCCCGGGTGGGTTTCCGCGCCTCTTTTTCAGTTTGGCCCCCAGAAAGAATTCGGCAACGCACTCTTGAGGATGGGTAGGATTTTGCATTCTTCCAGGGCGCCCCGCGGGAAGGATTCAAAGTATGCCTGCGAACATGGGATGACAAGGCCGGGGCCAACCGTGTGCCTCATGACGCTCTTCTCCCCCCTTTTTTTTTATAGATTGTGGGGGGTTCGCCCGGCTGGGCCGTCGATTCCCCCGGTTGGCAAGAACACCACACCCATGGCGACCAGACTTCCCCAGCCGCCCGTGGCCCCCCCAGGAGAGCCGGCCTCGCCCGAGATTTGACGATATGAAGCCGCAGCGGCATGTCGTGATTGGGCAGACTACGAAGCCTGTTTGGTTCCGCCCGACGAAGGACTCCATCACCGTCCCATCCGGCCCCCCCGAAACTCGGACCGTCAATCTCCTCTCCCGGAACTCTGGTCGTGACACAGTAATTAGCGCCGGGTATGGCTTTTGACATGACCACCTCGGCGTTGCGAGCCCTTTCCACTTACCAGATGGGAGGGTGCCTAGCGTTGGATGAGACATAAGGTCGCGCCACCTCCCGAGCCGGCCTTGGAACTCCCATGCTAAAATCCGAAACCCCGAGACATTCCAGCTCGTCAGACAGGAAGGGCATGTCTGCCGCAAAAGGAAGGAGGCCCGCCGCCGCCCCCCGGGGAGCCCCTCTCACACACACACACACACACCTCGACCGCCGCGAAACCTCCCCTCACCGCGCCCATCCATGTCTCGTCGAGGGCCGTTACGTCGACAAGCGTCACACTCCACCTCGCCCTCAGGATCCGCTGGAGAAGGGTGCCTGCTGCTCGCACTAGGCACACGCCCTCTCGGAATCACCAGCCAACCAACATGCGCCCCGATCAGACATTTCGGACTTGGGGGCCAGGCCAAGTCCGGATCGGCTGTAATCAACCGTCTTCAGAGACAGAGGCCAGTCCTGTAATCATCCTTGTTTGAAATCACCGACCCTGTCCGCTTTTTTTTTTTCAGCAATCCCCTTTCCCGTCGCCAAAGCCCACAGAGCTCGGGCATAACCAAACCCCCAACCCGTATTACCCGGCTTAACCTGTGCCGGGAGAGCCGACTGCAAAGTGTAATCACACACAGACATGCCCTGGAGGGAGAGAATCATGTGTCACGCGCAATTTCCTAGTCTGACGTGTGAAAATAATATCCCCATATTCATATCTCCCTAGCTACCTACCCTTACTGTGATATCACCGGTCAACCCGGCCGCTTGTTCGGCACCGAATGGCTTGTAAAATACGAGCACTGCTGTTAATCATCGAACATTGCCCAAGATGCCGAACCGCTGCAGCATGACGCGACAGAGAGCAGAGCAGTTGCTGAGAAATCAAGTAAATAGGCCCGAGGACAAAACTAGGCCGGACCTAATCTGATCCGGCCGCAATCCGGCGCCCAACCTTTGCTTGCTCCTCGTATAGCCATCCCGGTTTGGTGGCAAGCCCGCAGAACCAATTCGCCACGCGCTGATAAGCGATGCGGTGGCTAGCCGGTGAGCAAACAAAAGTCCTTGTTAATATTGATACCTGATTAATCTAACTAGCCCTCTGTTACTTTACCATATCGTAATATTAAAACGCTCAAATCCAAGCAGCACAAACGATAGGGTCAGAAACATGCTCAAGGGTATAAAAAACAAACACGATGCATAGAGCCATTATACGAGCTGACAAGAGCAACTTGGAAAAATGTATATAGACATGACAATCTAAAAAAGGGTCGTAACATCATAATCTGGATTGTGAGTGCAGTGCGCAGGAGAAATGATTTGAAAGAAAAGAGAGCAGCTTGTTCTCTGAGAATGCTCAAGACGCCATGAGCAACAGCGGAGATGCCAGAAAGGTGAAGCATGAAATCGAACAGGTTTTGGTAAAAGCAAGGGATGCAAAAAGAAAAAGAGAAGAAAAAAAAACGGCAGAGAAAATGGTAGCCACAGTTTCGAGGGCTGGGCGGTGCATCAGCTGATAATAAGAACAAAAATTCCAATCCAAAAAAAAAAAAAATGGCGAAAGAAAAGCCCACTGTCATCCAAGTATACTACGCCCGTTGCAGTGGAGCGGTCGAGATACTAGGAGTGCCAGCAAAAGTTGTCCATGAAGCCCGAACAGAAAAAATTGGATAGGGGTAAAATGGATTTTGACAGAAGATGGCGGAAAAGCGCAAACACTAGACGAGGCAGCTGGGTAAGACAAAATATAAAGGTAAATATCAGAGTCGAGGGAGCCTTGCCGGAAACCGGTGAGGAACCACGTGAGGACTCGGTTGACTGGAATGCATGCGAACCGTCGTTGGCCGTCACACCGGTGGTGGCGCCGGACGGCAAGCTCCGAGCCGCATGTCTTGGATTCTGTTGGTTCTTGGTCTGCCGCTTCGCTTGCCCCCTTGACGTCCTCGCCAGCGGGGCAACCCTGGGCAACCCTGGGGAGGTGGGTGGCGTGTGGGCGCGTCCTTGTGCGCGTGCGTGCTTGTTGTGCCTACGCCCACCAACCCCCACGCTGCCACCACTCACAAAGCCGGTAATCTTATGCAGAGGGAGTGCCCGCGCCGGCGCATACGAAATTCCGCGTCTGTCATGTGAGAGGGGAAACGACGACCATCCAGGCTTCCTTGCACCGCACATGTGCTTCTTTTTTGGGGTCCCTTCTTTTTGTGTCGTCCACCGACCCGGAATCCTCGTCTTGGGGGTTTTCTTTCTTTAATTCCCCTCTTTTGACTGTGCGACAATGCATGCCAACTTGAATTGACGGCAATTGGACCAACGCTCTCGCCGTCATAACGCGTGCCTCGGAGCAAGGTGCCGCAAACTTCTATCGCGGTCGCCTCTCCTCCAACGGCACCGTATCGCCGTAAAAGCCACCGCCATTGGCCAGACAGGCTAGACAGACGCCACCGTCGTGCACACGTGTGTGTCTCTTCCAGCTGGCGCTGGACTCGTCGTCCATCGACGCAGTCTCTACATGGGCACTCATCCCTCCGTGGCCTTGGTCCTGCTCGTGGTGTGACGGCAGACCCGTCGCGTCGTAATGGCCGTGATGTTGCTGCGCTGACGGCTGGGGGTATTGCTGGTAGTGGTGATCGAAAAAGGTCGTGTCGCGGCCGTAGTCGCCGGACCCAGGCGGTGGTGGTGGGAGATACGTCGCGTCCGTCCCGGGAAAAGACAACGGGGCAAAGTGCTGAAGAGACGGGTAAGTTGAGAAGCCGGTTGTTTGCCACTGCTGCACGTCCTCATAGCCAAGGTCCCCTCCACTTGTCCCATAGGTGGTCGGTGCAGCGTCGGGTTCTGACCCGGATGACACCATTCGATTATAGCTCCTCCTGCGTGGTGTCCAACGCCCAGCGTAAGAGCCCCCAGTGGCAAACCCGGCCGAGGTCGATGTTGAGGACTGAGGAGAGAAAGAGGTTGTGTCCGAGGGCTGCCCCATGGATGGCATCCCAGCAGACATGTAGTCAGGGTTCGGCTGGTGGATAAAGGACAGCCTTGCGTCGCCGCCGCCCAGTTCGGGCGGTATCGAGGCGGCATATGTGGGACGTCGGTCCTGAAAGGCAAAGGCGGCCGGGAAGTGAGACGTGGGGTCTGGGGACGCCGGCGCACCCCCGAATTGTTGAGGAGTAGCCTGGCCTAGCTGCGCGTGGCCGAAGTCCGAGTTGTAGTTGCTGTTGAAAGAGTCCTGCGTCACGCCCGGGGCTGGTTCAAGGCCGGCCGCAACCGACCACGATGCCGACCCTGACGAGATGGTGCCAGGCACATGGTGGGCGACGGTGGCACTACTGCCGCCCCATATAGCCGTCGACGAGGCACCCGAGCGAGCTTGCCGAGATGCGCGGGCGTCCAGGGCCGGAGCCCCTGACCAGCTATCGCCACCTTCCATAGTCGGCACGTCCTGGGGCCCGACATCCGGCTCAAGTGTCGCTTGCGACTGGGGGAAGAATGAGGGGTTGGGAGGGGGCACCCTATAGGGCTGACCCGCAGCCTTTTCAGCAGCAGCAGCAGCAGCAGCAGACCGTGTCCGAGTTAAGTGGACGCCTGACCTAGCCCCGTCCTCTTTGGTGCTGACTCCACGTGACCGGGCGTCGACCATTTCACAGGATGTCTGATGATGACGGGACCCTTGATCCTGTGGCTGTCGTTGTTGTTGTTGCTTCTGTCGCTGTTGAGGTGGTGAGAGCGGAGCCCGAGGGACGGTGCTCTCCCCGAACCCACCGGCACGACGCGCCAAGTTGGATGGCTCGAAAATGCCCCAACGCAGCCACTCGTTTGGCTGCGCGCTGCTTATGCCTTCTTTCTCACACCCACCACCTTGACGGCCGCATCCACTTTCTGATTTGGCACTAGTTGCGGGGGTGGTGAGGCCTAGCGAGGTCGGCCGTGAGCCTGCACAAGGGGGTGAGGGCACTGTCCTCCCTTTGAGTCGGCTGGCACTTGCGATCCTGGAGAACAGGGAGAAGCGAACAGCAGCAACCACAGCCGCGAGTAGAGCGATCAATGCGACTGCGTATATATGTGTGCAGAGCAGCTTGTCGAGAGCGCCGCGAGGATGTGACTCGGTCTCCAAGCCTAGGCTGACGTTGTAACCCTGACTAGGAGTCTCGCTGCCGTTGCTGCTGGTGGTGCTGATGGTGGTGCTGACGTCGCGCAAGAAGAGGCGTGGTCGCGGTGTAAAGACAGGCATGTTGGGCTGAGAAGCCGATCGAGAAGTGGGATCGGTGGGTGTTGGCCCAAGGGCATGCGGCTATGTATACCAGGGCGAGACAGTGAGTATCAGCCAGCCCAAGTGGTGATGCAGTCCACCCTTGAGGAACCGTAGTGCGTCAGGGGGGTGTGCAGCCCGCTGTGGTGAGAGTGTGGAGGAAAGGGGGTAGGGGGTGTGTTAAACAGTACCGTGGACGGAATCCTACTTGTCTTTTTTCCTTCTTTTTGTGGGCCTCCTTTTTATTCCTGTTGTTTACCCTCCCGTTCTTTTTTTTTTCTCCCCTTTATTATTCTTCCAGACACACCGCAACCAGGGTCCTGTACCCTGTGCGGGCAAGATTCCAAGCAACACCCTTTTTGGCGTCTGAGATTTTGCGGTTTGGTGCCACTACTGGGGGCCGTCCCAAACAGGCGATGTACGCCGCGTGCCTCCTGTTGTGGTGTGGCTTGAGCTGACGCAAGATGGGTGTGTTCGAAAAATGCGGCGAATTAGGGTCGCAACTGTTGGGCGCTCTAGTGAGCGTAGACTTTGCGGAGAATCGAGGGTCAATGTTCCGGGTGGGTTGGTCGTGTAGGCGGTGGCCTCCCAGGGGGCCTTGTGATGCTGGGGGCTCCCTGCTGGCTCGACCTCTGCACCTGTGGTTTGCTGACAGGTTCAAAGACTGGGCCTGAGTGGCAGAGACGCGAGCGTGAGAGAGCTCTAAAGCCGCACACACACCAAAGGCAGACCCAGAATATTCCTGCGAGCGGCTGCAAGGGATGCGGGACCACCCTGCAGCGACAAAGCCGGCCAGGAGCGGCAGGCTCTGACCGAATGTCACGTCTGCTGTGCGCTTTTTTCGAGGGGGTGTGGGTGGATAGGCGGGAGTTTGCACAGCCTCCTTCTAGCGGCTTCAGGGTGACCCCCGGGTTAGGGGAAGGAGTCAGTCGGCCCACGAAGCGTGCGGCACACGGGTGGGCATCAGCCAACGCAGCCCAGCCGTTGAGTTGCTGCAGGTGCGCCGTGTCACACAGAGGCCCAGAAGAGCGGTTGACGTCAGGCGCGGCGCGCGGCCAGCGGGCGTCCAATCGTGGCGAGGCTGGCGGCCGACTTATACGGGTTGGCCTGTTTGATGGCCGCGTGCGCCAACAACGAGCGGGCAGAAAGGACCAGCGGCGACCAGAGAGAGACTGGGGGCAGGCAAGCTTCGAGGCACGGCGAAGAGGCACAGTAATGTGGACGAAACAGCGACAGCTCGGCAAGCCTGGGCCGAAACCGAGGCCGCTGACGGGCAAAGGAGGCGGCGGCAACGAGGCCAAAGTAGCTGGGGCTCGGACCGGGGAGGCTCGGCCAGGTCGAAATGGAGGGCCTGTCGAGGGCAGGAGGCAGCGAGTAACCCGTGCGTTAGAAGCCGTGCGGCAGGGCCAAAGGGCAAGGGAGAGATATGGCTCCTTCGTCGTCCGACTCGGGGCGGCAGTGGGGGTTGACCCGGAGACACGACAGGAGCACCGAAAGCCCAAATAAGAGGGGGGAAAAGAACAAAAAAAGAGATGAGACAAACCCACCAGCTGGGCTCGGGCAGATCTATAAGAAAACAGGACTGGATCAGGCTAACCGATGCGCGACTTGCGAGCAGGTAAAGCGCCGACGCGAGGGGATCTTATAAGTGGAGTCGACAAGGCCGTCGGTGCGCGAGGTGATCAAGATAATAGGAGCCTAGGAGGCCAGCCAATCAGTCCAAGGCAGCATCCCGAGCTACCGGGATTCGACTTGGGCAAAATGGGACCAAACAACAGGAGCAGGGGTAAGAACACGGGCCAGGAGCATGGGTAAGAGGAAGCGAGGCCATGTTTGGGCGGGTTGGATAGGTGCAGCGCGGTGGGCGAGTGGCAGGGCGCGGTTGGCGGTCATGGTGATTTTTTCTGCTCCAAGCTAAAGTAGTAGGCCGACATGAGGGGAGGAGAGCTAGCACAGGTGCTAGCCTTAGCAACTCGCCATCTTGCAGGTCGATCGGAAAGCGTGCTAGGTACAGAGCGGAAAGCTGGCCGAAGACCAAGGTGGGGCCGGGCAAGGAAAGAAAAAACAAAAGGAAAAAATGGCAGAAAATGGCTTGATTCGATCGCCTCTCAGCCGACCAAATTTGCCTTTGTGTTTCTTCGGCCCCGGCCCTCTCATCTCCGAAGGTCCCAGCCAGCCCAGCCCAAGGCACGGCAAGGTTGGCGCACGCGACAGCGCCGCGGTGAGAGGAAGAGGGAAATGGCACCGAGACCAGAGGGCGATAATTGCGGGCCGACGGTAGGTGGTCAACCAGGCCCCCAGCTGCGGTCAGCGGCCTATGAGGATGCAGGCCAGGCCAGGCCACCAGCAGCAGCTTGAGGGAGGAAACTCCCAAGTAGTGGAAATGCAGTGCTACGACATTTGTGGGAGGTGGCTTGCTCGCTCTTTCCCATTCCCAAGGAACGCAGCAGCCGGCTCACTGACAGGCAGGCACGTCCTGCAAGACCAGCTCGGCGTGGGGCGGCCCTGCCCCCTCTGGGCTGCTACTTCCTTGGATGGTGGGGACGAGGAGAGGGGAAGTGGTGCATTTGGACAAGGGGGCGTCCAGGGGTGTTGAAGATGCAACCCCTACCGAGCCAGCCCTACGAGCGAAACGCCGCGCGCTAGAGGTGCCAAGCGCAGGGGTCTCCTCGGCCACTGGCCACGAGCCCCAGCCGCCGCCGCACGCAACGAAACAAGAGGCGGAAGGTGACGGCGACGGACATGTACGGGTGCGGCGTCTCATGTACCCGAGAGTCAGCACACGAGAGACGGCCTGGCAAGCAAGAAATGAAGCAAGCACTCGAGCGCGTGATGCAGGATGAAAAGGACAGCAAAGAGACTAAGGTCTAGAAGCGCCCACGTTGCCGCTTTGGGGCTGGCGGCGGCAAGTATCACGGAAGAGGCACCGCGGCCATGGCCCCTCGCAATCTAACCTCGCTCGGGCGGGTAGGAACAGATTGGCTGGCGGTCGAGAGCCGGTTCAGCTGAGGTGAGCTTTCGCGCGGCGCCTACATCAATCAAGACGTCAGAGCCGCTGACCAAGCCCAAGGTGCCCGCCCTGGGAGTGACGGTGGAGCTTCGAAGCCCCCGCCAAAGACGAGGTTGGCGGAGCTGCTGCCTTGGGACTGGAAGCGATGAGCATTGCTTACAGTACATGGTCCCTTTAGCCGAGCCCACAGTGCTGTGTGTAGTGCATACTTGTAGTGCATACTTGCCAGACATCACAGGTTGGCAGAAACCAATCGGGTGGAGAGAGCATGGGCGGGGGGCATGCATGGAGCTAGCCTCGCAGATGCGATGGAGACAAGTCAAGGTCGAGACGCAGGGTGGCAGGCAACCCGACTCACAGACTCGCAGGCAACCTTCTCGATACGACGGCACGCAATGGATGCATTGCACTGGCCAAGCCAGGCTCATCCACGCACGCCCTCACGCACGCCCTCGCCCAGCTGTCGGTAGCATCCACCAGCCCAAACCCCCACAAAACCATGCAAGTCGAGCCCGCCCGTCCTTGCTCGCAGGTTCCCTCTGTGTTCTCACCGCCTCCGCGAAGTAGCACGTGCAGTTGAATCTGGACAGTTGGAGCTGAAGACACAAATGGCCCCCATAGAATTTCGTATGAAGAGTGTGTGCGCGTGTGTGCGTGTGTCACTGTGAAATTCCTGGGTGTGTGTGGCCGGCAGAAACAGCGGTTGATCGGCGTGGCCCGCAGAAGCACCGCTCGAGATGCAGCTTCGACGACGCAGTTGGCCAGCACATGTGAGCGAATCAAGCGGCCATGTTTCGGCCCTGGACTTCCTGTTTGAATTGCGAATCGACATATGTGGGGCGGTGGTTGTCCTGTGAGCCTGCGCACCCGCCCCCGCACTGTTGCCAATTGCATCACAGCGAGCGTGGTACACCGGCTTCGAAAGCTTCCGTGAAGAGGCGGTAAGCCATTCCAGAGTATTTTTAAAAATCCGAAAGCGGCATAAATACCTGCATCTGGGATAGATAGTTGGTGGTGGTGGTGTGAGGCCAAAAAGGGGCGTGAATGTGGGAGTCAGTGGAGGGTGACCCGCCGCCATGGAAATTCCATGGCGTGGGTTTTGCTATTGCCAGAACAATTCCACTGCATGCAAAATGGCCAAATCCCGTGTACAGCTTTGCCGCTGCGGCTTTGCGGGAGCCCAGAAGGGAAAGGCACAGTCCTCAGCCGGCCCCCAACTGCGCGAACCCCCGAAGGCCAGCCGACGGAGCCGAACGAAGAGTAGCGGTGGATGCCGTCGAGGCGACGGGCTCTCGCTCGGCGGCTTCAGCGGCTTCAGCTCGTCTTGCGGCATCTGGTCCATACGAGATTTTGCCACCGTTGACGACGCTTCGCCCCGTTTTTCTTTCAGCTCCAGCTCTCCAGCCCGCCTAGCTGCGCGTCGTGGTCTTTGGGGTCCGGAATTAGGGGAACAGGAAAAAAACAAGCAAGAAAAAAAAGCACAAACAATACGACAGCCAGTCGACCGTCGATCTTGCCCAATTCCAAACCAACTACAGCCAATTCCATCGCCCGAATGCGACACCGACAAGAAAGGCCAAAGGGCAAAGATTGGTGCGCCAATCGTCCAGACCCCCCGCCGGCCGTATCCGACGCGCTTGGAGTGCACAGCCCCATCGGCTGCCTCCTCAGCCCTACCACTACCAGATGGATCGAGCCTTCCCTGCGCGGCAACGCGTCCCTTGCCCGCCCACTGGAAAAGCCAAGGCAACAGACACCCTCGTCGGCCGACCCAATTGAGGCTCTTCCTGATGCAAATCTGCACTCTCCAGCTTGAATGCCCTCGCCCTTCTCTTGCCCACCCCACGTGTTGCTCCCGTATATGACGGGCCATCCACTAATCGCGCGCCTCCTCCCGCTGTCGCCACTCTCCTGGAAACAAAGGACCGGCGCTCCTAGACCATTGGTTCTGATGGTCCTGATCTCGATGCTTCTTTTGCCCATCGCACCTCAACCCTTGCCCCTTGCCTTCTGCAACGTAACTCTAGCTGAGTTGGATGGCGAAACGACAAGACGCCGCTCGCCGACCCTGGCCCGCCTTGCACGCTGCAATTTCCAATGCCCGCCCTCGTTGGTCGCCCCTCGATCCGTTTCGGTCCTTTCGCCGACTTTCCTTCCTCATCGCCGGTCTCTCTGCTAGCCTCCCTTGCCTGCTCTCCGACGTCGCATTGCGCTCTCGACTCTGCTTCTTGCCGACCTCGTGTTGCTTCACTTGTCAGCAAACGGCTCCCATTGATGCGTCCCTTGCCGTCAGCAATCATGACTGCCCGCGCGCTCTCACAGGCTGCAATACGATGGCTTGTCAACACACCTTGACGAGCCTCCCGTCCTTGTATGCCCAAGGGTGGGCTAGCCCTCGCACCAACCACCGCTGCATATCGTCTAGATGCTGGCTCCTAGGTGGTGGCTCCCAGGTGGTGGCCCGCGGAACCGGCACAAGGCCTCGCTCGGGTCGCCGCCGTCGCGCTCCTGTTTCCGAGTCACGAGCGACACTCCTCTCCTAGTGGACAGGATACGACGCCCACCGCCGCCACGCTGGCCCGTTCCCAACAACGGCGAACGAATGCCTCGCTTGATGGCGCCGGCTTTCAGAACCAACAAACAATAGACCCCATGAGCGATGGCTGGCGCGCGCCTCGTCGTCTACTCCTATGGACTGGCCCACAGACCCACATCGGGTCCCCAAATATTACATGCGCCAGCCTGCGGCGCGGCCTTTCTTTCTGTCCGCGTTACACTTTTCCAGACGCGCCTTTCGCTCCCCTCCCCTGCTCTACCCTGCCAATCCCAGAGCCGCGCTTGACGTGCATCAGATCTCACTTTGATCTAACCCGCATGGTTCCCTTCGGGCCTGTGCATGCACCCCGTCGTCACCCGTCCTGGAAGGTTGGCGGATTTCGCTCCAATGTCGCCTTGCAGGAAGCTGGAGCCGCAAGTGTGTGGCGTCTTTCGACTTCATCTCGGTCTGCTTCCTCGTTCGTGTCCGCTCCTTGGGTTTTCCTTCAGTCAGCTCATCTTGGCAGTGTCGAGAGCATAGTGATGACGCCCGGTCGGAACACTTTTACGTCCCACGGCAGATGATTCTTGCCATCATGGGTCGAACCCAAGCCTCACATTGGCGTGGTCGACCGACACGCTGACGAGAAGCGCTGCATCTCTTCTCGCATCATGCGCTTGTGCCTCCGCCACATGGCGGTCTACGGCTCCCGATTTTCCGCCATTCGTTCTGCTAACTCGAGCTCGAGACCTCCAATCGGGTTGTCCAATACACCGATACCGGCGCGGGCCCCTTGCCAGAGCGATCGGCATGGGGCTGCTCGAGACGCATGCAATGCACTATACATACCCCTTTGCTCGGGCGGGATTTCCGCGTGATCGCGTCAGCTCCAAGTGGACACTATATTCGCCTGTATAATGGCCAAAGCAGCGTCTTTGTCAGGGCATCTAGGCGAGCTAGTCCCATGAAGCGCGCCATTCGCCCCGGTTCTTAGGATCCGCCCGATTATTGGCAATGGCGCCGTGGGTCTGGAAAAGCCTAACCAAGTGCCCTCCCACGCCTCGGCCTCTGCCCAAAGTCCGGACCCCCAAGGGTCTCTTTATTGTTGTCCTCTTGGGGCAATTCCAGCCAGTCTCTGGCGGATCACCCGGCAGAAGTTGATCCCCGAGCCGTCGAATCATATCGCCGAATTCGGCACATTTGGCTGCCCAGCAGCGGCAGTGCCGGCTGAAGTGCTAATTGCCCGCAGGCACGTCGGCCGGCTACTCATCATGAGCAAAGACTCGACCGGTTCCCAGGGGTGGCTGGCCGCCGCTTTCTCAACGCGGCCTAGTGGCAGGGCTAGTAGCTCGAGCGAGCCAGCGCGCGGCACTCGCTACCAGGAGAATATCACGCATATTCGCTTGGCCCACATACACCCAAGCGGACGACTGACGCGCCGTCACATGTGACCTGTTTAGCACACCAACCTTTACGTATCTGACGGCAGCCGCCAGCGAGTACCTTGCTTATCACCGGCGCGGGTTTGGGGACAGGGCCGGCTCCGGTGCCGGCTGCTCGCCCTTGGGCTTTTTGCCCATTGACTGTGGCAGAATCGCCTAGACTAGTCAGTGGTCAGCTCTTGGACGCTGTGGTTAGACGTGATTTCGGCCACAAGGCTGCTGGTGCTATGTGGGAGCGACATGCATGGCGGACGTGGAGCCGGCATTGTATGTGCGCGTCCACCCCGAGGCCGGAGGCTTATCCGAGCCGAATCCATGTCAACATGTTGTAGCACAAACATTGATTTAGAAGTAGATGCCAAGGCGCGCACAATTTGCAGCCTGACCAATACTTCCGGTCCAGATTCTGGCCACAAGACCCAGAGCGTACGGCATCTCCCCGTCTCACGGTCCGTCCCAGGGGGAGAATAATGTGTCCAATGCTGACCTCAAGGAAGTGGGTATTTCCAAGCTGGGCCTACACAACCAGGTAGCTACCCTAGATACGTACCTGGTGGCTGTCCACAACGTCAAAAGAGGCAGTTGGTGCTGCACGTGCACATTGCAGAACCGTCACGTTTCTGGCGCCACCACCACACAGCCTCCACAAACCAGGATTCTTGGCGGGTGTGGTTTTGCGTGCCTTTGCGTGGAGATGAGGCTAGCCCGCTTTTGGTGCACCAGTGCGATGTGGACGCCGTTGGTGGGAATAAAAAAGGAGAGAGAAAAATAACAAACTAGCGGGGCGGTGGCGGGCGGTAAACAGAAGAAGAAGAAAAACGCCCTCCCCATCACCCGTTTCTCCACCTTGAGCCGCTTGCTTTTTTTGCCCTGGGGTTTTACGGTATTGATCATGGAGAGAAACACCGAGCTCGGTTCAATTTGCCGTCGTCAATAGGCTGGGCGCCAAGAGGAGCCAATCTTAACATCCAGTGTATTTTTCTGCTTTGTGTAATTTTTGGCTGGCATAATCCCTGACGGCATTCACATCACAGGGAGAGAAAAAGAAATGTGGCGTTAGGCAGCTGCGTTATCATCCTCCCTCTCCCTCCTCTCACGTAAACTTGATGTCTCTGCCGCCTAGGTAGCCCTAGAATACGAACTACCCAAAACGGACCGGGGGGGGGGGGGGGAGGGG
>NW_008804554.1:714348-721391 GCF_000145635.1 Gaeumannomyces tritici R3-111a-1
ACGACGACGACGACGAACGGACGGGGGGGGGGGAGGGGGTTCTTGCTTCAAACTCGGTCCCGGCGACGTGCCGTGTGGCGGCGGCACGCAAAGAAAAAAGAAAAAAGAGCCCCGTCATCGCCACTTCGCTCTCGGTCTCTCGATGGTCGCTTTTTGTCCGAGCATTGGCGTTTCGTGGGTGATAAAACCACCGAGATAACATAAGGGGCGGTGTGTGTGTGTGTGTGGAGGGAGGCGTAATCGGTTCTCACGGCTCCGGTAACCGCGCCCCCTCATCTCCTCGAAGCCCTCGCAGCTCGACGCCGTGCGGTCCCGAGCGATAAGGCTGAAGGAGGCGAGTATCTGGGTGGGGGGTGGGTGGTGAGTGAGTGAGACGCGGAAGGGGGATGCACACCCACGCAGGGGCAAGCTCTACAGGGATGGATGGATAGATGGATAATGGTGGTCGAATTGGCTGCCATGTATCAATAACTTCCAGCATGCGCATCCAGGTCGGTAGGTACCTGACCACACGAGTACTTTTCGGTGTTCAGCAGTATCGTCATTATCAAAAGGCAACTCCCATCCACAAACAAACAAAAAAGATGAGAAACTGTGGGCGACAAAGACGTCCATCCCCGTGCTCTCCTAACCTGACCGAGATGGGGCTCGGACACGGGGACGAGATACGGCAGGGGTGAAACCAGCGACGTAGCCAAGGGAAGAACAAGACCTTGATGTGGGATCATTATCTATAGAGTAGGTATACAACCATAGTGAGAGAAACAAAGGGGAAAAGTAATGATGTAACGGATCGAGTCTTGGGCGAGGCCTGGAGGACTTGGCCGTCAACGGCACGATAAGAACGAGAGAAAGAAAAGGGGGCTGCGATGACGGGGTTTAGCAAAAGGACATAGGAACAAGTATACATCCGTCCTCGCAGTCCAAGGCACATAATAATCCCACACACTCCTGCTTCCTCGTTCTCTCCTGCTTGCGTTCCATGTTTGTTTCCTGCGTTTCCTCTTTTCCATCCAAAAAGTGCTCCACAAACGCCGTCGTATTCAGACACGCACACAAACAGTCACACACACACAAGACATTAAACAAAAGAAAATCCAGATGGATCGGGGGTTTAGGGTGTTTGAGGGGATCCTTCAACGGGCAGGTGTTTGTCGCAGGGTGCGGCGAGATTGCAGATCGCGGAATCCCTCTAGGCACCAGCGATTGCGTTGAGACGGCCATGGCGCCCGACGGTTGGGCGCCAACCCCGCTCGCCGAGAGCCTAAGCCGGCTCCTTCGTGCTGACGATGATGAGGTTTCTTGCTCCGACAGGGGTCTAAAAGCATCGAGATTTTGATGACATGGAGGCGTTCGCTAGATGTGGGGTATAGAGATGAAGTGCGAGACAAGCGACGGGATCACCACCAGTCGCGAAAGGGAAAGGGACGCGGTCGGCTGCCCTACAGGACCGAAATCTCCATCGGCTCAGGGGCTCCAAAATGCGGGTCTGGTGGCGCCATGGATCCCGGCATAGTCCCGTTCAGCCCCGCCGTGGCATCGGTCATGGGTTGCTCTTCCAGGCCGGGTGCATCGCCGCCGGCGCCGTCAACGGCCTCCTCTTCCATCATCTCGATGATGCCGTCGAGGTTGTCGTCGAGGCTCTCGGCCTCGGGGCCTAGGCAGATCTTGAGCAGGCGCTTGTACTGCTCGATGTTCTCGCCCGTGCCCACCACGCTGAGCGCGTCCACGTACTCGGCCTCGGCCACCTGCTGCTCGGCCAGCAGCTGCCTAAGCTCGTTGGCGAGTCGGAACCGCTCTTCAACCGCGTTGCCGGCGCCGCTGCCGTCGCCGCCACTGCCGCCTCCGTTCATTGCGCCCTCGGCCGCCTCTGCCGCGGCACCCAGCTCGCGGTCGACGAGCCCCTCGACGGCGATACGGTTCTGGTGCGACACAAACGACGTCACCTTGCCCGCAACCGCTGCCACCTCGGCTTCGAGCCGCGATGCCGCGGGTTCGGGTTGCAGCATCGACTCGATCTCGGCGGCCTGCGCGCGGGCGGCGTCGAGTTCAGCCTGCGCGTTGCTCAGGATTCGTGCTGCCTCGCGCTCGGCCTCGTCCTTCTCGCGCCATTCGTCCTCGTAGCTGCGCGCCAGCTCGTGGAACTTCTCAAAAACAAGCGGCGTGATTCGGTTCTGCACCGTAAGCGCCGCCTCCGACTTGTATGATACGGCGAGCTTGCTGCCGACGGGGCCGTGGTGGGTGTGGTGGGCAGTGCTGGCGGTGCTCCCCGCCATGCCTGCGGCCCCCTCGCCGGCGGCATGGACGCCTAACGCATCCCGGAACGAGACGTGGCGTTGCGACTCGGGCGCAAAGGGCGATGACGAGCGCTGCGGCGCCGAGCGGGCCTTCTTGCTGGCGTTTAGTTCCCTAATAAGGTCTTCAGCACGGATGCCTTCGTTATTGGCAACGTCGGTGCTGGCGCCGCGGCCAAGTAGGGCGCGGATGCACTTGCTCGCGCCGCGCTGGGCGGCCAAATGGACGGCTGTGTTGCCATCCATGTCCTGTACGTCGAGCAGCTGCTGGACAAAGTCGGAACCCTGTGTCTCCTGCAGTCTATTGAGTATGTTGTCCAGGTAGTAGCGCGAGCACGATGGGCTCGACACGCGGCCGCTCTTCATTATGGCGGCGTGGTGGATAACGGTGCAGCCGGCGAGATCGCGATGATCAACCGTCTCAAAGAGCTCCTTCATGACGACTGGGAAGGTCTGTTTCTCGTAACAGTTTGTGAAGTTGACGGCCCGCATGAGCGGCGTCTCGCCCCTGAGGTTCTGGGCGTCCAACCTCGCGCCAAAACGCTTGAGTTGCTTGATGATTTCCACATCACCCATGGCTGCAGCCCAGTGGAGGGCCGTGTGGCGGTCCATATCGATGGTCCAGTCGGGTTGGAAGTTTGTCGGAGGATCGGGACGTATCGCCGGGCGTTCATTTCTGGAGAGCAAAAAGTAGTCCAACAGCTCATCTCCGTACACGGAGTGCTGCTGGTCCGACAGGTCCTGCAGCATCTCCTCCCGCTTGCGCTTGCGGTGGCCTGTCGAGAAGTGCGAGAGGTCATGTCTGTCTTCCTCGGCAAGATACGAGGCGGATGCCACCGTCAGGTTGTCTGGGGTGCCGTCCTCCTCCATAAGGACGTCGGCATTGTCGAATCCTTCCTGAGGCGTTGGTGCGGCCGAGTAGGGGACGGGCTGTGGTGGCGCTTGGCTTGCCGCAGCAGCAGCAGCAGCAGCACGTGCGGCCTTGCTGTTGAACTTTGGAACAGCGGGCTTCTTTGGTTGTTTAGGCTTGCTCGCGTGCCTCGGGGCGGGCGGCGGGCTTTCGGCGCCTGGTACATACTCGAAAATTGGTCGTAGTCGGTCGTAGATGTTGTTTCTATTTGCGAGGGCCTCGCCGGATTCCAACGGGATCCACGTTCCTGATGTGAGAGCAGGAGCATTGATTAGCGCCAGCTAAAACCACAAAGACTTTCGGAGGCGCTATAAATAGTCGCGCAAGGAGATGGTAGGCGAACCTTGATACTTTCCATAGCCGCCTTGGATCTTCTCGTGTGTGTCTTTCTGAACCTCTCGCTCGAGGATCCTTGTCCTTGCGGGCTTGTCAAAGCCAGCGGCCTTGAGGATATGTGTCGCGTTGATCCAGTCGTCATGACGGCGTCGCATAACATGTTCCTTCAGGTCGACGCCGAACTGGTATTCGTACACCGGTATCTAGACAGTGGGATGATGGGTTAGACTCGACTGACGTGTTGCAGGATGCATATGCATCATGAGATGCGCAATAGTAGCACATGTGGTGGGAACGGCAAGGCGACATCCAACTGGCGCAACATGGGGAAGCTAGTCACGAGTATTGCCAGATATGCTTGTTTGGTCCGACGAGCAAGGTATGCAGGAATACATGAACAAGAGGGTGTGGGCTGATGTCCGTGAGAAGACGTCATGTATGAGGAAAAGGAGAAGCTCAAGTGCGGCGCACAGCTCAAGCCCCAACTCTAGCCTCACTTGAGCAGAAGTTTAACGACTGGGCGAGCCTGTAAGGACAAAGGCGGCGAGCGTCGGTCGTGTCGCATGCTCTCGAGGATTCCGAAGCCAACAGAACTTTTTTTTCATGTCCATCTACACTTACTCCGCTGTACGTGGCGCTGTATATGCCCGGCCCGGTGGGCGTGCTCACAACGGCCGCTGCCTTGACCATGGCGAGGCCTGCCGATGGCCGCAGCCGAAAAGGATCGGGTCGGTCGGCCGACGACAGGATGCGCTCGGAGAGACGGGCTTGTCGGGGGGGCAGGGCTCGTTCTCGGCTATGCGCGCCGAGGCCGCAGGGTGGGCGCCGCGGATTGAACAGGAGGCTCGACGACGGGGACAGTGACGTGGGGCCGGATCGCCAGGGCGGGCAGCCAGTCGGCAGGAGGCCTAGGGAATCAGCAGGTGCCTCGAGTGGTTCTGGGGTGCTGGAGCGGCAGCAGTGGGTGTCTTGGGGGCCCGAGGCGATGAGGTTATTCGCAGGTTATTCGCAGGCGGCAGAACATCGGCCGGACAAGATTGCCACGGGGTTTGGCCCAAATTGGCACGATGGCTTGCGACCGCCTTTGGTGGTTTAATTGCCTGACAACGCAAGCGAAGGCAGGGGGGTGTGGGTGTGTGGGAAGTACAGGACCAGACGCGAAACTGCGTGACGCGAAACGGAGGTGCGAGCAACGCGAATCAATTAAGGGCGCAGCGCCTGAGGCAGCGAGCCCTGGTCTTGGCGCTGTTGTGGAATGGGTCATGTGGGGAATTGCTACACGAGGCATGCGTCCGTTGTGGCTGATTATGGCTGATGCAGACAGGGAATCACGTGGGATTCAGGCTTTCGTGGGTTGCTGTTTCTTCCCGTCGTGATGGTCTCTTCCTCACACCTGATTCCTCACACCTGAAGCTTCTCTCAGAACAGCCTTTATCAGCCACCCCAACATTACATGACGTACACATATTGTACCCCCAGCTGGGGCAAGGTACCCGTGCCCGAGTTAAAAGGTGCAGGGACATTAACGCCGACTCCGAGTTCGGGCCAGCGAAATTGGCGAGTCGGACTTGAAGCCTAATACCTGCATGTGAGGGGCAGGCACGTCGGCGGAGGCCTTTTTTGTACATTAACTTTTTTGTACATTAATCATTAATCATGATGAGAAAGCACGCCTGGTGTCCCCTACTACTAACCGACCACTACCCGGTATCCCCGCCACGTCGCATCCCTCGACCCCCACCAGAGCGCCCCACCCTTTGAGCCGTATGGAGTCGGAGGACGCCCTTGAGCTCAAAGAGGCTGTTCCGAGAGAGGGGAGGCCATCCTGGCTGCCGTGTGCCACTCTCGCCAACACCGCCAGAGACAGATATCCCCAGAAACAAGGAGCAAAGACACCACGGCAAACATGTCGCCCCTTATCGCCCAGAACCCCAACAACAGGGTCATCCTGGGCCTGATGACGTTTGGCCCAGACGAGAAGACAGGCGCGCGCATCACGGATGTGGTCGAATTCGGAAAGATCCTCGATGTCTTCCAAGGCCGCGGCTACACCGAGGTCGACACGGCCCGCGTGTACGTCGGCGGCAAGCAGGAGGCCTTCACGGGCGAGGCCGACTGGCAGAAGCGCGGCCTTACTCTGGCCACCAAAGTGCGGTATCCAATGCAGGCCGGTGACAACGCGGCCGACAAGGCGGTTGCCTCGGTCGAGACGAGCCTGAAGGATCTGGGAACCGACAAGGTTGATGTGAGTTTTTCTTTTTTTTTGCTTCCGCTTTGCTACAAGTTCAGAAGCGCCTCCGACTGACCCATGCATCGCCAGATTCTCTACCTGCACGCTCCCGACCGCAGCATCCCCTTTACCGAGACGCTCGCGGCCATCGACCAGCTGCACAAGGCCGGCAAGTTTGTCAACTTTGGCATCTCCAACTTCGCCGCCTTCGAGGTGGCCGAGATCGTCATGACATGCAAGCAAAACGGCTGGGTGCGCCCGACGGTGTACCAGGCCATGTACAACGCTATCACGCGCGGAATCGAACCCGAGCTGCTGCCCGCGTGCCGCCGCTACGGCCTCGATGTGGTCGCCTACAACCCGCTTGCTGGCGGGCTCTTCAGCGGCAAGGTCAAGTCCAAGGACATGGTGCCTGCCGAGGGGCGGTTCAGCGACTCGTCCGCCGCCATGGGCAAGCTGTACCGCAACCGCTACTTCAAGGACTCGACCTTTGGCGCCCTCAAGACGGTCGAGGAGGCCATCGAGCGCCACCCGGGCCTGACCCTGATCGAGACGGCGCTGCGTTGGATCGTGCATCACTCGGCCCTGAAGCCCGCGTGCAGGGGCGGCAATGACGGCATCATCATCGGCGTCTCGAGCGGCGCCCAGCTCGAGGACAACCTCAACAACCTCGAGAAGGGCCCGCTGCCCGAGGACGTGGTCAACGCGCTCGACGAGGCCTGGGCCATCGCCAAGGGCGAGACGGCCAACTACATTCACGGCGAGATTGACTACAAGTACAACACTAGGGAAGCTCTGTTTGGCAAGAAGTAGGTGTGTGCCAGCCGATATCGTAGGAGATAAGACTGTATCATATAGGCTAGGCAGTTGTACACTATTCCAAGCAAACGCCTGCCAGATCATACATGAAACACAACGATGATTACCTCATACGGCGAATAATCCCACGGGAAAAGCAGCCCCTATTGCCAGCGCCATTTCGCGACCCGTCCGCGTTCCGGCAGATAAGTCGTTGATGTTGGCAGGGCTGGCAGCGTTGGGCGCCTCCTGCGGCCCCGGAGCCGGGCCCAGCCCTACTCCCTGCTGCGGCGGCTGAGGCGGCGACCCCAGCCCTGCTCCCTGCGACGGACCCAGAGGCGGCCCCGGGCGGAAGCGGAGGCGGGGGTGCGGGAGGCATGCCCAACCCGGCGCCCGGCGCTGGCGGCGGCGGAGGAGCAGACGGCTGCATAGTGCCGGCGCCAACGCCAACCCCGACGTCGACGCCGACCTGCAG
>NW_008804554.1:721726-727012 GCF_000145635.1 Gaeumannomyces tritici R3-111a-1
GCCACGGACCCGAGCCGCACTGCCCAGGCGCCTGTGCGGGTCGGGTCCACGGCCCACCAGCCGGCGCCCGCGCGCTTGCCAACGTGGACGCCACCGCCGTCGCCGTCGCCTCCCTCGGCGTCCAGCCAGGCGCGGCCGCGGGGGCCCAGGGGCAGCTCGACGCGCGCGTAGGCCAGGTCCGCGGCCGTGTCGTTGACGTCGACGAGGTAGCTGTGGTCCGCGAGCGGGGCGAAGGCGTCGGGCCCGTAGCCCGCCACGCCGTATGCCGCCGACGCGCCCGTCCTGGGCAGCGCCCGCCGCCGGACGGTAATGGCGCGCGGGGTCGGCGAAAGGATGTGGAGGCTTAGGCCGTCGGCGAATGTGAGCTTCTTTCCTTGCATCTGGGAGCGGAGGAGCCGAGTTAGGCATGGCGTTAGCGTCCAGGAAGTCGAGCGTCCAAAAGGTTGTCTAGAGCGGATAGTCCTACCCCTCCAGGTATTTCGTTCACGGCTCCGAACTCTACCCTGCCTAGAGGCTCCTGAGCCGCGAGCGATCCGTGGAGCAGGTCGGCCCAGATGTAGGGGACCAGCCCCAGCAGAGACGCCAGCGGTATCATGGCTGCTGCGAACTCGGCATAGGCCGCCGTCTGGGCTCGCGGATTGGTGTCAGGACCGGTAAACTGCGCAACCTGTGAAGCCAGTAGCCGGACTGGCGACAAGTGAAATCCGGTGGCAAGCTTGGGTGATTCGCGCCGAAATAAGAAAGCCAAATATATTTTCCCGAGTGAGATGGCAGCAGGGAAGGTGAAAGAAATAGCACAGAAGCCGGCCGAGTGGCATCTCTCGTCCCTCTTGGCGTCCTCGGACGGAGCAAGTGATCGGTATCGCGTTGCTGCAAGAATTCCCGTCACCGCGGGAGGGTGGGGGTCATCAATGCAAATATCCAGACCCGGCTCCTATCTTTAGCACACAGCGCAACCTCGGCAGCTGCCAAAGCCTATCATCCATTGCATTGCAGGCCATCCGATGGCCCTGCCCGTGCGGCGACAAGGCAGAGGGATCGAAGGGTGTCGAGAAGATGCGAGCAGCAGACGCACGAATCGACGAAGCGGGGGAAACGGCAGAGGGAGAAGGGGGAGGGGGTGGCCTTGGCGCCAGATCACGGTCCGCGCCGCGACGGCGGGCATATCCCGGGTTTGATGAGCATGAGCCCTGACTGTTGCCAGTCACGCCCTCTCCCTTTGACAGCAGCGCGGCGGGCAACGAACCGCCCTGTAGGTCTTGAGAATGTTTGTCGATGGGATGTAGGCCACCATGGCTTCATGGCTGCTGCTACATGGCAGCCGGCGACAACAGCGTGCCCATCACTCGCTTTTCCCCAACGGCAGACCAACGGCCTCAAATGCCAAGATCGCTGGATCGCGACGATGGAGCAGTACACGTTTCGTACGGTAGATTCAACCCCCAGACCTGCCTCCCCACGCACTCTCCCAGGATGATGGCCGGGACGGACGGGGCACGGGGGGTGGGAGCGAAGAGATTCTGAGCGATCGATTTTAAAGCAGGGCCGGATTGTCAGACGCAGCAGGGCTGGATGTGGCGACTGGGTGGTGGCACGAAGCTTAAAAGTGCGCAGGGCGAAAAAAACAGGAGCTTAGCTGACGCGCATGGAGCCGACGACGCCAGCCTCGATCGGCCCTGAAGCACGAGAAAACCAAGCTCGGTCCCGGGCTTCAAGGGTTGATTTGTTGTCAGTTTGGCGATGCTCCCGAGGCAGTAGTGCCGGTTCCTGGAAATCGAAAGATGCCGCCCGGCTTGCATGCAAGGCCAGCCCCCATCAGCCCAGTTTGCATGCAAGGCCAGCCTCCATCAGCCCAGCTTACATGCGACAAACCCGAGATTAGTGGGCTGCTAGAATCCCTCCGGAGCACGAGCTGAGACCGAAACGAGCCTCGATGCTGTTGGGCGGAGATCGGCACTCCGCAAACCCCGTGGCGCCGACAAGTCGCCAACACACAGCATACTTTGCTTTTATTCCCATTGATGCGCTGTATAAAGACACTTGGCCATGTTGATCCGAGACAGCCACTGGCCATGCCCAGCCAGCTCCAGCCATCCCGCAAATACCAAAGCTAGACAGATACGAAGCGCCCAGGCCGGCCAGCCCAGCCGTCGGGACTTCCCCAAACGCGACCTCCGACTACCCCGCCCCAAGAGGGACGTCACCAAGCAGATCCGCGCCGCACCGCGCCAGACTAAACACACAAGGCCGCCCGTCACCCCGCCCCCTCAGTCCGTGTCGATACTATCCGCCTGCCAGCCTATTGGGTGTGTGATAAAGGCCGCCCTGCAGATAAGGGGAAGCACAGCGCTTGCATATCCTTTTTCTCCCGGATCCCCGAGCCCCCCTGCCTGCATCCGCATCATCCCTCGGCCGCACCACAGTCCCCCCTCCCTCTTCGCCGAAGCGCGCGCGGCGCAACGATATTTAGTGTGCTCCGAGCCCGCACTACGCCACCGTGCACCTCCGCCCTCCCCCTTCTTTCTTCCTTCTCCCCAGCATGTTCCAGTCCGCAGCCCGCCTGGCCGCCAGGAAAGTAGCATCAGCAGCAACAAGACCCGCGGCTGCGACATCATCATCGCCAATAACAGCAGCAGCGGCAGCACCGCACCCGAGGCCCGCCATGAGCACAAACATGTACATCGCCGCGGCCGCCGTGGTCGCGGCGGGCGCGTACGGCGTCTACCTGCGGAGCCAGCCGCCCGTCAGGGCCGACGACGGGTCGGCAAAGTTCTTTGGCGGCTTCCCGCCGCTCAAGTCGCTGCGGTTGCACAGCGCCGAGTTGATCAACCACAACACCAAGCGGCTGCGGTTCGAGCTCCCGGACAAGGACGCCGTCAGCGGCCTGAGCCTGACCTCGGCCACGCTCACCGTCTCCTTCCCCAACGGGTCGTGGGTGCCTGTGCCCAGGCCCTACACGCCAGTGAGCGATCTGAGTGCGTTTTTTCTTTCTTTCTTTTCTTGCGATCCCAGTGTCTCGGTGACTGTAATGTTGCTGTATGGAAACAAAAACTAAACAACTCCGAAATGTCCCTACAGACCAAAAAGGCTACGTTGAATACCTCATCAAGCACTACCCCGACGGCAAGGGCAGCACGGCCATGCACAATCTCAAGCCCGGCGAGCACGTCTACTTCATGCCCATCCCGGGCTACAAGTGGTCGCGCAACAAGCACACCCACGTCGCCATGGTGGCCGGCGGCGCGGGCATCACGCCCATGTACCAGCTCGCGCGCCACGTGCTCGCCGACCCGGCCGACAGCACGCGCCTGACCCTCGTCTGGGGCGTCAACGAGGACCGGGACCTGTTCCTGGCCGACGAGTTCGACCGCCTGGCCGCCGAGCACCCGGGCCGCTTCAGGGCCGTCTACGTCGTCAGCAAGCCCGGGAGCGCCGGCAAGCACAAGGCGGGTTACGTCACGGGCGACCTGCTGCGCGAGGCCGGCGTCGTGCCGCCGGGCGGCGAAAAAGCTGCCGCCGGGGACACAAAGGTCCTGGTCTGCGGCCCGCCCGCCATGGAGAAGGCGCTGACCAAGGGCGCCGACGGCGGCGTGCTCGGGGCCTTGGGCTTTGCCAAGGGGCAGATACACCAGTTTTGAGGGGGGTTTTTTTTTTGGCGTGGTGGGAAAAGGCTAGCTGGGAAAGGAAGCGCGGGAGAGACTCGCAGCTATCGTTGCATGTGTTGCCAGGCCTCAAGTCTCATCCTGAGTAAATGGTCAGATGTTTATTTTAGACGTTAGATGCAAGACACCGCCTCATACCTCCTTCCCTGGAAACGGGAATCTAGGTTTGTCGAACAGGGTCAGGGCGGCGGGCAGGAAATGGAGTCCCTTGTCCATCTTCAAGCCTCTAGGCATCGTGACAAGGCACGAACCGGTCCATATTGACTTTCCCAACGCCCAGGGATATTCCTGCTCCATTTCAAAGTGTTGCCGTTGCTCTGTCTATACCCCAGGTGCGATCGGTCATTGCCACGAGCCGCCAATCGAAGTAGGGCCGCTCCGGCCCCCCGTCTACCATACCAACATGGTGACATCTACCGGGGTTGATTCCTACATGCGAAAACTCTCAACGGGCAGGACAGAGGCCAGTGCGGGCAGGGAAGATTAGCTTTGGAGGCACGCCGTCGAGGCCCGCGACCCTCGTCGCAGCTTCAAGGGCGGCGTCAAGGCGGGCCTGAAGATCTGGGACGCCATCATGGGTAACAACGAGAAGCGCGATCTTGATGAGGAGGCCGAAGAGTCAGCCCAGCTTGAGGCCCGCGCCTTTAGAGGCTTCGCCGACAAGGTCCTTCCCCACCCCGGCGTTTCTCCCTATGCAATAACAAAGTACGTTAACAGAATTAAGCGCAACGTTGCCGACAAAAACGCCTAGCTCAAAGCCCGCGCCCTCAAAAGCTTCGCCAATAAAATCCTTCCCCTAACAAAATACGTTTATAAAATTAAGCGCAACGCTACCGATAAAAACGCCCAATTTGTAACCCGTTTACCTAAAAGCAAAACCGCCGTTTTATTTATTTACCCGCGGATAATGCAAAACCTCCCCAAGCGTGACGAGTAGGCCGCTTAAGCCAAAGGCGGTAGCGGTACCTGCTTTATGCAAGAGTGGCTTTGCTGGGGAGGCCGAGCAGGAGGTCGAAGCCCCAACACGTTAGGCCACAGACCAAAGGGACCTTGTTGTTGGCGATGCTTGTTTTGCTGTTTTGCTGTTTTTGTTGCTTTTTTTGTCGTTTTTGTCGCCTCTCGTTTGCCAGTTTTGCTCCTTTTCGTTTTGTTCCAGTGTAGCACACGTCGATGAGTCGGGCTTGGCCAGTCGGCTAAGGGGAAAAGGTCAGGTTCATTCAGTTAACTATCGAGCCTGTTCCGCCAAGCTCGCGCACACAGTCCCATGCCTTCTATTGTGAACAAATGCCGTGTATGGATGCCCGTGATTAGGAGTATTTGTGCCAAGTACCTAGCTTAGAAAAACATGTAGTGGTGGGCCGACGTGTCTTTGTGCGCCCCCTATACCGAATTTCCTCCATCGGTTCGGTGTTGGGCCAGTGCCGGTGCAGAGAAATGACCAAATACTCGTTTACCAGGAGGCAACTTCTTCCTCGTCGCATTTCTGCAGCCAGTGAAGCGAGTGAAGAATGAAGATGGCCACGGGAGGGGTGATCCCGACATATATACTGCCTCTACATGGCCCCAACACCGTCCGAACGAAAGGCCGTGACACGAGATCCCGATGACGGGGGGGGNGGGNGGG
>NW_008804554.1:727351-732385 GCF_000145635.1 Gaeumannomyces tritici R3-111a-1
GGGGGGCCGAGAGCAGCGCGGGGAGCAACATGCATACCGCCCCGAAGGAGGATGCGGCGTCGATACTCGACGTCGAAGCCGCCGAGCAACCGCCGCGACGACGACCCGGTGCCGCTGCTTGAGCATGTATCCACCCGTCTCGAACTACCTACTGCCGCTTCGTGTGCGAGATGGTGGCCATAATGCCGCGCCTACATGCCGGCCTCGGAACCTGTGACACGGCCTAGACGCGCCACTAGCAGGTCCGGGCCTGGAACATGCGCCTGCGCCGCCTGGGCATGGCCCGGGCGCCCTTCCTATTGCTTGTTTGGCAAAGGTATGGATTGCTACGAGTACTAGGAAAGGCAGTAAGTAGATAGAGCTCCAAGCAAACCCAAGTTGTCCAACAGAAACAGGGAGGGATCAGGCGACGGGCAACAAGCTCGACCTTGGTGCCGTAATTACAGATCTGAATCTCCAAGATATCATACTCGGGCGAGCTCATCCCAGGTGGTTTTCTTCTCCTTCCTTGTCCAGGTTTGGTGCGCCGATGACCAGGCCAGAAGAGCCGCTACGACAGGCGCCTAGTAAGGTCACGATCCGCCGGGGCGACGGTAGCAGAACCGCGATGAAGTCGGGGCCGGGCCTCGAAAGCTAAGACATGAAAGAAAAGCCTAGGTGGTGGTGGTGATAGCGTCGTTAATGAGATGAATGTGAAATATATCTTGCTTCATATCTTGTTGTGTTGTATTCTTTGCATGCTTGGGTGCCTCACTACCACGGTCTCCCGAAAAAAGTCTGGACCGCAATTTATTCCCCACCACCACAAAAAAAAGAGCCCATCCGGAAAACTTCGGCACTCCGGCAAAGCAAAAAGCGTTATTGTGGCTATAAGTAATGCCTTTTGCATCAAGATGATTACAAATCCCTTAAACGCGTTTTTTTTTTTTAGGTGTGGAGTGCGGCGCGGGCATATTGTTTGGCTTTGGTGCTGGTACAATTGTAGTGGGAAAGGTAGAGTTTGGGTGGGGGGAAATTTTTGCGGTCCAGACTTTTTTCCGGGCACCGTGGCGGCTTAGTATGGGCTAGATAACTTGTCTTGAGTGGGGCGGCGACGCTGCATTGCTCGGGTTGGTACCCAACTTGCGCATCTGCACTTGCACTGACATGCATATGTATATGAGGTGCAGCATGCACAAGGAAAAAACAAAAGGGACACGGAAACGGGTAAGCTTTGGCCCGCCTGGATACGATGCAACGTTGGCCAACCAGCACTCGAAGCGCCAGACCATGACCAAACGGGCATAAGCTTCCTGCACGCCTTTTTATTTTCATTCTCTTTTTTCCTCTTTTTTCTTTCTTTCTCTCCCCTCCTTGGCGTCGGGATCGTCGCCCGGGGTCTGACACCTGTCTACCCACCCTGCACCCCCTGTCCGACGGCTTCTGAGCTTCAGACTTGGGACGACGACCTCGGAGTCCGGCGCCTGCGGGCGAGTCGAGACCAGTCTCGAAAATTTCGCTAATTTCGGTCCACATGGCCTCTTTGTGAAGCTCGCTGGCGGTAGCTCCTGGGGCAGGCGCCGGGACGAACGACCAGGAGAAATAACCTGCGGGTCCGCCCGGACCCGGGGGTTTGTGCCATTTTGCTCGGTGGTGCTTATCGAATCGATATCACAAAATCCCATTTTTCAACCCATGCAGCGCCACGCACCACGTGCTTCCATCCCTCCGTCACGCGCGCGTCGGACGAATGATGTCCTGCAGGGCGTCTCTCGAGCCGGGGATGGTGCTACTTTTGAAGACCCGGGGTCTGCGAGAAGGATTAGTAGCAGTAAATCTGCACAAAACTAGATGGAGCCTGCCTGCCTGGTGCGTGTGCCCGTCAGGCTTGTTCATCGCATCTCTGCCTAGCATATCAATCGTGAGCGAAACAATGACGGGAAAATATACACAGGGGAGACCTATGTAAAGATAAACACACGACGCAAAGAGGCCGGATCCTGACTGTGCCGCTAGGGAACGTCCAAGCATCGAAGCATTGGGGCGACCATAAAAAAGAATGTTTGCATAGCAGCCCGGTCGCCGGGCCGAGGCTGCCTCCTAGCCGATGGGTTTCGGACAGCTTGCGGCGTTCCCGACAACCGGCCAGCCGAGTTCAGCCAAGCAGCATTGATGTCTTCGCCCTCGTCCTGCCCTGATTTTCGACGGAGAAACTCGGGGGTAACCCACGAGGCACCACCAGCTGGCAGTTTCTTCCCTTCCACGCCCGGATCAAAAAAAATGGAACACTTTTCAATTTTTGCCACAGTGCATACCACCACCAATTGAAAAGTGTTCCGTTTTTTTTTTTTATCCGGGCGTGCCTTCTCCCCTCTCCCCTCGGGCTCAGGCCGGGAACGATTGCGCATGGCTGTGTGCCTGCGTGCCTCCGTGTGGCCTGTCTCGTACAGGTGAACCCCTGACTGTGCGGAGCCTACCCTGCTTGCCTGTGCCCCCATGTCAGGAGTCCGAGAGTTTGGGGGGTGGCTTTTAGCTCCATTTTACAGTGCAGACGTAGAGGAAAATACGACCACCTGTAACACGCCAGGAGGCTCTGCTTTGCCTGCCCCTTTTGTGGCGTGGACGGGAGCGGAGGAGCAGAAGAAGCAGAGCCACGCGACTCCCTTCCCCTCCCGTATCGCGTCACGTACGTACACTGTAAAAAGGAAGAAACAACGGGGTGACCAGGGGAGGAGAAAAATACAAGGTGTATTTATTGCCGAGGAGGGGCGGGCGGGACGCCGGGGCGAGATGTCGCGGCTGGGAAGAGTGCTGGCCCGTATCAAACATGCACAACTCAATCTCACAAAATGGGCAAGCCGACACGGCGGGCATTTTCCCACAGCAAAAGGATAACGCACACTGGCCACTCAGCCACTTGACTGGCACAAGCAAGGGATATGAACGAAAGCATGAGAAACAAACATGCGCCAGCCCGCCAGCCCCAAAGACAAAGAACGGAAAGGGAAACACTGCAGCAGCGAACTGGGATCCAGGTAGTAGGCCTGGCCTGGCTGTGTCCTTTTTTTGTGCGCGTGTTTGGTGGCTCCTGGCAGGCGTGGACTTGACTGGCCCACATGCCAGTTGCGAAACTCAAGTCTGTTGTGCTCGGCCGTCACCGAGATGAATGGGAAAAATAAAAAAGTTCACCGCACAAAACTGGAAAATCCTTCGAGTCGGTAGCGTGTCACGGAGCACGAGAAGGGACGAGAGAGGGGATCATCCTTGTGTCGTCTGGTTTGGGACGGCTCCATAGATTGCCCTTTTGGATCCTGTGGCATTCTTCTCCAAACCACGTCGTGTCGAATCGTCCTGCCACTTTTCCTGTCGTGGTTTAATTGACCCCCCCTTGGACGGACGCGGACGTGGCAGACACAAAGCACACCATGAGGAAGAAGAGGAGGAGGAAGAGGAGTAGCCGAGATTCTCCCCAGGTTCGGAGCGCTTGGTCCCTCGACTGCCCTTTTCGTAATATCTACCCCATGCTCATGGTGCAACCCATCCCGACGAACCCGTCGCCCATCACATCACGGTCTGGCTGGCTGCCCTGCGTGCTGCAGGAGGGCGCACGCACAAATCTGGGCCCTGGCTGGGGAGCTGCTTTCGCGCCCATCGCGAAGCAAGCGTGCGGGGGTGCTGCTGATTGGGCAGCGGGTGCTTTAGCGAGCGCCCAACGGCCAGGCCTTGCTCATCATGTTCTGCCCTCCATGAGGCCACCACACCCCCTCATCCCGATCCGTGCTTGCTTTCTCTGCTCCTGGGAAAGGGGGAAGGAACATCCGCCTTGGAAGGCTAGAAGCGGTCGGCCAGACCGGTCGCATGGCTGGTCGCCCAAGGCGATCGAAAAGAAACAAGCCGAGCTAGCGCGGCGACAGCAGGGGAATGGCCCCATATGAGGGTCTCTCCAGGATGGGCTAGAGGGAGACGAGAGAGCACAGCACAGACGCAGCATCACGGAACAATTCAAATCGGCAAATCAATGATGGCCAATCCACCAAACTCCCCCAACATGATACAGGCGGTGACCACGACGTTATTCTTAGCAACACCACCCGTTCATGTTATGTTCTCTGCACAGACACGCATGCTGGGCGCCGCCAGGCGAGTAAGGGACAGGGCCGACGTATCGATCGGTTGGGAAATACTGGGTGCTGATCGACGGGGGACCCCTCATTTGCTGGCGACGCACTCACGCACTCTCGCGCCAGGCACCCAAGCGGCAGGCGGCAAGCGCCCACGACCACTCCCCCTCGCTCCTGCCGCCTTTGGTTGGCTGTCACCAGCCGTGTGCCAATCGAGCAATCGTGCCAGTTGATTCTTGGGCTGGGCGGGCTGGGCTCCGGGGTGGAGAACCAAGCAGGGAAATGAGGAGCAAAAGCACGAAAAGGAGCTTGTGGCTGTTTTTTTTTCTGCCTCTCTCTCTTTCCTGCATCTCGCACTGCCCAGCCGGATCAATCACGACGCCTGAATATCCGCTAGGGCCAGCCGATCCCTGCACGCACCTCAACCTGGGTGCGTGTGCCACACCACGGCCAGAAGAGAATTGAAGGGCGCCAGGGGGTGCCGGCCGGGGGCCCAACCAGTCGCACGTCCAGGTTTTGGCCACCTCCCGTTGCATGCCACCCTGCCCGGCCAGTGGAGTGGTGCCAGCTCGCCCGATGGCACTGGATGACTGTCTGCCCTGGAGGTGTAGTCCCCATCTTGGGGGACGACTCGCCACTTTGGGCCAATCACGCCCGCCCCCTGGCCTGCCACACGAAGCTCCATCCGCCGCTTGCTGTTTTCTCTCATGGCCAGCCCTCTCTCGTCTTCTCCTTTTTTCCTCTCCTGCTTTTTTTCTTTTCCCTTTTCCTCCTTTCTGTTGTTCAACAACACACCGCCCTTCCTTTTTTCTTCTTCCCTCTCCCTTTTCGAATTTGGTCCGTCGTCGCTGCTGCTAGTCTTACTTTTTTTCCACATTTCTAGAGATCCTTTTCCTCTCCGGAGTGTTGCATCGTAAAAAGAAAAAAAAATACA
>NW_008804554.1:732792-770354 GCF_000145635.1 Gaeumannomyces tritici R3-111a-1
TCTGCCCTGGAGGTGTAGTCCCCATCTTGGGGGACGACTCGCCACTTTGGGCCAATCACGCCCGCCCCCTGGCCTGCCACACGAAGCTCCATCCGCCGCTTGCTGTTTTCTCTCATGGCCAGCCCTCTCTCGTCTTCTCCTTTTTTCCTCTCCTGCTTTTTTTCTTTTCCCTTTTCCTCCTTTCTGTTGTTCAACAACACACCGCCCTTCCTTTTTTCTTCTTCCCTCTCCCTTTTCGAATTTGGTCCGTCGTCGCTGCTGCTAGTCTTACTTTTTTTCCACATTTCTAGAGATCCTTTTCCTCTCCGGAGTGTTGCATCGTAAAAAGAAAAAAAAAAATCACAAAAAAAGTTCGATATTCAATCGTCCAGCGCACAGTTAACCGTCGGTTGTACCTTCCGCACCACTCAGCACACACTGCACAGCAAAGCACAGCACTCGGCACCATCTATCTCCAGGAGAAGAGTTGGAAACCACCACACCGTCGATTTTCACAAAAGGAACACACACACGCATCGCCAGATACCACAAGACCGCATTTAATTCTTTGTACTTTATTCTGCCGCCTTTCTCTTTTCATTACCGCCTCTGGCACATCGTCACCACATTACCACGCCGCATAATTTGTCCCGACCGCCGAAAAACGCCCCCAAGCGCCATTCCCGATCGCCCATCGACGCCGCACAAACTCAACAAGTCTCGTCCATCGGCAGCCCGTGAAGGATTGTTCCATCAGAGACCGTTGATCGCCGGAAGGGGAGAAACACCCGCTCTTGCGTTGTTCTTTTGCAGCCCAGAGGCCGTAATCGCTTTCGGCGCTCATTCGTTGGCTCCTGCCACAAAGAACCAAAGGTCCGCGCACCCCGCACCGTGGGCTTGGCTCGCCCCTGGGCGCTGGCTGCCTGCTGACATCCCTTTTCAGACAAAGGGCACCTTTCCTGTCGAACATCTTTTTGCGCAACTCGCACCTGCCGTGACGGTGCCAACCCGGTCTTTCTTCACCTCCAGCGCCTGGAACGCTTGGATCCTAGACGGCCTCTCTCTCGTTGTGCGACGGTCGCCGCTTCCCGAAAGCGTCTTCAGCCGCCCATTCGCCAGACCGACCCTTGGGGCGTACCATTCATTCTCGCCTTTGTTTTGCCGTCTGCATCTTTCTGCGTTTAGAAGATTGATTAATACTCGTTCTTTGCGCGACGCCATCATCCAAGCATCGCCAATTCTTACAGTCAGTTTCCCTTTCCCTTCTTATTGCCACATAGCGGCCGTTGGGTTTGGATCGTTGTTTTTAAAGCACGCCGCGTTGCAACGGCATCATTCCCCTACCGCCTGTTTCACACAGAAATAAACTCGACGCGACCAGGACAACATCACCGGCTCAAGTCGATTATCACGTCGAACCTCTCCCGCTCGACTAACGCATAGCATCTCGTCCTTTCGCAGAGTTTTGCCATCCTTCGGCTATTTATCCCGTTTTAATTTGGCCGTTCATCGTGGAACTGCGCCTGTCCTAGCCCTCGGCTACCGCATTCTGTTCTTTTCGAATCCAAGTACTTGACGCTCAAGTCGATTGAGCAATGGACGCAGGCGGTCTCGCTCAGATGTCCCAGGCAAACAACTTCGCCATGCGCCCGGCCGGCGGCCTGGCCTCGCGCCGTGGTGGTGGCGGTGTCGCGCCTCTGTCATTCGATGCCCTCAAGTCTCCCGTCGAGCCATCCGCCCCGACTCCCCGCACCACTGCCAGGGCTCACCTACTCGCAGGCTTGCGGACTGCCCCCAAGTCTGCGACGGCTGCCAGCTTTGCCGCCTCCGGAACTGTGACCGGAGTGCCCACCCAGGCCCGCAACAGGAACTCCATGGCTGCTAGCTACGGCCATGACTCTATCCTTAATGGCCCAAGGACCTCGATCCCCACTGGCTTTGCCCTTCAGCAACAACAGCAGCAAGCCTTTGCGGGCTATGCTCAGCAGGCTCAGCAACAAGCCCAGCAGCAGGCTCAAGCCCAGGCTCAGCAGCAGGCCCAGGCCCAAGCTCAAGCTCAGGCTATCCAGCAGCAGCAAGCTCAAGCTCAGGCTATTCAGCAGCAGCAGGCTCGTCTCCAGCAGCAGCTCTACACCGCTGATCAGATTCTCGCTCCTCCCGAGATCCACATCGAGGAGCAGTCACCTGAGAACATGGATCCTGCCGTCTACGCCAACCTCGTCAACACCAACATGTACCTTGCTCAGCAGCAGCAGCGCCTTCAGCAGCAGCTCATGAGCCTGCAGGCTGCCCAGCAGCAGTTCCAGAACCTCAACCTCAATGGACAGTCGGGCTACCAGAACATGTACCAGCAGCAGCAGCAGCAGCAGCAACAGGCCCATCTCAACATGCTGATGCAGGGTATGACCACCGGTCAAGGCACCATCTACACGGTGTTTGACCCCGCCACCGGACAGAACTCGTACTACCTTGACCAGAGCACCGCTCAGAACCAGCAGTACGACCAGTTTAACGGTGGTTACCAGTCTCAGCAGACGCCGCGCGTGCAGGTGTCTCCCCCACCGGCCGAGATGAACAATGGCTTCCGTAACAACTCGCCGCCCCGCAGGTTCGAGTCTCCCGAGCAGCATGCTCCTCTGCCGCCCCCGAGCGCCAATGCCTTCCGTCGTGGCCACAAGAAGTCGGGGTCGGTCTCTAACAAGGATGGCTCTCTCTCCGTCTCGCTCCTTGAGTCCGGCTCCAAGACCCCCGGCCCCAAGACGGCCTCGTTCCCGCTCACCCCCTTGACTGGCGGCTACGGTCCTGGCCAGGCTCGCGCCGGGGAGCATCCCGTTCGCCAGCCGCGTGGCCCTCCCAGCTTTGACGAGCTTCGCACCAAGCCCACCTCCAAGCACGACGGCAGCAAGAACTTTGCCGGCCGTACCCGCCGCTCTGCCCTGAGCAACCTTGTCCGCGCGGGCATCACGCGCCGCGAGGTCAAGAGCACCGGCAGCTCGGGCACCGCTAGCCCCATCTCGGAAATCGCTGAGGAGCTTCCCACCCCCCTTACTGAGGACGGTGAGTCTGTTTCCGGACGCAGCGGGTCCGGCAGCCTCAACGGCGACGACGATGACTGCGCCCCTCCGAGCTCCCGCACCTCGACCGGCAGCTGGGGCGCCATTGGATCGGACCGCCCCAGCTCCCGCCAGAAGAAGGCCCGCCAGCAGAGTGTTGACAGCCTCAGCAACGCTAGCGACAACGAGAGCGGCAGTGTAGGAGGATCGTCCTTTGCCAGCGTCTTCAAGGGTACCAGAAAGCCCCAAGGCAACGAGGCAGTCGGCCAGCGCAAGGCACCCATGATCGTCCTGGGCCGCGGCGCCGAGAAGCGCAAGACTGTCCCCGGCGCGGTCCCAGTCGCCTAAGCTTCTGGACAAGCCAAGATGTGGAGGGGTTTCCTTGTGGACTTTCACGAACGGAGTTCTTTTTTTCTTGGGGACTGTTCTTGCATTGGCCTTTTGTTTTCTCATCTCATTGCCACCGTTCCTTTCACAGCCAAGACGTTTTCTTACATAACGTAATTAACGATCATGCCTCGCGCCCACGTCTCTCATTCCTTCGTTCAGTATCTCTCTCGCGATATCGCGCCTCCCCTCCATAGTGGACGACAGTTCCCGCGCCGGCCTGGGGGGTCGATCATGTTCATTTCGCCCTGGAACGAATCAGAGCAGGTGTCTGTAGCCTGGCTACTGGGCCTCGTGGGTAGATCCTTCGAGTCCTCCGACCACTCTGGTCTTCGCTTCCTGGTTCGTTTCAACTTGTGGTGGATCTGGGTATTGGGGAATAAGAGTCGATACTTCATTTATCTTGGGACTTGCACATTTCCCACGTCAAACGAGGATCCGCCCTTTCATCCATGAATTGTTTCTTTCTCGCCTCATTCGTTCATTCGGTTTTAGTCGATGGACGCCTCCATTTTTGCTCGTCCTGCTCGCGTATGGACCCTCTCGCTGTTGACTTTTTTTTTTATCGTTTCTTTGCTCTGGTTTGATATTTGCGTTTTTGGGAACCGGTTGGTTCACACGGTGGTCGCTTTGGCATCATGCCTGCAATCTCTCGAGACTTCTTTTCTTTTGGTTTCTCCCGGCAGCGGCCGAGGGCATACATTGCCCTCCTGCAGCACGGCCTTCAGAAATGGTTTGAAGTAGTGGGATGGCCAGTGACAGGGACGGTGGCGAGCGATGGGCCTGCGACTATGGTGTTTCGCGAGGCTGCTCTGCCATTTTCTTTCTTTTTAACTACGAGTTTTACCGTCCCGTCGTCCATAGACAAATACAATAGCCATGGTCATCTACCTTGATGCAACTCTTGTTTTACGCGATGTAACTTTCCTGTATCTTGGTTGCCCGGGATTTCGGGTTGCAAATGATAGCATACAAGGATAGACAGACGTGTTCATCAAACATGCTCGCAGGGAAGAAGGCCAAGGTCGATGAGACCCCACGGGCAATTTCCGAAACCAAGGCACGCCTCTCAAGCCTTGTTGTCCGACTCACGCATCAGCTTGTCAAAGTGGCGGAACGCGGCGCGCCTGGGCTCCTCGACGGCGTGGAGCTTGTCGCGCGTGGGGCCGACGATGATCTCGTCCCGGTCCTCGTCGTCCTCGTCGTCGGCCGTCAGGCCGGCCCAGGCCTCGTCGGTGAAGTCGGCCAGGGCCATGCCGAAGTCGCCGAGCCCGGCGGCGACGAGGTCGGGCTGGCGCGAGTGCAGCTCGGTCCTGACGGCGGGCGGGACGATCTCGACGACGCGGATCCCGGGGCGGCGGCCGTTTCCTGAGGAGTGGTGGTGGTGGTGCCGCAGCTGGGAGCGCAGGGTCCAGGCGAACGAGTGCAGCGCCGCCTTGGTGGCGCAGTAGCTGGCGCAGCGGGCCATGGGCACCAGGGCGAGGCCCGACGAGACGAGGACGATGGCGGCCGGGGAGCCGGACGCGACGCGGAGGGAGAGGTGCGGGAGGAAGTGGGCGGTTGTCTGGACCGGGGAGAGGTAGTTGAGGGCGGTCTCGGACGCGACGGTGGCGGCCAGGTCGGCGGCGGCGCCGCCGCCGTCGTCGGTGAGGGCACGGGTGAAGTCGGTCGTGTTCTGGACGCCGGCGTTGAGGACGATGCAGTCGAGGGAGGGGTACTTGGTCGTGATGCTGTCGTGGTTGTTGTTAGTTGTGTCCCATGAGGGTGGTAAAGATGTTACCCTAGGTAGGTACAGTATATAGCACGAACTCCTTGGCCCAACCCTCCAGACTTGCCAGGTCGGCCACGTCGTGCTGCTCGACGGCGAGCTTCTCGGGCCCGTGCCTGGCGGCCAGCTCGTCGAGGCGGTCGCGGCGCCGGCCGACGGCGACGACGAAGATGCCGTTGGCCACCATGCGCTCGGCCAGGGCGCGGCCGATGCCCGACGTGGCGCCCGTGACGAGGACAGTCTTGTACGGGAAGGGCATTGTGGGGTTTATGGCGTGGCGTTTGGCCCGAGAGTCGGGGGGAACGTTACGGGGAACGACGATGTTGGTGTGTTGTGCCCGGTCTGATGCTGCGCTGGGTAATTACATCATGATGTCGGCGTCTCGGCGGATGGGATGGCGGTTACCCCGCCTTATTGATTTGAGGCTGCTTTCTTATCTGATGGGCTGGTTCGGATGCTTCCCTAATGGAACAGCATGTGCTGCGTGCCGCCCCATGCTGGATAGGTAAAAAGACAAGCAACAAGGGCCAGGTCATTGTCTATCGATGGCCTCGCCATGTTCTCGCAGCATGCGCCACAAGGCATGGCTCAGAGGCTGGAATTACATAAGATATTACGTTCTTGGCTGAACTTTTGGCTCGGCGCTCACGTTTTAGCAAATGCCAACACCGATAAGATGAGCCAGGAGCGGAGGAGTCGCAGGAGTCATGGCGGCCTCGGGCCTGTTCTGCCCCGGGGGCCTCAATTGACGGCTAGCAGAGTGTCTATCGCAGTATTTCCTGCCCTCGATTGCGTGCTTTGCTCTGCAGCGGTGAGGCCTGTCTTGTGGGAGTGTGAGACGGGCGAAGGAGATTCTGATTTGCGCGGCCAGCTCACAAAGCCCAGCACGGCCAAAGGTTCAGGGCAAGGGGTGGATGACCAATGAGGTGGGGCGGTGGGCGCTATCTTGTCCCAATGCTGGGCCTGTGACCTGTGGCTCCCCTGAACTTTTGGGGGCAGAGGGTTCTCCCTGTGCTCAATGATCCCAATAAAACCTGCGTGCTCACTGTCCTGTGCTGTGTCCTGGCGACTGCCCTCGCACGCGCCAGTAAAACCATAGCCGCCGACGCAGCGAGACTAAAACCCGACCAGGAAAACAAGACACGGGCGAGAAGCCGCCGGAGCAGCACCCGCCAGACACGCTCGGTTGGGGCCAGCTTGATGGCGAGTCCCATGACTGCCCCTGCAGCAGCAAGACGTCATTGTCCGCCATCACGGGCTCCAGCGCAGACGCAGGCGCAGGCACATGCCGTGGCCTGTCCGCAGCCCTTCCCGACACCGGCCCCTCCCCTGACAGGAGGCTGAACGAACCGCCGCCACCCTCCCTTGCGAGCCATTGCCTTTTGTTGTCATCTTTTACCTAAACTAGACTCGACGCGGCACACGCTGCTGATCCCGATCCCGGCTGCTCGCGTCGCAACGCTTGCGCTGTCTCGTCTGGCGCTGCCAGCCCCAGAGCATAGCCTCGCCGCCGCCAACACCACCTCCCTCCAAACCGCCATGGACGACCGACGCCCCGGGCTCCTACGTCCGACCGAAGGCCGCTCCGGCACCCCCCTCCTCTACAAGCCCGACCGCGACCCTGACCGCGGGCGCACAAACTACTCGAGCCCGCAGCGCCGCGGCTCGCCCGGCCTGGTGACGGCCTCGTCGTCCGACGCGGCGCCCCTGACGCCCCGCTCGGCGACCACGCCCATGATGCCTCCGCTCTCGCGCCGGTCCACGCTGCGGTCGCGCTCGCCGCCGTCGGCCGCCGCGTCCATGGCGGCGCGGCGCAAGTACACGTACGCGGGCGTCTTCCTCGTCATCTCGCTCGTCTCCTTCACGGTCCAGACGGAGCTGGCGTCGGTGGTGCAAAAGGCCGGCTGGGCCAAGCCCTACTGCATGCTCTACCTGACGCACGGGTCCTGGTCCATGCTCTGGCCGGTGCAGCTCGCCATCCTGCGGCTGCAGAAGCGCGACGTGCCGTGGCCCGTCTTCTGGCGCCGCCACGTCTGGCTCATCCGCTCCACCGCCGTCATGGTCGAGCGCCAGAACCTGGACCTGCCGCGCGGCTACGGCGAGCAGCGCTTCAGCCCCTGGCGCTACCTGGCCCGCACCACGGCCGTCGTCACCACGTCCCTGACGGTCGCCGGCCTGAGCTGGTACATCGCCGTCAACATGACCACGCCGAGCGACCTGACGGCCATCTACAACTGCAGCGCCTTCTTCGCCTACGCCTTTAGCGTCCCGCTGCTCGGCGAGCGCCTCCGCCTCGGCAAGAGCATCGCCGTCGGCATTGCTATTGTCGGCGTCATGGTTGTTGCGTACGGTGATGGAGGTGCCCGTAATCCTCCCCCCGTGCACGGCGCGCCCATCACCTCTCCGGGCAGAGACGGGGCCGACGCCGGCGCCGCCTCCCTGCTGGCCAGGGCGGCGACGGCGGGGCCCGGCGAGGACCCCGGCATCCGGTTCCTGGGCAACCTCATCATCGGCGGCGGGTCCGTCCTCTACGGGCTGTACGAGGTGCTGTACAAGCGCTTCGCCTGCCCACCCGAGGGCTGCTCGCCGGGGCGCGGCATGATCTTCGCCAACACGTTCGGCAGCCTGATCGGGCTCTTCACGCTCACGGTGCTGTGGCTGCCGCTCCCCTTCCTGCACGTGCTCGGGATCGAGACGTTTGAGCTGCCGACGGGCGACGTCGCGTGGTACCTGCTCGTCAGCGTCGTCATGAATGCCACCTTTGCCGGCTCGTTCCTGGTGCTCATCAGCCTGACGGGGCCCGTGCTGAGCAGCGTGGCGGCGCTGCTGACCATCTTCACGGTGGCGCTGGCCGACTGGGTCGTCAAGCGCGAGCCGCTGAGCGGGGCCGCCGTCGCGGGCGGCGGCATGATCATGGTGGCCTTTGCCATGCTCAGCTGGAGCACGTACCGCGAGATGGCCGAGGAGGAGGAGGAGAAGCGCAGGGCGGTCGACATGACGGACAATGACACGGACGACGAGGAGGATGAGGATGAGGAGAACGTCTAGAGCGGAGGATTTTTCACTTTTTTTTTTCTTTTCTTTTTTCTTTTTCTTCTGGGCCTTACCATGGCGCATCTTATAGAACATCTACACACCGATACAGGATAGAGGCATTGGGCTAGGCGGCACGCCCGAAACCACACAACACAACACAAGGCAACACAACACAAGACAACAAGAACAAAAACAACACGGGCTGGCAACATATAGAAGCGGTGACGGAAGGGTCTGGAAGAGGCTGGCTGGGAGGCATTGAGCCTGAATTTTGTTTATGCTCGGCCAAGCGCTCCGAGACACCCATTCTACAGGGCGTTAGTTGGATACAATTCAGCATCTTGCAGCGCTCTTCTGTGTGGGAATCCCTGGAGACGGCTTGACACGTGAGACACTTTAAGGGCCCCTGTCACGGCAACGTGCCCCACATGGCCAGGTCACATTGAGCGGGCGGCTGCCATGCCGTGCCGATGCAACCACCATGCACGTCCGCCGCCCCTCAACAGAGCCCATTTGACGCGGGCTGGCTCCTTGACCTGTTCGACGAACAGCTGTGATGCCATAGGTAGGTAGCTCCCAGAGACGCCATTACGCCATTAAACCTAGAAGACAGCTGGGCGAGATAAGCCTCTGCCGCCGCCGAGACAAGCACCTTGGGGCTCTCTAACAATTGAACTTGTGCCTGGTCAAGTCCACAGCTAACCTGTTCGCCAAGTCTTCCCCCCCTCAGTCCTCGAGGTCAACCCCACGAACAAGAAAGCCCCAATGGCCGAGTCTCCAACCCCTGCCCTGCCGGCCAGGGAGCGGTCCGCCGCCCCTCCCCCCACGGCCATCGAGGACCTGCCCAACGAGCTGCTCTCGCACATCTTCACCTTCCTCGATGGGCCCGCCGCCCCCTCGGACGCCCGCCTGCACGACCAGCCCAGCGCCCGCCTCTTTGCGCCCGCCGCCGGCGACCTCCCCCCGCCGCCGCAGCAGCTGCTGCCGCTCAAGAGCGCCTCGGCCGTCAGCCGGCGCTGGCGCGCCATCTCGCTGCCCGTCCTCTTCCGCCACGTCGTCTGGCCCGTCGACCGATGGGAGCTGCTGCTGGTCGAGCAGGAGGCCGACCGCGTCGCTGCCGTGCCGCTGCTCGATTTCGTCAGGACCAACGGTCTTGGGCCCTCGGTCCTGACGCTGACCATGGTCGTGGGCGACAGCCTCGCCGGCATGTACCGGCTGCAGGCCGAGGACGACGACGACGACGACGACGAGGACGTGACGGACCGAGTGCAGGAGTCCCCACGGCAGCAGCAGTGTGGCGACGAGGACGACAGTCATCAGGACCAGGAGGACAGCAGCAGCCGCCGCGTCTCGCGCGTCGTGGATGACCAGCCCGAGCCGGAGCGGTCCGTCACGTACAACGAGGACAACAACTGGCTGTGGGACGTCATCTTGGGGCTCGTCGACCCGCTGCGCCTCACGCTCGTGGCGCCGCCGCGCATGCTGGCGTCGCTGCTGTCGCGCATGGTGTTCCTGGGCGACGCCTGCAGCTTCGGGCCCTCGCTGCACCTGCTGTCGCTGTCGCGCGCCCGCCGCGGTGGGTCGGCCCCGGCCCGCGGCGCAGCTGTGGGCTGCTCCCGCAAGGGTAAGGAAAAGGAAAGGGAAAGGGAGGCGACGCGCCCAGGGCAGCCCTCGTCCTCTTCCGCCCCGCCGAGGCAGCAGGGCCTGCGACGCGTCCCCTGCCGGCTCTTCACCGCGCGGGCCTGGACGTCGGTGCTGCTCAACGAAGGGTCCTCGGCGCGCGTCTACTCGGCGCCCGAGTTCTACACCAAGCGGCCGCCCTCCATCCTAGATGCGCTCCTGGGCGCGGGAGAGTTCCCCAACGACGAGCGCCTCATCCCGCCGCGCGTGCGCTCCCTGTCGTACGTGGCCGTGTTCCCACTCTCGGCCCACTTCGCGACGCTGGTGCGCCACCTGCCGCCCCTGGACCGGCTGTTTGTGCAGGTCGTGCCGCGCGACGACGACGACGTCTTTGGCGACGTGCTGGAGAGGACCAGGCGGCGGCTGGGGAGCAGGCAGCGGCCCGTGGACCCGCAGGACCTGTGGATCGAGCGCAACGCGGCCTACAGCCTCGTGATCCGCGCCATGGTGGACGGCCGCCGCAGGGGCTACTGGCGCCAGCTGCGCGAGTTCGAGTCGGGCGACGCCGCGGACCGCGAGGCCTGGGAGCTGGCGGTGCAGTACGTGCGCATGGCGGGGCGGGCGTGGCGCGTCGCGGGAGATGGGGTGTTTTGCCGCCGCGAGGGGTATGAAGAGGAGGGGGACGATGGGGGTGGTGGTGGTGGTGGTGATGATGACGGCTATGAGGATGGTCACGACGATGATGATGAAGATGATGTTGAAGATGATGATGAAGATGATGATGAAGATGATGATGACCATGATGGTTATCACGGCGGGTTCGGTGGCATGCTGCCGCTCATCGGCGAGGACGGCCCCGAAGACGACGATGACGACGAGTCCATCGTCGAGATCATCGAGATGCACGGCGGCGGCGGCGGCAGTGGAGGCGGGGTTGGGGGGAGCGGAAACGGAGGGGCAGGGTCCGCGCATCAAGGGGGTGAGGAGTCGGACGAGGAGGATGAAGCGTCCGTTGCCGACTCGCCATTCCTGTCAGTACCGTGATTTTCTCTTTTCTACTTGTTGGAACCGTGGGGAAAGACGTGGGTTTGTGTCGCTTGTTTCATTTGGGTGGCTAATATTAAAGACGGCGGCGTACGAAAAAGGAGCGGTCGGCTAAGGCGCATCGCCTTCAACGGCACCGAGAGGCTGCCCGTGTCGAGCCGGTATTTTTATTCCGACTGACGGGGAGCTAGAGAGTTTGATCTCGGTACCTTTCAGTTGTTTATACATGTCTCTAAGCGTGATGGGTATGAGCTTTCTCAAGGCCATGTTGCTCTTGCTTTTTGTTGTTCAAGGTCTGTATTACCTTAGTGCTCGGAAGAGTCCTGTTGGTGGTGGACAAGGATGGTTGTCTTTTTATGTAGCCGAGGTTATCCCCAGATCACGAAAGACTCGTCCCTCCCCCTCTCACGATTGGGGGACTTGTCATCACATTACTCCATGTGTGTCATGTGTACTTCTGGTCCTTCCGGTCGTGAATGCGCACACAACCGGACCGGCTGGATCCAACGCTGCTGCTTGAGCCCCGGCTTCTTCTGGCTACTCTCGCACCGGTCGAATATCCCCGATCAATAGCTCGTGGTAAACCAACACTGCAAAGATGGCAATGACCTTGACTCATAGGAATCCTGTTTTATAATTCTACTGCTTACACTACACCAAGTCCGCATGGGTCCTTAGGCAAATAGCCCACCCTCGCCCGCGTTTTTCTTTCTCTTTCTTTCTTTTTTGTTTTGTTTTACCAACAACGGCCCATCGGCCGCCAGAGCTCCTTGCTCCTTGCTCCTCCTCCTCCTCCTCCTCCTCCTCCTCCCCTAGTCCGAATACGGCGCCCGCAGCTCCTGCCACCCGGCCGCCACCAGGCTCCGGCCGGGCGTGTCCACGTCGCCCACGCCCTGCCAGTAGAACAGGCCGGCGAGCCGGTTTGCGCGGGCGTAGCGCGCCTTGAGGCGCACCGTTTCCGGCGTGTCGAGCGACACGAACCCCATATTGTTGCCGCCACCGCCATCGTTTTCGTCGACGTAGCACGCCGCGCCCGCCTCCTCGTCCACGCGCGCCAGCCCGTCCACCGCGTCCGCGGCCAGGTCGCGGTAGTCGACCTCGGTGGCGGCCGAGTAGGCGTCCCCGGGGCCCCGGGCCCCCGCGAAGCACCGCGCGTAGGCGGGGATGCCGAGCGCCACCTTTGATGGGTGCACGCCGTGCGCGATCAGGTATGATACGCCCGCCTGGCCCGACGGCGACTGCTGCTGCTGCGGGTCCGACGGCGGCAGTGGCGGTGGTGCGCGCAGCTGGGCCTGGTGGCCGGCGGCCGGGGTCCAGGGGCCCGAGAAGTCGTACGACATGAGGTTGAGGTAGTCGATCAGCGGCGCCAGGTGCGCGAGCGGGATGTGGCGCAGCGCCCACTGGCCGCAGGGGAGGGCCGTGGCGAGCACGTAGCGCGGGGCCGGGAGGGCGTCGCGCAGGGCGTGCATGAGAGCGAGGTAGTCGCGGCCCTGGGCGTCATTGGCGGGCTGCTCCCAGTCGACTGTGTGGGGTCAGTAAGCTGATCGGGATGGAGGGGGAGGGGGAGGGGCCAGGGGTAGGTTTGGCTGCAAAGGGCTGCTCACTGTCGACGCCGTCAAAGCCGTGCGTGTCGACAAAGTTGCGCGCCTGCGCCGCAAAGGTGCTGCGGGCCCGCGAGCTCGCGGCCAGGGCCGGGAACGGGCCGCTGCCCTCGCCGCCGCCAAAGGTCGCGATCGTCTTGATGCCCGGGTTGTCGCGCTTGATCTGGGCCACGGCGGCGATGCAGCCGTTGACGCCGTCCACGTCGATGCCCAGGTCGGCCCATTCGTCATTGAGCTGGCGTTGGTGAGGTGTGCTGGTAAGCATTTGCTCGTCGCATTCCGTCTTTGGAGTAGGAGTGGGAGAGACGGGTACGTACCTTGATCTTGCCGCTCTCGGTGACTCTGGCGCGGGTCTGCCGTTAGTGTCTCTACCTGTCTGTCTCGGGAGCACGCGTAGCTCTGGGAAGAAAGCTCTTGGCTGACGTACCCGACGAATGCGTAGTAGATGTGCGTGATGCATTTGACCTGCAGGGCAGAGGGCGGCAGGTCTTTGTAGACGCGCCAGTTGGGGTAGTAGACTGCGTTGATGTATTGCCTAGGCATGTCGCTGCTGTTGCTGCTCTGGCCTGTTTTAGGTTGAAGGGTCTGAAGGTAAGAAACGAGAGGTAGCTGAAGACTGGCCTGATGATATGGCTGCTGGGCACAAGGGTGGTATGTCTACACGACGACGGTCAAGTTCGAGGGGCTGTGTCTCGGACCATTTTGCCTAGCGTTCCACAAACTCGGGGCGGTGCCCTTGGCTGGGACCCGAGAGCCCAATGGGAAGCGTCGACGTCGAGGCCACATTCCTCTACTATCCGTATTCCGACCGCGGCTGCTGTCCGCCATCTATCGTCCCTGGTGGGTTGGATGCACCCTTGTGATGGAGGCAGGCATGACGGAGGCTACGGAATGGAATCGGGTGGGTATGGCAGCGGATATCGCCAGGAGCTGCGACTTACAAATTGGAGGAACCTCGCGCTCCGTATTTAGAGTTCAATGACGATTAGACACGGGCCGTCGGGGTTGGTTGCGTCTAGCCCATACGGGAAACGACAAGGAACACGCAAGGCATCAGGCAATCATCAAGGCAGAATCCAAGAGTAGACGATAGTAGATCCCATTGGAAGCGCTATCATAGAGAGGTAGGTACAAAAGGGGCACAAAGATGAAAACACACCATGCGTTCCAGTTCCGGAAATATTTACAGGTTTGAAAAGAATACGCGCCGTCATCAGACAGAGGCGTCGAGATTCAGATGTTTTTTTTGCACCGTCCATCACCGAGTGGTGATGGCGGCGCACAGAAAGGGGGAGCGCTTGGCCTTTGCCTGCCTTTCGAGGGTGGCGCTCGCACCACCCCGGTTGTTTTTTGGTTTGGAGGGATGTCGGGGGATGGATGCGATGGTCGCACGCTCTTTACTGAGACTGCTCAGCCATGCGGAGCTCCTTGGCGTGGCGGCGGGCCTTCTTGTTGCACTTGGGCTTGCCGGACGCGACGGGGGCAGCGGCGGCGGACGAGCTGCCGGCGACAGGGGCGGAGGAGGCGGTGGGGAGGCTGGCGACAGGGGCGGAGGTGGTGGTGGGCATGCCGGCGACGGGGGCGGCAGACGAGGTCGGCTTGGTGGCGGCGGGCAGCGAGGTGGTGGGCTTCTGGACGGGCTGCTGGACGGGCTCCGTCTCATTGGCGGCGGCGGCGCCGCTGTTGCCGCCGGTCCAGACGGCCGGGCCGGGCATGGGGTAGGGCTTGAAGCCGTTGTAGATGCTGAAGTTGAAGGACGGGTCGTCCTTCTTGTAGCCGCCCGGGAACTTGATCATGGGGCCCGGCTGGCCGTTGCCGCCGCCCGTGACGCGCACCTGGGCGCAGCTCATGTAGAACTCGGCCTGGCCGAAGTGGGCCTGGTGCAGGCCGATGTGCTCGACGCGGACCAGGTAGTCGCCGTTGGGCACGTCCTTGGGCAGGCGGAACTCGATGACGGACTTGTCGTACGAGCACCAGGCGTCGCGCGTGAAGTCCTTGGACTTGTCGCACACGCCGTCCTCGTACACCTTGAACCAGTCGCCATCGCCCTGGTACTTGTCGACCGTCGTGGGCGCCTTGGACAGGTAGACGGAGCTGGGGCCCGGGTGGCCCATGGCGCCCACGGCCAGCTTGAAGCCGAGCTTGTCGCCCGCCTTGACGTCGGCGATCTTGGTCCGGGACTGCGACTGGAACGCGCCCACGTTGCAGCGCATCTCGGGGCCGTCGGGAGTGGCGTTGTCGCGCAGGCCAGCCCACTTGGTCGGGTTGTACTTGGCCTGGCGCGTGTTGAGGAGCACGTACTCGTCGTTGCGGGTCTCGACGTCGTTGATAATGAGCTTGTTGAAGAAGTAGTGGGCCGAGGCCTGGTGGGCCATGGCGAGGGCGGTGGCGAGGACGGTGTACTTCATCTTGGCGGTTGAGAGTGTTTGTTGTTTTTTTGCTGGCAGGAAAGGCCTGAAGAAAAGGGATCTGTATCTGGGGCTGGAGAGAAGTAAAGGTCTGGCCTGTGAGAATGAGAGTACTGGCTCTTACGAGAAAGAGAGTTGGAATCAACAGAAGCCGGAAGGCGAAGGAATGACTAGGGTGAAGGAACTGGAAAAGGAACGACTGTGAGTACGCTTGATGGTGCGATGGGGAGAGAAGATCTAAATCCAGTCCAAGCAGCAGAGGAAGCACGACTTATATATCTTGATTGTTTCCAACCAACCCCCCCTTGATCCTCCCGCCTCGACACACTCTCTCCCTGCCCCTCCATCGCCAAAACCCTGGTCCGCGGGTAGACAGACGCTGGCGGCACGTCGCTGGCTGGCAGCAGAAGCCGTGGGGCCACACACGCCCTCCCACCGCCCCCGACTGCGTCCTGTTATTCCGGAGAATTTGAGCGTGGGGCGGGAGGAAGGGCCAGGGGTCGTCTGGAATATCGGACGGGCGCCATGCACCTCGTCCCGCAGCAGCGGCGGCGGCTCCGCTCAGAAGGATCGAGGGCCCTGCATGGACCCCTGTCAGACACGCTGGACGGAGTGCTGGGCACTGGAGCTGACTTTCTAGCCGGGCCATGGTGAGAGACGACTCTGCAGCTGCTGTCGTTTTTGGCCACTATCTGGAGACGCAGAACAAGCATCAAGAGCCGAAAGTTCGTCCCTTCTGGCTACCATAACATTGGGACCTACGGCACACCCAGAATGGAGAAGAACGGGAAAAGGCTCAGCTGTACTGTGGTACATTGTACCGTAGCATTTGGCAGTGTAGCCACACGACGGGTACCCGCCCGTCTGAACCCTACCCCAGACGTCGATCCCTTTCGTCCCATCCCTTGGATTTGCAGGCAGGCGGGGGGACAGCACTGCAGAAACCCGCGTGATTTTTCTCTGCCACGGAATCTTCACAGACCACCAAAAGGAGCAACCCGGACTTTTGGCCCGTTAAAAAACCGCCAAGATGGCAGAACCAGCATCTTGAAACCACCGGAGCCGCCTGGCCAGATGCCCCACCCAGTCCTCGGTTAGCCTTGACACTGGGGTCACCAATCTCGCTGCTCAACGTCATGTCGCCGCCGTGCCGGCCGCCTGATTGGTGGGATTCCAGCGAGCGTTGGGCTGCACGTTCTGTTGGAGTCTTGGGGATCCCAGGCGTTTAAAAGCAAATGGGGAGGATCGCTTCAGGGGCTGCCAGCCGGGGCTGCAGCAATGCGCCGCTCCCGCGACCTCGTATGTACTAATGTTTGGTGTTTGGTGTTTGACATTGATAGACAGCTCCTATCGGCTGGCTGTCTTGGCCGTTTTCTTCGCTTCGCTGTCGTCCGCTGTCGACTGGGGATGGAATTGTCGGCTTTGGGGCCTTGCGCTCCAGTGCCATAGAAATGCTTCATATCCATGCCGTCCATGCTGCTCGGACACAAAATTGTGCGGTGGTTCAACACTACGTACTTCATCGTATTATGAACTCACGATCCATAATCCCCCGTGATATCGCCTGGACCCGTCTGCTGCCCCGTTGTATTCCAAGATCTTCAAACCCCGCGCCTACGGTACAGATAAACGGTGCGGGGACTACCACGCTTGGGTAATGCTTACTAGCCTGTCCACCCCCTCGGTAAGCGCAGGGATATATTAACATGTCGACAGCCTCGACCTTGCCACTCGCCCGCCTGCCCAATAGTCCGCAGACCAGCGCCTGGGTCATGTGGGGGCCGAACCAGAGAAAGAGGCCTGTCTCCGCTCACCGAGGCACGCCGTTGACGGCTGACCTGAAACTGTAATTAGGCTTGCGAACGCCTCCAGGGAGCCCGTGGCTTAAACACACGCCATTCCTCCGACTGGGGTGGGAACTACACCTGGTTGTTCCGTGGAATCACAGCCTTGCTTTCAGATAATGCTATTCTCCTTCGACGTTACAGTGATTTCCCTAAAGCAAGCGGAGCTGGCCTCGCTCGGGAAGTGCCAGCAAGCCAAGATACGGGATATCTTTCGAATCTGCCGCCAGCTGCCGCCGCCTCCCTGCTCATGTCCTTGCTCTCTCCTCCTTAACCATGATATCGAAGCAAAAGGGGCTGGGGGCGGGATTACTAGCCTCCCAGCTTTCTGCATCTATTTCTCCGTGCATTTCTCCGCCCATAGCATCCAAGCATGTCGACAGCCCAACCTCACCGCTCATGCCTCGCGGTAACTTGGCAACATGCGCCTGCCCATTGACCCTGACCGCCGGCGTTGCTCTCACTGCTTGAATCGCGTGCATAAGGGCGAGGTCGGCCCCAGGACTGCATCCGCACCCGCGCGGCCGGAGGAGCGAGAATCGGTGATGCTAGGCTTGCGATGAACACTAGGAGAGCCTGGACTGAGCGTCGCCTTGCACGGTTGCCGTGTAGAATCAGTGTGCGGTGCGCTGGATCATTGGCAGCTTTGAGCTTTTAACGAGGTTAACGGAATATCCAGTAGGGAGTTCACCTTGTAGATACCCGCGTTTGATAGTTGCTTTGTACATGCCCCGTGAGGCCAACCTCCTTATGCCGTTGGTGTGCTAGTACCCGATGTCGGCTTGATATTTTCTGGCTATTAAAAAAGGGGGAGTGTTATATCACCCCGCGCGTATTACTATTTAACCCCAAAATAGCGGAGTCACCGTGCAACACAAACTGTCAAGGTACCGCGACTAGTTTGGGTGGGGGATCCGTGCTTTTCTGTAAGGGGATCTGACAGGGAGGCGGTCAGATCACCGCCACAGCGCCACAAGGGGTGCTTGAGCCAACAGGCACGAGCCTCCCCGCGGGGACCCATGAGCCTCAGGCCACAAGGGTCCGTCACGTGACAAGGGCCAAGGAGGCCATGGGTCAAAGCCAGCTTGTGGGAGGCAATTCAGGCTAATTCCTCCCCAAGCTGAAGTTGTTGTTTCTACCCTATAGTGATATAGGACTTTAGACCCAATCAGACTCTCTGCTTTATCGTAATCACCTCGTACGGCCTTCGGCCTAACCCCGTGACAAGATGGAACCAAGGGCAGTGTAAAGTAAGTGTAAAGTAAGGGGGGGAAATGTATAAGGGGGAAAGGAGAGTAGGAAGAAAGGATAGTAAAAAGGAAAGGATAGTACAAAGAGGAAAGGACAGTAGAAAGAGGAGAAGATGGTAGATAGCAGACATAATGGCACATGGAATGGAAGAAATGGGGGATATAAATAGGAACATGTTTGCAGGAAGCCCGTCCAATCCATCTTGGAGAGGGATCGAGGGAACATCTGGATTACTCACGTAGTGCAATACCTCCAGGAACTGCTTTTCCCTGAGCCATAAAAGTGCCCATCTCACAAGATCGGAAGGACCTTTGCCGTGGTACTTTATAACTTTTACTACGATATCCCCCAGGAGTTCCGAGTGGCGGCCGAGGAATACGCTAAGTCAGTGCACCCCCTGTCCGCGCACTCTGTAAGCCCACAACATGGAATCTTCTAAAGTACTCCCGCCCTCCTATTTCCGTCAATTCTAATCCGTTTTCCTTACTTTTTTCTGCATTTTAATGCCCAAATGCCAAAGAAGCGGTATATAAAAGAAGACGTTAAGCGAGCCTTTGATGCGGTGCGCACAAAAGGAGGGATCCGGAGGGCCGCCCGGCTATATAGGATCCCAAAGTTTACCTTTAGGGGTTGCATAAAAGGCGCCTTACTTATTTAGCAATTACAAAAGGAGTATTAACGGATAGCCTTTAAGCAGGAAAAGCGCTTAGCTAACTGGATTTTATTACAAAATTCTTTAGGCCTTTTACCAACGCACGCGGAAATCCGGTTTTTTGCCGAAAATATTTTCCGCAACGGAAGGCCTTTTTAGCCGTTTGGGAAGCATTGAATATAAGCTTTTTTAAGCCGGTATTTAAAAATCCGTACCGGGAAGGCCCGGCGGATAAAATTTGTACGGGTTTAAAAGGTTATTATTAATATAATAAAGCAATGGTAAAAACGCTTCCTTATCCCGGAAATGGCCGTTATTAAGCCGGAAAATACGTATAACGCTAATAAGGGTAATTTGCAAAAGGGAAAAACCGGTAACGGGATCGTTTTAAGCCTTGCTAAAGCCCGGGCTTTGCAACGTAAAAACCTTGGGTTACGCATTTGAACCTTTTTTATCGAATGCATTTCGGCTACGAAAGTATTATTGCTTTTTTTTATTATTTTTAAAAGGAAAAGCGTGCAAAAGCAATGGTTTTTTGCAAATTTGGCCCTTTTTTAAAAGTGGGAGTTTATTGCTACAAATAACGGCTGGACCAATAATTGCACGGGCTTAAAATGGCTGCAAAAGGTTTTTATCTTTCGCACTAAACTTTTTTTTTTTGCTTTTCGCCTTTTGATTTTGGATAAGCACGAATTGCACGTTATTACAAAATTTATGCTTTTATGCTTTCGGAACGACATTTTCTTATTTTATTTGCTTGCTTACACGTCCTACGTGCTGCAGCCTTTCGACCTTGCCGTATTTAGCCCTTTAAAATAAGCATATCGGAAGGAAATCGGGTTTAAAGCCTTATTTACTTGCTTAACGGTGGTAAAAAAGCGCCAATTTTTATCCGTTTATTACCACGTACGATCCGTGGCCTTAATTCCCCATATAATTTTATCGGGGTGGCGGGCCTTTGGCTTATGGCCTTTCAACATGGCCAAACCCTTTATAAATCGCTTTATTTTTAATAATGGTGGCCAAAACAGCCAGCAAGCCCAAATTTAACAATTTGCAAAGGATAACAAAGCCAAAAAACGTTTAACGATTTTATCCCGAACGTTCCAAGTGCTATAAAAAACCCCCAAGCGATCGAAAAAGTTGGCCACCCAGATTAGCATTATTAAGGCCCGCTTTCCCGTAAGCCTTACAATACGACTATTTTTTAAAAAGCTTTAAAAAAGTTACAGCGGGCACGAATACGATTTGGCTAAGGCCCGGCAAAAAATCAAGCAATTAAAAGGCCAATTAAAAGCATTACAGCTTTGCAAAAAGAAAAGGGTGGCCGCGGATCCTAACGAAGCTTTTGTGGATATCCGTTAAATTGCTGCAACGAGGGGGGAAGATTTGCAAGAGGGAAATAATGCGTTTAAAAGCCCGAACGAATTTGATTAGGATTTAGTTTCGTTTTGCATTGAGGTGGCTTGAATAGAGGTAGAAATTTGCAGTTAAATGTAGTAGGTTTGGTGTTGATCGGATCCTTACAGAGTGCGCGGACAGGGGGGTGCGCGGACAGGGGGTGCACTGACTTAGCGGTTAACGTACTTGCGCTATACTAGAGGCGATTCAAACGGTAGCTAGCCGTATCTCACGGAGAGGCCGCAGTAGCAGCAGCACTGCTGGCAAAAAATTGGCGCCCCGCTGCCCCCCAGTAAGCGATCCTGTTCGGCATCCCTAACGAAGGCTAGCGGGGACGCGGCAAGCTGCATCTGACTCACCCAGCTTCGCGGATTCGCCCTCATGCCCCAGATCGAATACTCCGGGGCAAGAAGAAAACTAAATGATAGATACAAGTTGAAGATTCCCGGAATCCCAAAGCTGTCCCTCCATCATGCCATCAATATAGGCCGGGCCCAGCATAGTCCACGAGTTTGGATCTTTCCCTTGCGGTCTCAAGATCATTGGCCGGTCAACGCCGCTGCATACGAAGATAGCGTCCCCCTCCCGTATTAACATGTTTGCAGAGCCCAAGAATCCGTGCTTGGTGACAAAGAGCAGCCGGTCGGCATTGAACATCCATATGGCATGATTCAATGCCGACGTTTTGGGGCACATCTTTAGTGCACATAGCGTCTGCCACTCCTCCTCGTCCTGGCATCTCGTCATCATGAAGCGGAACCAAAGGTTGCGCCGATGCTCTTTGAAACCTTTCCGACGTTCGAGCCTCCAGTTTGCTTCCATGAAGGCGTGGGATCTGTCCTGCCTCTTGTCTATCAGGTGCATCCACGAAAACATGGCGGCGGGCGGATAGCACGCTTGCTGGCGGAGGGTGAGGACCTTTTCCAGTGCGCCCACCACGCCTTCGCACGAGCCGTACGTCGCCCACAGGGAATCGATGTGCTTTTCAACGAGTGCATTCCATTCCCGATAGGCCCGGACGGTTTCTTCAAACCCCCACTCGAGATTGACAAAGTCGCCGTCCTCGACGAGGGCTGGATCTCCCGAGGGCTGCCAGATGGTGCGCGTAGTTTTCTCCTTGATCGTGTCGACGAGGACGCCGACCATCCGCAGCACACGGCCGTCGTTGCTGAAGTGGAAATCTAGCACCGAGTCGGACGAAGCTCTCAGGCCGCTCGGGGCCCAGTTGTCTCCCATCCGAAAAGGGCCTCCGTAGTCGGGAACCCAACTTGGCTGTCTCGGGATCGTTGCCGATGTCGCGGTGTTGTTGCTTCCTGCGACGAGATTTAAAAGGCTCAGCGAGTTTGTTGCTTGGCAGGCTTCCCTGGTAAATTCCAAGTAGACCTGTTCCTTGGTCTTGTTATAGTCGACCCCGGATAACCTGATGCCGAGTCGCTCCAGGACGCCGTATAGCCCGTAAACCCGGTCCTTTGGTTCGGTGACGTGGCAGGCACGGCAGCAAAACAGGAGCAGATCGAGTGAGGGTTCAGAACGGGAGAACGCCCTGCGGTCGAGATGGCACGTCACCAGATACGCCCAGGTCGTATAGTTGTAGATGTACGCATCCTCCTGGTAGAGCTTGTGCGAGGAGGAGAAGTTGAGGAGGGCGATGGCCAGGCAGTTCATCGGCATCTCGAACCTACCGCAGTTGACGAGTAGCGGGCACATGGAGGACCACGATGAGTCGGGGGCGAGGACGGACTCCTGGATGGTCCAGACACGTCGCCACCAGCTGCGATGCAACATGGCGAGGAAATAGGGTGTGTGGCCTCGGGCTTATATATCGTTAGCTTGTTTCCCCGTACTACGGCTCCGAGCACAAGTCGGGATGCTCACCTGCGATGATGCCATGAAGTCGTCTTGTCAACCAAGTCCTTGCTGGTTCGGGGAAGCACAAGCAGCACCAAAACAGCCACACGTAGCTGAAGACGAGCCCGGTTCCCTCGGCGGGGAGGCCGAGCCAGACGTTCACCAGGTATGCGCGCCCGTAAATCTCCGTCATCAGAGGAACCTGGATGGCTTTCTCCTCGAGGGACCCCTGGTCGATACAAATGGCGTCGATCCAAATAAATAGTCGGGCATGCCTCAACATTTGGCGTAGTATATCCTCGCAGTTTTTCGTGATTGCCAACTTCTTGCCGCCGCACAGGATGTAGCGGTCGAACCTTTGGCCGTCCCAGCTGTAAGAAATCGCCCGGTACGAGGAAATAAGACTTGGCTTGTCTAGGGGAACAAGGAGCAGATCGCATTCGATAACGCTGTCTCGCAAGCCCAAGACGCTTGGCTGCTTGAGACACAGGATCCGAATGTGCCGCTCACTAGGGAGCGAGACATATGTGTAGGCCTCTTGCGGAAGATCCCCTTTGGCGCGTGGGAGGTAGCCATCCATGGGCTCGCCAGCGGCCGAGTCGCGGTTCCAGCGGAACGAGAGCTGATAGGCAATGTTGTAGGTGGCGCTGTAGAGGACTTGCATGGCGGTGAAAACTCCGCTCAGCACAGGCAGCAGCAACCCCAAGCACCACGCGAGGAGCCGAAGGCCGCCAACAAGCAGCTGGTAGGAAGCGTTTTCGATCGGATCCCCAGCCATCTTGGCAGTTTGAGGTGGTTTGCGACTTGGGTGGTAAACCCAAGATCGTGGGACAAAAGAACAGAACAGGGTGTGGGTCGTGGAGTCCTAGATTCGAAGGTTTGGCCGACGACACCTGTTTCCCCGAAGAATCTTCTTCCGCGACCAGAGACGAGGCTCCACGGGATTCCCCGTCGGTGATGTCCTGAAAGAGATTGCGAGGCGCTCGGGGCTGAGCGGCTGAAACAACCTTTCTCTCTCTCGGTGGCGCCAACCTGGAAAAGGGGTCTGATGCCCCATCGGGGATCTGGTTCCTTTCAAAAGGCTCTCCTTGCTACGGCGCTGCACGCCTCGCGAGGAACCCAACTCCATCCTCCATCACCGTTCGCGACCTCTCATTCCCCTATTAGAAGTCGATTCGGCCGTTCGAGAATTGGGGTTTCGATCGGCAGCAATGGAGGAAGTGACCTTCTACCACCAAACACCTGGCTCATTCAACCGCAACACCATTGTGCGCAACTGCTGGGTGTCGATCCTCCATGCACTGCTGATGCGGTTTGTTTGGCGGGCGGGATTCATCGAGTCCGTGGTGGCATTCAGTTTTATGCGACCCGTCCATTCTACTCATCTGCTCAGCCTGTCGGTGGTGGCCATGTTCGGCATTGACCCTCACGACCAAGCTGAGGTGATGGGAAGCCCGCCAGACCTGGACAAGGCTGTTGCCGCCCTGTTCTCATACGTCGGAACACTCACCGCTCTCCGCCTGCTCAGCATTGTTGCCTCGCTCGTCTTGATGGCGATCTCCTTTGCCTGGCGCCACATCGTCCTTTTCGTGGTCGCTCTGGTGTCGATGGCTGTGTTTGAAGGAGCCGCCGAGCTTCTCGGCGGGTTCCTTTTTTTTCTCGCCGCATCTGTCGGTGCGGCTGTCGGCCCGGCTGTCGTTACTCTTCCGGCCCGGATCGTGGCTTGGGCCACCTTTGTGTGCGGTTGGTTTGGGCGCTCGGTGGCGAGGAGCGGGATTCTGCAAAGAGCCCTCGGCGAAACGCCATACCCTGAGCTCCCTGCTTTTGAATACTCGCCCATCGACCCTGCCAAACAAGTTCGACTTTTGGAGATTGAAAGAGCCATACCTTTTTCAATTCCTCGGGCCAGGTTGATCACCTACAACATCGACAATCTACCACCATTCGAAGCCGTCTCCCTCTGCAAATCCGTGCGGCCCAGTGCCGCGTGCCCTATTATCCTGAACGATAAAAAAGGGCTCGTTGACGGGCAGGTTGATGCGCTCCTCCACCGCCTGGGGCGCATGCTTAGGAAAAGAGTGGTTTGGATTCAGCCCATTTGCGCCGACGATGCGGATCGGCAAGAGCGGGCGTCGGAGCCTGTTCACACGAGTATCATGTACCGCGAGGCATTCCGGGTCCTTGTGTGGATGGGCGAGGGGCGCCCGGTTGTGGCAGCGGCGGGACTCATCCTAGGGTTGGTACAGGTTCTGTGGAAGGCTAGCATGGGGGATGCCGTCGCCTACTTTGGCCGACTCTGCGTGGGTGACCGAATCCTGTTTGAGGACGACATGCTCGACGGTTTTCTCGAGTTCCTGGACCACCCCTGGTTCGAAGATGTTGAGAACTTTGACAGGGTGATGAGGAGCAGGCAGGTCACTTTTCTGATGGGCAACACGCCCATTATGGCGCAAACTATGTCTTTTGTCGGCGGCATTCTCGGGGCTTGGGACCGCGGCACCCTTTTGGCAGTTCTCGCCCAGACGGGAAAGGCTATTCGATCACCCCCCGCGGGACTCGATCCACTGATCACTCTCTCTGTCATCTGCCGCCAGCCATTACGGGACCCGGAGATTGCCAATGCCCCTCGGTAGGGAATGTTAGAAAACACGGTCCCACCTTGGCCTCCATGCGCTGCCGTGGCCGGAGCCGGGGACCAGCAGTTATTTACAGCTCGGTCATGCCATCTTCGGGGTACGGGCAAGAAAAGCACTGGATATGACTGTGTATTCACCTAGTATTAGGGGAGGCGGCAAGCAACAAGTTCTAATGCTTAGAATTCACCTCACTCCCTAATTACCCCCGCCCAACGGTGCCCTACCTCTTGTGAAACTCTCCAACTTTGGCCACCAAACCGGCCTTGGGCGTCGGCGCCACGGATCTTTTCGCCTGCCCTTGACAGCCCCCGCCACCGAGCTCTTGGGTGGCTTAGGTTCGAAGCCGAGGGGGGTATGGTCGCAGTGGCGGTCAGGGGGTTGTAGACTTCAAATAGGGGATGGGTCAAGTCCTCCACACCAACAAAACAAAATACATACGAAAGACAAAAGGTCAAAAAACAAGGAGGTTTGGGATCCGAAAATGGGCGCCTCTCTTCCTCCAACGTTATGAGTGTTGTCCGGGTTGAGACAACGGCGGGCCCGGGCCGAGTGGTGATACCCCTGGACTCCCGTTTGTACCAAGCCCACAAAAAACAAAAACAATCTTGCAAAGCCCCACTCCTCCCCTCCCAATTGCTCACACCCCAAAATGCAGATACCCAGCCACCCTGCCCAAAAAAAAGTCCGGACCGCAATTTATTCCCCACCACCACAAAAAAAAGAGCCCATTCAATCTGCAGTCATTTTACCCTCTGCATCTATGATCCTCTGTAGGATATTTGGTATCTCGTCCACCTACGCATTGATCCAGGCCTGGGAAAGGTTATTCCAGCCCTCCTTTGCAGTGCTTTTCAGCAAATTATCATCCCAAATAGCCAATTTCCTTATAGCGGCTTTAGGGGCCTGCCAGGCCTTTTCAATAAGAAGGATATTAAGGGAATGGGTGCAATTAAAGTAATGCCGGAGGTTGTGCTTTTCCTTCCAGGTTTTAACAATATTGCTTTTGCTTCCTCCATGCCCAGAATCGTTATCTTCTTCAAAGACAAAGTCCTGGCCGTCCCGCAGCCAGGAGCCTATTACAGGTTCCAAAATCTCGTTCCGATACGTGCGCAAGGTCATTTTCCCGTTGGTAATGCCAGTGTCGTACCAAACGAAAGGGCTTTTAAAGTTATATCCAACAGCAGCCCAGGCGTGCACCCGACGGACATTTTTTTTAAGGGGGCTTTTTTTTTTTGCACGCAATTTGGGCAATTTCTTTCCCAAGGCCGGCGAATGATATAAAAACGTCCTTTAGCCCCCCAGCCGAAATAAATTTCGTTGGAAAAGCGGACGTGCCGCCAATTTTGGGGCCTAGGATATTTGTCGAGCATTACTTTAGCGTATTCGATTCGCTATTGCGCCAGGCGTAAAAGCACGTAGCTTTTTTGGCAAGCCAGGCATATCCGAAAGCCGGCTTTTTTTATTGTAATGCAAATCGTTTCGACGGAAATTTCGATATTAAGGCCGGCTGCGCTCGGGAAGGCGGCCCAATCGAAGTTTTAGCCGTCCCACCCGTTATTAACGATTGCTTATTCCATTTTTTAAATATCGGTTTCGGAAAATAAGCGCTTTCGGCCGCGTGTTTTTTTATAATTTAAATGGAAAGTTCGAAGGTCGAAATTGCAATTTTGGGCTAAAATTTCCCACCCGGAAGTTTTCGATACTCTTGCAAAGCGAAAAACGTTATTGTGGCTATAAGTAGTGCCTTTTGCATTAAAATAATTACAAATCCCTTAAACGCGTGTTTTTTTAGGTGTAGAATGCGGCGCGGGCATATTGTTTGGCTTTGGTGCTGGTGCAATTATGTTGGGAAAGGTAAAGTTTGGGTGGGGGAAAAAATTTGCGGTCCGGACTTTTTTTTAGGCAGGGTGCCAGCCCACCTCAACGGCTGCATCCGCCACCCGTACCGCACGCGCATGACTGCCTCCCGTAGCACGCCCGCAACAACCCCATCGTCCAGCCCCCCGGGCGATCACGCTCTTCCGACAACCCCCGATAAACCCCGTCGCTATCTCTACCGACGCCTTGTCCTCAACGGGCCACATACTTGCGATGACGTGCGGGAACCCCGCCACCTGGAACCCCGACGCAACGTGCAGCAAAGCACGGGTGTCCATGGTAGGCCCCGCCCCACGAAACCGAGCCTGCGCGTGCTGCCGCTTCTGCCGCTGTTTGTTTCATGGCGACCTGCTACCGGCCCAAACATCCAAGAAACCGCTAACCAGATCGCCATCCTCGCCGGCCATCCAGTTTCGACATCAACCCTTCGCGACAAACTCCGTTGGCTTACCCTCGCTTTAACATGCCGCGACCGCCCCCGCCGGCTGCCGATGTTGCCGCTGCCAACCAGTATTTCGAGGCCATAAGGAAAAGGCGCCAGCCAGCATGGATAACAATTTCGCCCGCTGTTGCTCCGTTTTTTCGCACGAAAAGGCAAATTGTTGATTAAAAATTACAGCCGGGTCCGCCTCCGCAACTCCAGTCCCACTTAGCCCACGTTCCGCAACTCTCGTCGGTTGGGTAAGTGCTCTCCACCTCGCCTTGCGACTTACTCCTGTCCCCCCGCCTCTGAAACGCCCCGACCGCGAGCAAAGGGCACCGACGTGAACGCCTTTGCGTACGCTGGCATCTCGCATCTCCGAAGCGGCCTGCAAAGCCGCCATGCCAACGCCCTATTTTGGCCCTGGCCCCTCCCTTACCCCAGAAAAGGGCGAGGGCAACGAGAGGAGGAGCCGCCGCCGCTCAAACACAGCCCCCACTGGCCTAAATATCGAGTCGGCACCCGCGGCAGCAGCTAATACGAGATCCCGGTTGGTGGTTCCGGTGCGCAACCCCGCCATCGGCCGACTAGGTATTGTTCCGCACCCCAACACATCCACCGCCTAAACCACAGAGCCTACGCCATGGGCCCCAGCGTTTGGGTGGCATTCCGAAGAACCAATCCTAAGGAGCTGGAAAACCAAGTCTAGGATGTAGATGGAGAAGTTCTGGTCGACTGAACAGTCTCGAAACTCCCCGGTTGCAAGTGAGCCCATACATTCCCGCACACGTCAGCATCGCTCACAAGGGCGAGGGAGAATTCCGCCTTCACGCAGAATATTCCATAGCGCCCTGTTTCAACCAGGGTCGACTGTGATTCTCTGCCGCCAAAGGCCGGGGCGACTTGTCCGTGGAGGCCCAGTGTAAGCAAGGCCCTGCGTACGCGGGGAAACCCGGTCTTGGCAAATGCAGATTTCGGCTGGCATGCCAGCCCATCAAACGAGCGACAGCCGCATAAGAGGCGTCTGGCGGTGAGGCTTGAGCACATGCAATCCGCGCATACCCTCTTCGGGTCGAAATGGACGCAAGAATAAGCCCAGCTGTCTACCCGACACACGCTATAAAGTCGGGCGGAGAGCTACACGGAACCCCGCCCTCTCTGACAGCTGGGCGTTCCGGCATGAGCTGAGCAGAGCCCATCTCGGCTTCGTGCATGCGTTAGCTGGGACGCCCTCGACCCTTGAACCAACAATCGGGGAGAAAGCCTAGCAATGGGAACTCCGGTGGGAAAAGCATACATATGCTGTGATAGCTGGCGCGCAAGTGATCAGTCAGTGGGGACCCTGGCAACCAACGGCAGGAAAAAGAAGCTGCACGTTGCGGCACGATGTGCATAGCATCAACTGCAGCCTGCCTGGATAGCGTGAATGTGGCGGCCTCAGTGGCGCCGTGGGCGGATATCGGTTACGGAAGCCATGGGCAGCAGAAAAGCTCGTGGGAGCGCATCAGGGTAAAAGGCCTATAAATCCGCCAAGTCCTCCTCAGGAGATGAATGTGGCATTCTCTCACAGCACAGTCGCCTTGAGCAGAGCAACACAGAACACCGTCTTCAGAGGTATCCATTCTGTCATTTGCAAAGTCCCGTACGCGCCTTGGACAATGCATTCGTTTGCCACCACCGCCGCTCTCCTCCTCGGGAGCATGGCGGGCAGGGCACTGGCGGCCACCGCTGTCATCCCCGCTGACGTCCCCTTCGCCACCCCGTGGGTCGCCGTCAAGGTGCCTGCGGACTACGTGGGGGACGACGACGACGCCACCAACGCGACGGAGATCGCGGAGCTGAGGCGGCGCGACATCCGCGGCGCGCTGCCGGTCCGCGCGCTCGCCATCGAGCACAAGTTCCAGCCCGTGCTGGACTTTGACAAGGACGGCTGCTACTACACGTCCGCCATCGACCCCAACGGGAACAGGAACCCGGGCCTGGGGCCCGGCCAGGGTGTCCCGCCCAACTGCCTCAGGTCCACCTGCCGCGACCCCAACCGCCTGCAGAACAGCAACGTTTACAGCCGGGCGCGCTGCAACAACGGCTGGTGTGCCATCATGTAAGCCGAGGATCCTAGTCGACAACGGCGGATCCTAACGCCAAATTCCACCCATCCTAGAAGCAGGAGAGACTAACAGTCGGTGCCCAGGTACGAATACTACTTCGAAAAGGACCAGGTCGTTTGCGGCAGCTTCGTCGGCGGCCACCGGCACGACTGGGAAAACATCGTGGTCTTCGTGCGGGACAACCAGGTAAAGCGCGTGGCGCCTTCGTGCCACGCCGAGTACAAAAAGGCGACCAACTCGCCGCGCCTGGAGGGGCAGAGCGCAAAGGTCGTGTACCACAAGGACGGCGCGCGCACGCACTGCTTCCGCTGGGCGACGGCCGCCGACGACAAGATCGAGAACTACACGGGCAAGTGGTTCCACGGCAAGCTCGTCGGCTGGCTCGGCTGGCCCAGCGTCGGGCTTCGCGACAAGGCCATGAAGCCCTACGACGGGCCCAACGCCAAGTTGCCAGACGGGCTGTTTAAGGAGTACCTGGGCAGGGCGGCCGGCGACCAGGTGCCTGGGTTCAAGCCTGACGTCGACGGTCCGATTCCCAACTGGGCCTAGGTTGGTGCCTGGCATGGATGGCGGAAGAAAGATGGTTGCGTGGCGGATTTTCGTATGGGTTGGTTTAATGATAGATTGGGGCAAAACTGTGTGGCTTGTGGCTGTTTGGCGTGGTTTTGGTCGTGTGTCGCCTCCAAGACATTCAGCAAGATTATGGGCAGGTTCTATGGATTGGACAATTTCGTATTCTATCGGCGTCTTCCCAGTGTCCCAGGTTTATCTAAAAGAATAGGGGGTCTTGTGCTCACTTATCCTTCTCTAACGAGGTGGTAATTTAGCCCAACGACGACCAATCGAGTGGCACAAAGCGGCCCTCTCGTGAGAAATGACGTCGCCTGGATCCTCCCCCACAGAGCTTGTTTGTTGACGTCGGGAAATAGGCAGCATATTTGCTTTGTGTCAGCCTTAAACGGTGCCGGCTGTGCCTGGCGCCGCTTGGCACATTCCCCATGCGGCAATTCATTGGCCAGTGTTGATGTCACGCCAGAATGCCTGCGATCCTTCTGCGACTGCGCCTGGTCCGCACGACCAGCGATCGTTCTCCGTCACTCTGGACTGCGGACTCGATCCTAACCTGTAGCCGGTGGCCTCCAGCTGCACGGCAGTGAAGGCGACTTCTCTCGTCGCGTTATGTCATGCTATCTTGGCTGTCTCGTTGGGATCCGTTTATATCAGTGTCGTCTTGGTCGCCCACACAGTGACGATGGAGTCAGGTTAGTTTCTCCCTACTCGCAACGGGGAAAGCAGCAAGTACCACAGCCACAAGCCTCTGGTACGCCTTCGACACTTCAAACCGACCAGCAATAGCTTATAGGGGCCCCAGGCACCACGACGCGATGCACCTCCCTGTCGGGCTCCGCTTTCCCAGCCCCGGCGTCCATTATCGAGGGGCGCGGCGTCCTTGAGCACCTAGCCAACGTCCGGCGGCAGCCCTCGAACGGGCCCGGCCCCTCCCAGGACCTCGAGAACGCCTGGAACGACTTCCAGGACACCCGCAACGCGGCGCGGACGGGCATCACCGTCATCAGCGTCGGCGCCATCGTCGGCATCATTATCGGCGCCGTCGCCTTCATCGCCCTCATCGTCGCCATCTGCCTGCTGTGCAAGCGCCGGAGGCGCGTCGCCCGCGGGGCCGGTAGCGCCGCCAACGAGTTCCGTTACGGTGCCGGCTGGGGCGGCGGGCACAAGGAGGGGCACCCCTACCCCCACCACCACTACGGCGGGCACCCCAACCCGGTTGTCAACAATGTCAACCCGGCAGCGCACACAACCGTGCCAGCCGCGTCGTACGGGGCGGCGCATATATAAGCCGGACGATTTCGTACAGCACAGGTGGCATTGGGCAAAGAAGAGCTGGACAGTTCTACGCCGGTCTCGGGCAACGGGTTGGTAATTCTGGCTTCCTCCTGGCTTCTCCCCACAATTATCGGGCTCGCAAAAAACAGGGCGCAAATCTAGGTGTTTCTTTTTCCTATATATACCGCCCTCGTTTGGGCATCACGAGTAACGATATAATAGTGTTTTATTTATTTATAATCTTGTTCATATAGCGTCCTTAATTTGAATACTACAAATAGGTATCCAACTTTATAAATTTATTGATATACAATTTCCCCGCCTTATCCCCCGCGGCGCCCGCGCAAACGGCCAAGGGTATAAAATGCTCCGCCCCGTTTAGCGGGTGGCTAACGTAAGCGTGCGGCCAATTGCGCCAGCCCGCAAATTTATCCCTTTTTTTTTTTTAACGCGCTTGGTAAGCGCAGCGTTCGTTATAACGGCGTTTTATGCCTTGTGCAGTTTGGTGGATTTGGCGTTGGACCTGGCTTTGCCGGCAAATATTTTACGCAGGTTGTAAAAAAATGCAAAACCGTTGCTTACAACGGTAATGTTGCGCTTTTTGCGTAAAGCGGCCAGCGTACTGTTACAGTCAGACCTCTGCTCCTAAGGTAGGGCACCAGAGGAGTATCGAACAGTAGCACGTGACTTGACAACTGAGGGGATTCACAAGGTAACTTGGGTGCGGTCTGAATGCTTGCTCCAAGGGTTACTTGGAAGCTAACTAGAGATTGACTGATGCCGGTGCATCTATCAAGAACTACCTAAGACAGTAGAAACCCCTCCTTCTTATATCTGGACCGCTTGGCCCTGGATGCCACAGGAGGCCCTGATCCCTCTGATCAGGGCTGATAGCATCGACTGTCACTGATCATCCCCTCATTGCCCGTGATCAACCTAACCCCGATTGATCACTACTGATCAGTCCTTAACCCCGATGTCACGTGACTTCCCCCAACTTGCTTTCTTCCTTCAAGGAGGGCGGGGTCTGCCACCCTCCACGGGCTGTTGGTCGTAACACGTACAGCTTAATACAAAATACGCGCGCGCATTATTACTTTTTATTACGGAAACCTGCAGAACCAATACGTTAACAGCGGAGTGCGCAAGCAGCAGCGGTATAAATACGCCGTAATTGTAGCCCCGGTCCGGGTTGTTAAAGCGCAGGATTTCGGGAACGCGCTTGCGTATAAATTTAGTCATTTGGGCCAATTCCGGGTGGCCCAGCAGCGGCATAAAGCCGCCGCCGTGGGAAAAGGCGATGACGGCTCCGCGGGGCATGATGGACGATTGCGGGACGAGAGCCGGGGCATGGCAAAGGTGCTGCTGGCAGGGGTGAAAATGGCGATTGAAAAGGCGGTGCGGCGAGGAGGTGGTGGGCCTCACAGGGCACGTAATATACCCCCCAAAAATGGACGACGAGATGACCAAGCTGCGGCAATGTCCCCAGAGCATTGGGAGATGAATTACTAAACTTGGACGTCAGCGCGGTCGCGACGGCGCCCAAATTCAGCGGAGGCACGCTATAAATCTTGCCGCGCGGTTGCCTCAAGCGGAATGGCTTTGACTCGTAATGCTGACAAATTGGATCCCACCGGCACAGGGAAGTGGGATAAAACCGCCTGCTGCCAGCAGAGCTCTTGGCCGTGACTTGCGAATGAAGCTTAAATCAACGTCGTCCATGGCCCACGAACGACGCGCTAGCATCGGCGAAGACGCGAAGAAGCCAAGAAAAGAAACGAACATTTCCTGGCCCGCTTTTAATCCATCCTCGCATCACCTCTTCCCAACCAACGTCACCTTCCCAACCCGTCGCAAGTCTCACATCGGGGCAGCCGTCACGACCGCCGCCGCCGCCTCCGGAACCCTGGCCACCGTCGTTGCGGGCTTGCTCCCCCAGGCCGGCCGCTTGCCGCTCGCCTTCGCCAGCACGGCCGACACGCTAGAGTACGCCGGCTTGGGCCTAGCTTGCTTGTCGTACAGGTTCGCGTCGCCCGTGCCCCTGAACGTGCCGGGGACCCAGCTGTGCGCGTCGCCGAACCCCCACACCGTGATGCCGACGCAGCGAGGCACGTCGAGGCACGAGCCCACGACGGCCTCGTACTCGCGCCCCTGCGCGGCCAGGCTGCCCGCGGTCGAGGGCAGCGGGTCGATGCGCACGTCGAGCTCCGTGTAGGCCACGTCGAGCCCCAGCGCCGTGTACTTGCCGAGCGTCCACGTCAGGTTGGCGCGCGCGGGCGTCCTGCCCACCGTCATGTGCGCCTGCAGGCCCACGCCGTCGATGCGCGCGCCCGCCGCCTGCACGAGCTTGGCGATCCGCACGGCGCCGTCGGCCTTGGCGGGGAAGTACTCGAGGTTGTCTGGTTCGGGATTTTCTGGTGAGCTCTTCGTGCTTTTCTTTTCGCGTTGCTTTCGTCGTCGGAGAGGCCAGCGTGCACAAGGGGATGGAAATCGGGTGGGAGGGACATACAGTCGTTGTAATACAGCTTCGCGCCGGGGTCGGTGGCTGCTGCCTGCTTGAAGGCAAGGGCGAAGTAGCTGTCGCCGAGGACACGGTAGAACACGCTGTTGCGGTACGAGCCGTTGTCTTCCAGCGCTTCGTTGACGACATCCCACGCGTAGCACTTCCCCTTGAAGTGGCCCATCACGTTGCTGATGTGTGAGTTGATCACATCTGTCAGGGTGCTCCTGTTCCAAGATCCGGATGCGACTATTAAGAGTGAAGTTAAACAAGATGTTGCCGAGGAAGCCTGGCTCAACTCAAGGTTGCCTACCCCACCCCGGCAGCTGGCTGTGCCACACCAGCGTGTGGCACCGCATGATCTGCCCGTTCTGCGTGGCCCTGCCGATGGTGGCGTCGGCCTGGCCGTACGAGAACCGGCCCTTGCTCGGCTCGGTGGCGTCCCACTTTTGCGCGTTGTCGGGCGTCCACTGGCCGAACATGTTGGGATCGCTCGCGAGCTTGTAGTAGGGGGCATCGTTGACCTCGCTGGGGTTGAAGGATGTGCCAAAGTACAGCAGGCCGGCGTCTTTGGCCAGCTTGTTGAGCATCTGCGCCCATACGGCGCCAGAGCTGGCCAGAACGGCGGCGAGGAGCGTCGTCGAGCGCATTGTGGGGGAGGCTTGCGCTTGTAGAGTGCCGTCAGCTGTCGTAGACACGCAGGGTAGAAGCCCCGTGGATCGAAGCGGGCGACACGTCCCCCAAGCCCTCATATACGCCAAGCGCCTTGACCTCCTGCTGCTTGCATATTCCCCATCTATCTCCAGTCACCATATCCGCAACCCGATCTCAAGGCAAGAGCAACGCGGGGAGATCTATAGCAATCCCGGGATTTCAATATCAGTCAGGGGTGGAATTGGAGCGCCAAGGTTAGACAATCTATTGGATCGTGATTCTCCGGTAAAATGCCGAGAGGTAGGGGAGATCGATCTGCGGGCCGCCGGGTTCTATCATGCCGCAGCACCGACTTAATAATTATCCAAGGAGGTAAAAAAGCCTCCAACCCGGATACAGTATTTGGTTGGGGAGGATGGGGACCGGCGATGAAAAGCCGGGGCAGCAACAAAAGAGTAAGCACTCGTTCATTGAGAGAAACACGATGAGAAGCGCAAGTGGAAGCGGAGCCGACGCCCCGAGCTAGGCGGAGTTCTTCATCCAGGCTAACAGGTGAAGCCGGGAATAAACGTGGCGGGTTTGCTGTCTATCGACACAAGGGATTTCCATGCAGGCTAAATTCACGGATTACTTTTACCTGTCAAATGAAGCCATGGTTCCGCATATTAATCCTCGTCTCTGTTGACATGGCTCATGTCGCGACCGTGATGGTTGGAAGGATAATTAAGCCGTGGCTGGATTGCTTCACCCCACGGGAATTTCTTCTTTTCTTTCTCCTGTCTTTCCCCTCCACATGCCTCGCCCGCGTGTTCGTACCAACTTTAACCCGGCAACGCATCTGAACCAAACCTCCCTCGGCAGACCTCGGGCCAGCGCACCCTTCACAAATGCGGCAAAAACGCCCATGTCGCTACAAAGCTCTCCTTGGGCTGATAATACAGACTGCGAGCCGCCTCAACCATCATATACAACCGAGCCAAGACGTAAACCCCCTCGCCCAAAAGCACGATCCCTTTCAGCACTTTGCCCGGCTGGAACTTTGTCCTCTTCTTGCGGCGCACTCCGTCCAAATGGTCGTCCAACAGCATAAAACCCGCAATGGGCATCGGGACCACAAGCAAGGTCCCACACGCGACCCTCCAACCGACCTGCTCCCCGCGCGTCGGGAAATGCGAGTTCCAGCAGGCGAAGTGGACAGACCCAAAGACCATTCCAATAAACGCACACAAGACAATCAAGATAGCCGCAGCGTTCTGCCCCTCCCTCTGATGCAGGTTGTCGTTTCCGATCTGGAGATAAACCCTCGGGTACCACACGGACTTTGGCCCCAGCCGTCCCATGTCTGCCATTTCGTGCACCCGGGGGTAATGCGCTGCCCGGATTCGGATGCGCGTCTTGACGTCTTTGGGCTTCTCAAAGTAGAACGCGTACGTGACGATGCTGCACGTTGCGAACGCGGCCGTCATGACCTCCAGCTGCGTGGCTGTGAGCCCGGTTGCCGCTCGGACGGCGAGCTGGATCCACAGCCATGTGACCTGCAGGATCGCGAGGCCTTTGCTGACGCAGTCCCCCTTGCTCTTGTCCATGATTTCGTCCTTTGTGACGCGGGGGATTTTGCTGACGATGCCCACGCGTCGAGCATACTCCAGCTGGATGCCGTCGACCACCCATGTGTTGCCACGCAGGGCCTTGAGGTTCTGTACGTACGACTCTGGGGAGTGAAAGCCGAGGTGTTCGGGTTTTGATGTTTCGAGGGTGTCTTGGATGAGCTGGACGTTCCTGTCGTCTTCTTTCCAACGACCTTGGACGACTTTTGGAATTTTAAAGATGACCCATTCATCGCCCTTGTGCTTTTGATAAAGAGCAAGGAGTAGTTTTCTGAGCTTATTATCGCTAGCGTTTTCTTTGGCCTCTGTTGTGCGCGGCGTCGTCCTTGGCTGCTGTTCCTCTAGTTGTCGGGGTGGCGTGTTGGACAAAGCTAGGCTTGTGGAGCGAGGGCTTTGTAAACCCGCAGGTTTACCTCCAGAGGTTTCTGCAGTGGGTTTCTCCGCCTTGTCTTGCGTCGTGGGTGTTCGGTCGTCCACTGCTGCATTGGAGCTGCTCTGGGGGACCTTCGTGTTGTCGTCGAAGTCGATTGCGAAGCCGCCCATGTTGGCCAAAAAAGCGTGGCAGATAGTCCAGTCGTCTTCACCCTCCTTGATCGCCCGGTTCATGGTGACCCGGACGTGGCGTGCGAAGTAGAGACCCATTATTGCTTTTCCGGTGAAGATCTCGGGGGCAAAGAGCGCATAGAGGAAGGAACATCCTTTCTGAACAACAAGGTAACCCTCGAGGAGGAGCCGGGCCCGGAACCTTGCCTCGCGGGTGTCGCCTTCGGCTGGGACGTTTTCGTGCAACACCACCCAAGTGCAGAGAAGAACGGCGGCGAGGCAGCTCCAGATGATGTCAATTGTGCCGCGCATATCGGGCGTTGCCACTAACCCGGCCTCGTCGTCCGGGAGGGTATAGTTGGGGTAGAAGACTTTCATCGTCGACCGGGGGGATAGCGTTGATGGGGGCGGACTTGCGCGAATGAGGACGAGATGATGCTCGTTGGGAACAGAAAGGCACATGGAGTCCAACACGGCATGTCGCCCAGAACCTCCAGGAACCCCCCTCCTCTTGAAGGTTTCCATTGCACACACATGCCCTACGCATAAAGCGAAGGGCGGTACAATCAGGACGATACCTGAAGTTGTGACACCCACGTTGATGCTGCCCAACCTACAGCGTTGTCCTTCGTGTCGGAAAGGGGTGGCTGTTCATGTTTTTCGGCATCAATGCTTGCACCTATGAGATTCCCTTGACCACGGACAACGCCTTGCCCGAACGGCGGGGGAGCCCAGTGCCACGAAATTGCACATTGGAATGCTGTTGCCCAAAACGCCACAGCGCCACAATGAACATGTGGGAGGCCTGTATTGGTTTGCAGAATCGGTCAAGCCGTGGGTGGACAAATTTTTGCGTCGGGTGCGTGAATCACTGGTGTGCCTAGGGCACCCTCCAGCCCAAAGCCTCGTAAGCGGCAGTCTCTGGGGCGAGGCTCAGGCCGTAAAGCGCAGCCCCGGAGAGCCCCGATCTCAAGGTGTTGCAAGGCAGAACGTGATCGTATTGTATAAACTGTGTTTAACTTTTGGATCTCCGGCCGCCGGACCAGCATACGATGCGGACTCGCAGGGAGGTAAATGTTACAGTCAGGCCTCTGCTCCTAAGGTAGGGCACCTGAGGAGTACTGAGCAGTAGCATGTGACTTGACAAACTGAGGGAATTCACTAGTATCTTGGGTGCGGTCTGAATGCTTGCTCCAAGGGGTACTTCGAAGCTAACTTAGATTGACTGATGCCAGTGCATCTATCAAGAACTATCTAGGACAGTAGGAAACCCTTCTTTCTTATAGCCCTCCTGGGCTACGGGCGGCTAACCTTGTCAGGGGTGATACTCGAAATCCTCAGAGTATCATGAGTATCAGTGATACTGTTGATACCCTCAGTATCGGACGTATCCCTTAGGTGTTACGTAATGGTGCGGGGCAACCCCTCCACCTAACCCGGCGGCCCTTCTTGCCTGGCCTTCTCGCCGGCTTATTAAA
>NW_008804554.1:770635-829890 GCF_000145635.1 Gaeumannomyces tritici R3-111a-1
AATAAATAAATAAATAAATAAATAAATAAATAAATAAATAAATAAATAAATAAATAAATAAATAAATAAATAAATAAATAAATAAATAAATAAATAAATAAATAAATAAATAAATAAATAAATAAATAAATAAATAAATAAATAAATAAATAAATAAATAAATAAATAAATAAATAAATAAATAAATAAATAAATAAATAAATAAATAAATAAATAAATAAATAAATAAATAAATAAATAAATAAATAAATAAATAAATTTTCTTCATCATTTTTTATCCTTTGTTAAAGTGCAACTTGCTTCCGGTAAATAAACCCCCTCGGGACTGTGCGTTCCACGATTCCCAGGTCACGTGACAGCGTCGCGTGCTTCAACATTTCCTGGCTCCTACCTCGTGGCGCATCGTGCATCCTCTACTCACGCATCCAGCAGCCTGCCACGCAGTCCTCGCAATGAAGACGAAGCCTGCATTCCGGCCACCCGGCGATGGAGCGCCACCGGAAATCGACTTTCGTGCAACGGTCGTCGTGTTTCGCCACCCCGCCTACCCAAATGCCGCCCCTCCGCTGTTGCAACTTGGCGCTTGGGACGAGGATGAAGATGGAAACAGCGGCCTCGATTACGACACGGCACTCGTGGCGTGTGGCATCATTGCGAACAACGCCTTCGCTTCTGGCAGGCTGGCCGTAAAAAGCGACGGCACGTTTCAGACCGTACCTCGTCCCCCGAATAATCTTTTGCGCGCGCCAACGTACTACTTCTGCATTGGAGACAATGACCCGAGTTCGAGTAGGTTCTTGCACTGTTTTCTCGATGCCGCAAATAATTAAACGGATCTGCTTTTCAATTTGGGATGGTAGTGGTTGAGGCCATGCAGTGGGGTCGATCGCAAATGTTTTATCCTGCTTCCTCTTTTGCTCCCCCTTGGATTCCTTCTGCTTCCCCTTTGCTCCCCCTTCTGCTTCTTTTTACTTTTCCGAACCACAATTTCCCGACGTTCCTAACCCCTGTGTTTTAACCAGACAAGTATCCTGTTGTTCCGTCCTTCGACCACTGGCGATTCTCGCCCACGCTCCCGTCGCCGTGGGACAGCCTCCAGATAGCGCCCTTTGCGGGAGTTGCCGGTGTGGGCCCTGCGGACGTGGTCCGCTGTCGTGATGTGACATGCCGCATCTCTGGGCACGAAAATTCCCGCGAGGCAGCGCACATCATACCGATCGCAGATGGATATTGGTTCCAGGCCAACCGCATGTCCAGGTACTGCCGAAACCCAAGCGTTGTTCACCATGTCATGGATGACAAAAACATCCTCCTTCTCCGGTCCGACCTTCATTCCATTTTCGACGCAAGACGCTTCACCTTTACCGCCAAGTTTGGCGTCAACCCCACCTCAGCCTCCTCTCCAACAGGTTCGGGTTCGGCTGTTACCCTCGTCCTGCACGTGCTGCGGCCCGGTCTCTCCAGCGAGCTCGTGCACTTGTACCACAACAGACAGCTGCAGCCGGTTCGTGGCCTCGCGCCCGAGTTCCTGTTCGCGCGCTTTGCCTGGTCGCTGTTCACAGACGAATTATATCCATTTTTTAGTGGCATGTCACTCTACAACGTACTGCTTTACAACAGAGACACGATGGAGCTAGAGGAGGACAGTCTACCAGGGCACGCCATCCACGCGAAAATGAGGGTATTTCCGACCTACACCACCACCGGGAGTAAAAGCCCTAGAAAGCGACCACGTGACGAGGCGCCCGGGGAGGGCGTTTCCAGCGGCGACGACGAGGACACGTCTAGCGATGAGGATGAGGTGGATCCGAGACCAGCTAGGGGAGCGCGACCCCTGACTGCCGCAGACCTGTACAAAGAGGAGAGGCGCTTACTATATGGGGACGACGCGGTGTCCTCCGACGAGGAGGACAGACGGGGCCGGACCATGAAGCGCAGGTTTGAGGACTTTGAGTCGCCGCCCCCCGGCTTGGGTGCCTCCTTTAGGACGGCGTCAGAGGCCAGCATGTCGACGGCGCCGTTCGGAGTCACGCACGAGGCAGCGGCCGCAGCGGCCGGCTTGGGAAATGCAACCTGCTTGCAGAAGGACGGCGTCCATGGGCGAGAGGGCAAGAGGCAGCGCGCTCTGGAGGGAGGGAGAGGATCCCCGGACAGGCTGAGCGAGAACTAAAGTACCAAAACTCCTTGCGGGTGAAGTCTGCGCATTGGGCCCGGAATCTTGCAGGAAAGTCGTCGACGGCAGGGGTCGGCGGCCAGAGGCCACCGCATGCCGGCGTCGGGTGCTATCCTGACGACTTGGGGCGATGTCGTCACATACTCACCTCGAACAGATAGTGAGGCCGCCGCCAGCGGGAGCGTGGAGGTCATGACATCGCAAGCAGTCTTCTGCCAGGTTAGACTAACCGTCATTAGGATAGCGAGAGGTCAAGAGTAGGAGGAGTTTGTTCAGCGAAACTCGACGTGCACCAAAACCCAGCCGACACCGCCTACCGGACGGAGCGAAGCGAGGGGAGGTAGGTAGGTGGAGGGTTATATATAAAAAGTCGTAATCGGATTTGCCTGATCGAAGCGATTGAAGCGATTGAAGCGATTAAAGCGATTAAAGCGATTAAAGCGATTAAAGCGATTAAAGCGATTGATTTAATTGGTTTAATTGATTGCATCGCTAGCTATCGCGAGATTTGACTTGGTGTTTTGGCGCGCAGGTCGGTGCTTGCAGGGGTGCTTGCAGGAGGCGGGGTCTGTATGCCTGAGGCAGTCAAATATTGCGAGATGGAAAGAACAGCTACACCCTCGGGCTTCGCTGACGCCTTCACTGCTTTTCGTTGTCCGAGGAACGAGTTAAAACGTAAAAAAAAACCAGTGTTACGGTATCCTTGTAGTTTGCACTCTGGTGACACAGGTGAGGCTTGTACAAAGAGATCCCACTCGACAGCGAGGAAGACATGGTCGATAGAAGCCATGCTGCATGGAATTAATATTGAGATAAACAAAATGCACTAATAATGTCATAACATATTCGTCATCGCGCCTGGACCAGCTCCTCATGCCTTGGCCAGGTTGTTCGTGAAGTTGTCGTCCTTGAAGGGCACACCGGCGGCGCCAAAGTCGGTGGTGGACAGGGCCTCCCTGGCGGCGTCGGTGAGGCTCTCCCACGCGATGAGGGGCTGCTCGCCGCCTATGACGTCGGTGAAGCCGAGCTGGTGGTTGAGGGGCCAGGTGCTGAAGTAGCGGATCGTGGGCCGGGTGCCGTCGACGGCGAAGGGGCCCGACGTGCGCTGGTAGCCGCCGTGGCCCGAGGCCGACATGGCGACGATATTGGGGTCTGCCCTGGTGGCGTCGTCGACCCAGACCACGCAGTTCTCCCAGTCGTGGCGGTGGCCCAGCCCCGGGGACGGCGAGTCCTTGGGCATGTACCAGCTGTACATGAGCGCCCAGCGGCCGTTGTACTCGGCCGCGCGCGCGTACACCTGGCCGAGGTTCTTGGAGCAGCCGCTCGAGGAGCCGCCTGTGGGTTTGAGGCCGCCGCTGCAGAAGGAGATGTTAGCAAGAGGGGGGAATGTAAGTGATGGGTGCGGGACGGAGCGGGCGAGAAGGGGGGGGGGGGGACCACCTACCCAGTGTTGCCGCGAGCGTCGACGACGGGGAAGGGCACGCAGCCCGAGAAGACCTTGAGCCTGGGCTTGAAGCGGAGCAGGTTGGCGCCGATGGGTCCGTCAGGGACGGTCTCGGGGAAGCCAACGATGGCGTCGTGGTCGATGACGCCGCGCGGCTCCAAGGGGCCGGCCATGGACCGCGACGCCGCGGCGGCGACCAGGAGGAACTTGAGGACGTTGGCGAGCATTGTGACGGTTCCTGTGTGTGTGGGCTGTTCGTTGTTGTGATGTAGGGATCGTGGGAGTTGGGATGTCGATGCTTCTTTACGGTTGAGATGGTGGCGAAAGCAAGGCCCCTTTTATTCGACGGCGGAGGGGGACCCCTCTGCCGACTCTCCCCTCATCGAGCGCTTGCATTGACAATTTCGCGACAGTGGATCACCGTCATTTCAGCAGTTCGCGGCGCCACAAAGCTTTTACACATCTGCCATGGCAAAGGCCCATCGCCTTTGCTTGGGAGGATCTGTGGGAGACTCGGCGATGCTTACACGGCACGCGGTTGCCGTGAGGCCATTCGATTGTATTCCATCTTGGGTTGTATCTTTGGCTTTGTCTCCCTCATGAGGGATGCTGGGCGGTGTTAAGCAGGCCCAGTCCAGTCATTTCCAGGAGCTTCGGGCGAGGGAGCAAACGGCACAACACAAAATCGGCTTCATTTTCCTGGATGGGAATTGCGCAGTGGTCGCCTTTACTGTTTGGCGCTGATGGGATATGGAAGCCGGTTGGAAGTAGAAGGAAGTGGCTTATTATGCATGTTCCCACCCCGCTCCCACAGCCCGCTGGACTGGATGTGCGCGCCTTATCGCCTGTGGGGCAGCATGAGCCACGACCCCCACAGCGCACAGCCCTGCCCCTGAGTATGCACCTATCTGTTATCCCTTCTGCTCTCCCCACCTGAAAAACCACGAACGGCCTGTTTCGTCCAGCCAATTACAGGGCGAATGGTTTAGTGGTATAACGCTTCCTTAGCATGGAAGAGGTCCGGGGTTCGATTCCCCGTTTGTCCAAGCTTTTTGATAGCGCTCGAGCTGTTCGTGGCTTGTTTCAGTGTTGAAACTGAGCAACCGCAGGAAAGAAATGTGATTTTTTGGCTGGCTTGTCCTCCTTTTTTGCACTAATTGTGGGGTGCCCGCTGTTGGAAAGCTTGGATGCTGAGGTAATCTGAACTGGCCCACAGCTCTCCGGAGAATCTCGCACTCTCGCCAAACGCTGGCTTGGCTGGTCTGTCTCCCTGTTCAAGTTGTGCTTTAATTTTCTCCGCACTCGACATTTGCTGCCGCAAATGTTGCGGCGACTAGGAAAGAACCGACGTTGCGCGTGGTGACGTCGCATGCGCCATCTCTAGTCTTCTAGCCCGTCGCTCCAGATTGCCGCCAGGATGGCGACCTCCCGCGTCTTCAGTCCAGCTGGCTGCCACTCGGGCGCCGCAAACGACCCCGAAATCTTGCATGAGCGAGCTGAACGGTATCCCGCAGGCCGCTAGCTCCTCGTCATGCCTGGCAGAGCGTATCCTGGACGCCACTGGTCGGGGGTCATGCTCGGCGTCCTTCAGCCCCGGCCATTTGGTTGGCTTAGCTGTTCAGCTCTGAGAATTATCTTGTGACTCGCTTCAATGCAATGACGCTTCAATCCGCTCCCTACCATCTCATCTGCTGTGGTTTGAATCGCCGTTATCATCGCTTGCTTGCTCCTAGTTTTGCCCGCGAGTTTGCCTGCCTCGTGGACAGGGATCGCGACCATCACAATGGCGTGGAGCCGCGCTGATTCACCGCCGTTGACGCGACTGCCACTCTTTTCTGTTCTCGTTATGCAAGTCGCAGCATTTTCTCCTTTGCGTGCGGCGCAAGAGGCATCTTGGAGGCCGGCGCGACAGACGGCGTCACCAGGAACAGCACCAGGGGAGGACAACCCGGATGCCAGGGTGGGATGGAGCCCACGGCCGACCGATGCCCCGAAACCGGCGCTTGCTCAGATGGAGCTCTTCAAGCGGCAGCAGCCCTACTCGATGGGCACCGACACCTGCGGCTTCATCTCGGGATACCCATGTGCGGCCATGTCTTCTTTGTCCTTGTTATGCCTGTCACGAGACCACCTCCCGGGCACCGTGTTCTAACCATCAAGCCTTTGCAGCCCTCGCCGTGACCTGCGTCAAGGGCTCAGGATACTGCACCAACGACGGAGTCGGCAACATCGACTGCTGCACGGGCGAGTACACCGACTGCACCTCCACCATGTTCTCCGCATGCCTCGACTTCTCGGCCTCACAGCGCGGCGCGTGCGCTAGCAGGGGCCCGCGAACCATTTGCTGCTGGGAGTCCAGCCCGGCCTGCTACACCCTCATCTTTTCCACCACGGCCACCCCGGGTCGCCTCTTCTCCATCCTGCAGTGTCAGAGCTCAGCCGGCGTCGAGAGTCTGCTGGCCACCCCGCCGGCCCTGCTCACGAGCAGTCCGCGATCGTCCTCGTCGAGCATCACGCAGAGTACCACAACGAGCACAATATCTACGACAACCTCGGCTGCCGGTGGCGCAGGCGCTGGCACCAGCGGCGGAGGAGGTGGGGGAGGCGGGGGAAGCGGCGAGTCGTCCCCAACACCGGTCGCTGCGATTGTGGGTGGCGCAGTCGGAGGAGTAGCCTTGGTCGGGCTGGTTGTATTTGCCATCTGCCTCATCATGCAAAGGTCGCGCAGGGCCAAGAGTGGATATCAGCCGCCTCCGCATCAGATCGAGCAGGTTTCGGGGGGGCATGTCAGCCATACATCCGCCGCCAATCCCGGGGATACCATATCAACGGGCCAGAACCACCTCCAGCAACACCAGTACGTGGACACGGCGTACGTCGGAAGCCAGCAAAAGCAAGCCCAGGGGCAGCTCCTGACGACCGGGGCTCAGGGGGCTCCTACCAACCTTCAACATAGTCATCATGCTCATGGCCAGCATCATGGGCAGCAGTGGCATCCTCATCAACAGCTTCACGAACAGCCGCCGCAACAGACTGCCGAGCTGCCGCTAAATTACCCTCTGGGAACCCATGGCCATCCATCCGAATTGCGTTGAGAGCCCAGCCAGCGGAAGCTGAAGCGCGTGCAGCTTGCAGTGCGGGGTTGTTATGATCTAGCAACAAGCGACCAGATCGAGGACTTGACCGAGAGTCGCTTTTGTCGTCGGGCTGGCGCTGGGCAGCGCTTCCTGTCGGCCTTGAGCACTACGCTGAACACTACACTGAACTCTGGCAATTACTCGTGCAAGTGCTATCGCCAATCTCATTGCTCACACCGCTGCGGGATTTTGCGGCTGGGCGGGCGGGCAACCTACGTTGGTCTTCTCCCAAGCGGCCAAGAACGGGTCTGTCGGAACTTTGCCAAGTGCCGGAGACCTTGGCCGTGGTGCAGCGTCGCCGTCGCCGAGCCGCATGACGATTGCCGAGCGGGCCGAGAGTCTCCACCACGCGCCAAGGGCGACGGATGACGGCCACTCTTGGCAGCGTGATAGAGGCCTGCTTCATCGGGCATGCCTTTGGGTCTTGGGGGTCGCCAGGACTCATGGCGGCATGGCACAGGGGAATAATAGGACACGCGATTTTTGCGGGGAAGCTATACAGGTCGCGTGGTCTTTCCAAGCATGCCGCGTGTCAATATGCTTACTCGGCAAGATCACTGGGGCGGCGCGGCGAGGGTCAGGGCGGGGACGCTGACCTGTAGACGCGGCGAGGGGGAATCATGACGTTGGCAAAGCCTTGTGGACTCCGGTTTTCTCGCATGACTACCCAAAGATCGGCGAGCATGGCGACTTCCAGAAGTTTTCGATGCCAGAAGAAAGATAACAAAATGGGTATATTAAGTGAGAATCTCCCGGAGCTGTCACTGGAGACGCCGAGCGCGACGTCGAGATCTGTCTGCTCTCACCCGTCACTCCTCTGCTGGCAGTCTCGCCTTGGGGAACTCTTGTTCGGACTATCCTCTCGTCACCTGGGCCACTGCACTCGAGTACTTCTCCTGAGCACTTCTCCCACTCAGCGGCTTAACTTGTTCTCTCCCTCTGTGCTGGCATCACGCCGAGCAGGACAGTAATGGCCGACTCCAGGTGGAACGCGCAGCGCGGCGTGGCCGCAGACGGCACCGCGGACGCCAAGGGTGAGAAGTCGTCCATGGAGCGGACCGTCGACGGCGAGAACTCGGGGTCGGAAACCAACCACTGGGCCGACGACGGCGTGGCCCCGGCCGGCGAGATGTACGACGCCTCCGGGCACAGGGGCAAGGAGGGTATCCTAGACGGGCCCGGCGGCACCACGGCGCCGGTGACGAGCGGCAACATCTTCAGCGAGGGCGGGCGCGACTACCGCACCATGGGCAAGTGGGATGCCACGCTCGTGCTCATCACCAACCAGATCGGGCCCGGCATCCTGGCGCTGCCGGCCGTGGTGCGCGTGCTGGGCATCGTGCCGGCCACCATCGCCATCATCGGCATCGGCATGCTCTCGACCTACACGGCCTACGAGCTGCTGCAGTTCTACCGCCGGCACCCGCACGTCGTCAACCTCGTCGACATGGCCTACATTGTCGGCGGGCGCCCGCTCGAGATCGTCATGGGCGTCAGCCTGGTCCTGGACCTGATCCTAACGTGCGGCTCCATGTCGGTGACGCTGTCGGTGGCATTCAACACCATCACCGAGCACGCCATGTGCACGGCCGGCTTTATCGGCATCTCGGCCCTCGTCTGCTTCCTGCTGTGCTGCCGCGCAACTTCCAGTTCGTGGCCCGCATCGGCATCCCGTCCACCATCTCCATCGTGGCCGCCGTCTTCATCGTCATCATCAGCCTCGGCGTGGGGCACCCGCAGAACGCGCCGCCCGAGTGGTCGCGCGTCGACGTCGTCATGTTCCCCGTCGGCTTCCCCAACTTCCGCGACGGCATGAACGCCTGCCTCAACTTGGCCTTTGCCTACGCCGGCAACGTCGGCTTCGTCAGCTACATGGCCGAGATGAAGGACCCGTCCAGGGACTTTATGTTTGCCGCCTGGGCCCTGCAGGTCTTCACCATCCCGCTCTACATCGTCGCCGGCGTCACCATCTACGGCCTGGCCGGCGAGCACGTCACCAGCCCCTCGCTCGGCTCCGCGCCCGTCGTGCCCGCAAAGGTGGCCTACGCCGTCGCGCTCCCCTGCGTCTTCGCGTCGGGCTGCGTCTTTGGCCACACGGGCATCAAGTACATGTACGTCGTGGCCATGAAGCGCCTGGGCGCCACGGGCGAGCTGACGGCCCGCACGGCGCGCAGCTGGGCCGTCTGGGTCGGCTGCGCCGTCGTGTTCTGGGTGCTGGCCTACGTGCTGGCCAACGCCATCCCCATCTTCGACTCGATCCTGTCTATCGCGTCCGCCACCTTCATCGCCTGGTTCACCTTTGGCTTCGCGGCCGTGCTGTGGTTCAACCTCTTCTGGGGCAGGGACATGGCCACGGGCTGGCGCAGGATCTCGCTCACCGTCGTCAACGCGCTCATCATCGTCATGACGCTCTTCATGAACTCGGTGGGGCTGTGGTCGGCCGCCATGGGCCTGCAGGAGGTGTTTGACAACCCCGAGAACAACATCAATGCCCCGTTTACGTGTGCGGACAACTCCATTTTCTGAGAGGCGTATAGGATGCGGAGGGTGCTGGGGGCTGCAAACTGCAACGACAAGGGTGGATGGGAGTTTCATTGACGCGATTTTTTTTCTTTGTGCAGTATGACGTGGAAATATCGGCGGATATGTGTGAATACCCTTTTTATCATCTGAGGAAACCAAATTTTGCCTTGTACCATCGATTCACATGGGATCCGCGGACTATGGTTGTAGCCAGCCTCGGGAGCTCTCACTCCTTGCGCTCACCTCCCTTTGGCCCCCGGCCTTGGCCATGGCCCACCTCCTTTGTGGCAACGGCCGGATCGCGATTCGGCGGCCACGGGCTGATGGGATCGCCAACGGCGTACAGAAGGCTTTGTTGTCCTTCGAGCGCGCTCCTTCTGGTTCGAGGGGCCCTTTGTTCGTGGTGCCAAGACTGCGTGACAGACCGAGGGCAACACTCTCGGTGCTCCTTTCAGCGCTGCGAATACAAGGCGTCTGGGTGTACCTGACAGAGAGTGTCGTCTTCATTTTTCATTGTATTCCTTATCTTCTCCCTTGCCCCGTCCACCGCCGTTTTCATATAAAGCCAAGGACTGTAAGCAGACAAACTAAACTTGTGCAAATGTCCAAGACAGAGAGCACAGTTGGACACCACATCAATCACGCCCCCTTGGACCTCAACCCAATCGCGACCTCTTGGACATAACCTCAATCGCAAGATACACCACAGCAGCAGCCATGATTTTCCTACAATTCGAGACAGCCCGAAAGCCCTACCATGCCCGAAAGCCCCATCAAGCTCCGGACCGAAAGCCCCATCGAAATCTGGACAACGAGATCAATGCGGGGCTGGATGAGGTGCTTAATGGGTACCTAGATCAGGACCTGGATACGGAGCTGAATGATCTGCCGGAGAAGGACACCATCCACGGTCAGATGGATCGAGACCAAGATCAAGATCTGGACTCAGACCTGGAGCCTGGTGGGTTATATGTGGTGGTGCAAGAGCTGGAGCGGCAACTAGAGCAGGGGCAAAAGCCGAGCCGACAGCTGGTTCAAGAGCTGGCTGAACTGCTGGAGGAGTTCCTCGTAACCGAGCCGGAGGAGTCCGAAAGCTCCGAAGATATGTGGGATGACAAGTCGGAGCGGGAATGCATCTGCCAATACTACTGTGAGCGGGAATGCAGGTGCGGATGCCACTCCAAGCAGGCCTACGGCGACAGATCCGAGGCAAAGGAGCACCATGAGGACCCGTGGGAAAACTACTCCAAGTGGGACCTACGGCGATAGATTCTATGATGCGTGGAGAAAAAGGTATACCTTCGTCGAGGCGATGGAGGTCGATGGCGAGGCCACGTCCTAGCACAAGCGCGCAGAGTACATGCCTGGCGCGACACTCGTGCCGTCCCAGTTCTGTGGAGTCGACATCCATCTCAAGATGGAGCACGACGTCGTGCTCCGGCCTGGGCGTCGTCGGTGATGCAGTTCCAGCACAAGGAACTGCGATGGGACGCCTGCCTGTCGGCGGGCGCACAGGTAGGTCCTGGACAGACTTGGCGGCTGCTACGAGCCGTGGGCGGATGCTACGCAGCCTTGAGCCCACATTCACCTCGGCGCCATACTTCACGACAAAGTTCATAGGCTTCGACGTCACCATCCCCCACCCGATCACTCCGGCCTGGACACCCGACAGCTCTGGCCCGGCGCCTTGGGACAACATTCCCGATCTGCGCTATTGGGTCGAGGTGGAGTCCGGGATGAGAGGCGCGGTCGTCGTTAACCATATGCTTGCGGCGCTGGAGAGCCGGGGAGGCCGCGAGCGGGAGATGGGCCATCACGCTTACGAACTGTACCACGCCTTTTGCCCAATCTTCCCTTTTGGGGGCCAGGTGGCGCCCTAGGACGACTAGTAAGTGACTGGCGGTTGTCGAAACGGGGCGCCGAGGAACGTGGGCTTGCTTTGGAAGCCATGAGTTAAATATGATATTATGGCCAGACAGAGCCCTTTTTGGAGAAAAGTTCAATACCAATTACATCCGAATACCATAACCAGAAGTTGATAAACCGTGCAATGTTATGCAACCTCTTATAATTAATACATATATGCCGCGCACACCGTTCACCTTCAGCTCGTAGGAGGTCTTTAGGGCACACAAGCCGTGGAGCCTTGCTGACTGCGAAGACAGCACTTAAATAGCACTGCCATCCACAAGCTCGCAGTATCCGGTATTGCGTACGGACGTGATTTAGTCTTGATAGTTTCCATGTCGACATCGTTTGCAGCTGCTCTGCCATGCGTGGTGCTATCGTGCAATAGCTTCACTAATATTTCCAGTATTACCCGATGAAATAAACCCCCTTATGTGTTGGCGACGGGTCCAAGGGCCTCGCCTCGTTCGATATGTTGTCAAAATTCCGGAACAGCACGAGCTAAAATGGGGGGTCATCTTCCGGTGTTTGCGGGCGGGTGTCTCAACTATTGCGTCTTCAGCCTCCGGCCCCGCATGCCAGCGAGTAGGCCAAGCGCTTGTGCCTTTGTTTGCGATTCGTGTGATCTTGTTTGTTGCTCTTTGACTGAAGTTATTGTGGTTTGGACGGCTTTCTGTTGCGGTAACAGGAGCGCTGCTTCTTTCAGCGTTTGCTAGGGACAAACGCGCAGCTAATCATGTCCAGAACCTTCTTATCGGTGACAGTGCTTCCATAGCGCCACATTCCTCATACACTACCAGCTTCCTATAAAACCCAAAACTGCAAGCAAGTCGGTCCTGTTCAAATCCCCCGGACCCAAACCCACTTCAACCTCACCTCACTGCCGGAAGAAAGTTCTCTACACAGCATACGCCACCGCGAAACAGAAAGGAAGCAACAAACAACATGGCGGGCACGCACTACACGGAACATGGCCTGTGGATGATTGGTTGGACTCCCAGCGCTGAGGAGGAAGAAGAAGATGCCGCCGACTATGAGAGGCGGCGCATCCACGCCGACGAGCGGAAATATGGCGAGAGCTTGGAGCGTGTGATGGAACAGAGGCGCTTGATACGCCTGTCGAGCAGCTCAGGAAGCAGCAGCGCTACTCTAAGCTGGGCGAGCCGCAGCAGCGCTCCCACTTCGAGCTGGACGAGCAGGAGCGTGGTTTCGCATGGGTCGCACGGCCGCACTTCAACGGAAGCTTCTCCGTGCCCGGCATCACCACCTCCTGGTTCAAGCGCCCGGAGTACGCGTCCGGCATGGCCCTCGCCCCGTTCATCCGCCAGCCCAACACCGAGGTGCGGGTCAGCGTCCCCCAGTGCGTGCTGCTGTGGCTCTGGGCGGCGTCGGTGACGCAGTTCCAGCACAAGGACCTGCGCTGGGACGCCTGCCTGTCGGCGGGCGCGCAGGTGGTGCAGCACTTTGTGGCCGCCAGGCCCGCGGGCGAGGACGAGGTCATGGACCGGCCCGCGCGCTGGGACCCCGAGACCGAGGCGCGGCTCGTGCCCGCCGACCCGCAGCCGGCCGGCGCGTACATGCCCGTCGACGAGACCAGGGTCATGGGCTTCCGCGTGCTCGTCGCCCACCACGGCGGCGCGGCCTGGCACGTCTACAACCCCTACCTCACGAACTGGGTCGACAGGCACGGCGACCAGGACGGCGGCGTCATCGTCAACTACATGCTGGCCGCGCTCGAGAGCTGGGCCGGCCGCGAGGTCGAGCTGGGCCTCCACGCCTACCAGCTGTACCGCTCGTTCCGCCCGCGCGTCCGGAGTGTTGAGCTAGAGCCGGGCCCGGACTTCCTCGCGTCGCTTTCCAATTACCACGTCGGCTTGAGGGTGACGCATGAGCTCATCCGGTGGAAGGACCTGCCGGTGCCCCATGACCTGTACTGGTGGCTGGTGGTGGAAGACTGCAACACCCATAGCTCTTGGTGGCGAGAGACTGCATGTGGTGACGCAATGACGCGCTGAGGAACATCTGCCCCGGCAATGATCAGCTCGCCGACGTGCGATACTACTATTCCCAACCGTAGCCGGCCTCCTTCAGAAACTTAATATCAATCGTATCCGACATGAATTATTGCAGCTCTATAAACTCGTGAAATGCTGTGCAACCCACCCTCTCTTTTCCTCCCCCATCACGCCGCCTTGCGCCCGTCGTCCTGCAGCCTCGCCATCTCCAGCATCAGCCGGTACAGGTAGATGCCCTGGTGCGGCGGCGAGACGGCCTTGGGGTACCACTCCCTGCCGGCCTCGGCGACGCGGCGGGCGACGCGCTGGCCCGCGGCCGTCCTCGTCAGGAACCGCACCAGCTCGGGCAGCTCCCTCATGCCGACGCTGACGGGTATGTAGTGCAGCCACGGCCGCAGGCGCTCGTCGTGCCACTCGCGGAACACGGTCACCTTGAGCGGGCAGCTGCGCGAGGCCAGGAACCGGTAGAAGCGCATGCTGAAGCTGTTGCCGTCTAGGTCTAGGGCGAGCTGGTACCGCAGCGCCCGCGAGCCCGGGTGGCGGTCCCCGGGGACGCCGAAGAAGCGGCGCTGCTCGTCGCACGCGGCCGGCTCGGCGTCGCAGTTGATCATGTTTGTGAGGCGCACCTCGAACATGGACGTGTCGACGGGCGCGCCCTGCTGCGGCACAACCGTGTTGGACGCCGCGTCGTGGCGGAGGACCGTCGTGGCCTGGTTCCCATCGCCGCCGCCCCCCTCGGCCTTGCCCGTGGCGAGCATGACGAGCCGCTGGCGCAGGCCGCTGCGCCACGTGGCCGACGACCACTCGCCGCCCGTCGTGGACCCGGCCCAGTAGGCGGCGTTGCGCTTGGACCCCCAGAGGCGGTCGGACCACTTTGCGGGCTGGTTGGACGCGCGCGCGTAGAGGTGGCTGGGGAAGACGATGTCGGTGAAGGGGTGCGGCGCCGACTGCGACAGGATGGGCACCGACGAGGCCAGGCGCTTGAGCGTGGTCGGGCAGGCCACGAAGCCGTGCTGCGTCTCGAACTCGGGGTGGCCGCACAGGTCGCGGCCGCCGGCCGGGTCGGCGACGAAGGGGATGCCGAAGTAGTCGCCGCCCGGCGGCACGTCGGCGCGGGGCGTGCGGCCCTGCGCGACACAGCTCTCGTTGACGGCCGCGGCGATGGAGTGGCGGCCCAGGTCGGCCCAGGGCGACGCGGCGGCGGCGGTGCCGTTGTGGCGCGCCGCCTCGGCCGTCGGCAGCAGCGACGGCTCGTCCAGGAAGTTGATGAGCAGCTCGACGTCGGGCACGTGCTGGCCCGCGCCGCCTAGTATGAGGTTCATGGGCGGACCCCACATGCGGCAGCCCGACGTGAATTTGCCGCCCTCGAACCGGCAGAGGCCGACCTGGTTCGCGAGGGGGTCGTGCCTGACGGCCTCGATTCGCGCTTTCAGGTCGGCGGCGGTGTGCTTCAGGAAGGGGTGGACGCCCTCGGCTATCATGTCAAAGTCGTCGATGACGGGCGACCCGCTGGCCAGCGCGTACTCGACCCAGCGCCGGTAGCCGGGCGGCGGGTCCATGGCGTAGCGGCGCCTGTAGACCTCCTCGGCCTCGTCTGGATTCCTGGACTGCCGGTTGAGGAAGGCCTGGTGCTGGATCTCGGCCTGCTGGTGGAGCAGCACGACGGGGTGGTGATCCCAGGCGCCCGGAGGGTCGTCCGGGATGGGGGTCGGGCGCCAGACGGCGTCGCCAACGGCGTTGTCCGTCAGGTGATTGACCGTGATCACCATCAGCACCAGCACGGCGGCGGCGATGGGGAGCTTCCTCGTCACGACGAGGCGGCGCAGCAGGGCGACCGCCCCCGCGAGCAGGCGCTGGGGATCCTGCATGTTTGCCAAGTCTAGCGGAAGAAGGTGGTCGGCAATGGAATGTCTCTGGGTGCAGGGCGGGCCAGGCCGACTAGCCCTTTTCTTCAGCGAAGCGATGCCCAAGGCTGGAGAAGCATCCAAAATGGCCTTTTTTTGGAAGGCGGTTCCTGTCGACGCAGAAACGGTCAGGATACCGGGAAATTGGGTCGGCTGAAAGGCCTTTTGGTCTTGGCAAGCCCGCATTTTGCACTAGAGCTACATCCTGGGAGACCCCTTTCCGACGCATTTCCCCAGCCGTAAGCGAGCTGAGGCCACCAATCGAGGATGGCAGCGTGCTGACCGCAATCAATATGATGGTCCATTAAACGCCACAAACTGCTATGCATTTCTTCCTTATTCCGCCCACCGCATTTCCCACTTCCACCATCCTGACTAGGCCATCCAAGCCGCAAATCCGAAAGCAACGACCGCCCCGACAAGTCCGGGCCGGGCAGAGGCCCCGGCGTTCTTGTTGGTGCTGGCTGCCCCCTCCCCGCCCGCCGTCGCAGTAGCGCCCGCGGCTCCGTTGCCGCCGCCGCCACCGCCTGCCACCGTGATGGGGCTCGCCCCGCCGAAGCCCTGCGCGTTGCAGACCGAGATGCCGGCGTAAAAGGTCGAGTAAAGGCTGTCCGATGGACAGGCGCTCGTGTAGCAGCTGTGGTCGTGGGTGTTGTGTTTTGGTTAGCCCAGCGGTTCTAATCGAGACCATGGTTTGGGCGCCAAGCAAAAACAACCGAAGGAAAAAGAACATTGTACTGACTTCCACAGCGCCGTCACCTGCTGGCACGCACACGAGGTCGCCGACGGCCCATCACCGGGCTTTCCACACGTCCGAGATGTATGGGGCGTGACGCAGTTCATGTAGGGTCTGCGAGGGCCCAAGGCAATGGTCAGTGGTGTTCCTGGCAGACGGGAGAGGGGAGAGCCCAACGTACGACTGGGCGTAGCAGTCGCCGATGCCGGCCGTCGCCCTGGCCTCCAGGATCGGGGCGGGGGTCGGGAAGATGACATCATCTCCAGCGGCGGCTAGAACCAGCGGTGCCGTCGCTAGGGAAAGACCCAGGATCGCGGTAGAGATGTGGCCAAGCATTGTGACGGAGGCTGTGATGGATTGAAGTTCTGGGTCGTCGTCTTTGTTGGATTCTTGGGAGGCACCAATCGCTCTAGAACCACGGAGCAGCGGTCCTGGCTTTATAGGCCCATTCGGCCACTGTTATCCTGCTGCCCATCCAAGGCAGATTCGCCTCCTGGTCAGCCCTGTGCCCTAGCGAGACCTGGCTGGCCCGCCCGCGGTTTCGCTTTGGTGCCATCGCGGATGCATCACCCTCCCCAGCCGCAGCTGCCGGACCAGGGCTTCGGATATCATCTGGAGGCGGGTGTGGCTTGGCCGGCGTCGGCGCTAGTGGTCGAAGCGCAAGCGGCTGAAGCGGCGATCTCGATCTAGGTGCTTCTATTAGCGGGCAATGGCCAGGTCCAGGCCTGCTAGATAACGCCAAGATCTCCGTCCGAGCTCAAGGGATAGGATAGGTTGGAGATGGTGAAGCAATCTTGGTGAGTGGGCTTGATGGCGCAACGAGTCTGGTTGATGTGGCTGAGGAATATGGCCAATGCAAATGATACCATGTGTCAGCTCACTAGCGAGCTTCCACATGCTGCCCAACAAGGAGGTAGGTGACTGTCAGGTGATGGACGACAAGCCTCGCAAGACTCGTGGCTGTTGATGGCGCGAGGTGTAGGAACTCACATTCGTCGGCGTACATGGATTACCGTCAGAAACGAGGTAAAGATGTGTCGATTCTGCCCAGGTCGTGCCTGCCGACGTGGGTAAAGGAGGAACGAATTGTGGCTGCGCAGCCACAGGCGGATGGCTGGTGTAAGTGATCAATTGCCTGAAACGGAAAACAGTCGCAAAACTCCAACAACAACTCATCGTCAGCATCACCATGCCGCGCGTACTCTGGCCGTCGGGATTCCGGAGAGGCCGTGGAGGAAGGCCGGACAGGACAGTATATCGGCAGCGAATCTTCAATAATGAAATCACCAAATCGTCTCTGCAACCTCAAACATGCTGCACTTTGCTACCGCAACTGACCCGTCATTCACCCTCCACCCATGATGCCGTTTCTTCTCCTCCCCCTCGCCATCATGGCACACTCGGCGCTCGCGAACACAAAGCTCTTCCCGCCCGCGCCTCTCCCCACGGTCGACATCCTGCCCCCGCGCCTGCACAACGGCTCGTCCAGCACCACCTTCGTCTCCAGCGCCAAGGGCCTCGACGGCGTCAAGGTGCACGACGCCAACGCCACGGCCTACGACTGGTGGTACTTTGACGCCATGGGGGAGGGCGCGGCCAGCTCCGGTGCTGTCGTCTTTTACAACAAGGGGCCCCTGGGCTTCCTGGGCCCGACCGACCTGGGGTCCTCCGTGGCCGTTCAGATCTCGGGCACCTTCCCCAACGACACCCTCTTCGACACGTGGTTCCCCGTGGCCGGAGGCGCCGCTGTCGTGTCGGCCGGCCAGGCCTCCAGCCGCGCCTACCTTGGCCCCGGCAACACCACCTGGGCCGCGAGGTCGGACGCGTCAGAGTACGTCATCGGCCTCACAACGACGTGTACAAGGGGACTATCTCTTTCCGCTTGGTATGCACATTATCTCCATGCCCCTTCCAAAGGCCCTTGGAGTGCTGACACTCATCCCCGGTCAAATACAGATCGCGCCTCCGCACTACCCCTGCTCCCCCGTCCACGCCAACGAGACGATGGAGGTCGTGAGCGGCGTGGGCTGGACCCACGCCGTGCCCGCAGCCTGAGCCTCCATTGACGTCGCCATCAACGGCACCCGGCTGCAGTTTGAGGGCCTGGGATACCACGACAAGGTAAGCTACAAAGCCAGCAAAGCAACCCGACCCAACCGCCCGTATCACTAACACCCTCTCCCACTCCAGAACTGGGGCGTCAGACCCCTCCGCGAAAAAGTCCACAGCTGGTACTGGGGCCACGCCATTGTCGGCCCCTACGTGGTCGTATGGCTGACGGGGCTCGACTTTGCTGGCACCGAGCACCGCAGCGGCTACGTGGTGCGCGACGGCAAGATAATCTACTCGGGCTGTGGCGACATCGAGGCGCGCCCCGTCGGCGCCGCACACCCGCCCGTCGCCGGCGAGCTCGAGACCTGGGAGCCGCGCGGCTTCACCGTGACCGTGGACTTGGGCCCGAGCACGGCGGCCTGCTGCGCACCGAGGTGACGGTCACGGCCGCACGTCGCGCGGCGGGCCTGCCTACGCGCGCTGGGCCGGAACCGCGGCCGGGTCGGTGGAGAACTGCGCCGCGGGGTGCCATGGCGCCGGGGGAACAACATGATGGGCATCGCGGGGTTCGAAATGTTCAACTTTGCTCCGGCTCCGTAGGCTGGGCTGGCTTTTGGGGGATGTAGTGTGGGGAAGAGGGGTGGTGGTGTGTGCGTGCTGGTGGGTGTCAGTTTTGCCTAGACCGGTTGAAGGAAAAATGGATACACGTATCTCTGCGGTTTCCCCAGTCATGTGAGCCTACAATGTCCGCTTCTCAGTGTTTATACCAGGTAGAAGAAATGACAGCCTTCATCGTGTGCTTTTTTCATTGCGAAATACTGCCAAGGTTTTCCATTCCTAGTGCTTCTATCTATGGTGCAAGCCCCATTGCTCAAGATTCCTGGCGCCATTGGCCGAGGTTCCCCCGGGGCTCCAGACGGCCTCATCCGACGGTGACGCCGGCCGCACGACGTGACGAGGCAGGTGGGCGCCCGCTTACCGAAAGACGTCGTCCAAGGCCACCACCCGGAACGAGTCCTCGGGCAGCGCCGCCAGCCATGGCGCGACCGGCGGGCCCCGGACCAGCGCGATGCGCCGACGTTCCCACTCGGGGGTGCGGGCGCATTCTCCCAGGTGGCGCCTCATGCACCCGTCGGCGCCGATGACCCCGCCGAAGAAGACGCGGCGGCAGTGGCGGTGCTGGTCGAGGGTGAAGACGAGCTCGGCCGCGAAGCGCTCGCCGATGAGCGCCGGGTCCAGCATCTCGTCGGCGTCGAGGAAGACGCACGACGGCCAGCCCGCGCCCTTGAAGCCGGCGACGAACCACTCGACCCGCTCCGGGGTGAGGTCGGCGACGCCCGCCTCCTTGTAGAGCTTCGAGAGGCCCTTGAGGTTGGCGCACACCCGCACCTCGACCTTTGGGCGCGGCCCGTCGCCCCGCTCGGCCGGCGAGTCCATCAGCTGCTCGACGGCCGCGACGAGGCTGCGCACCGCGTTGCGTCCACCGACGAACCCGCCCTTGATGAAGTGGTCTTTGAACTGCGGGTAGAATTGCTGTTTTCAGTCGTCTGCTGCATAGGTCGGGGGATGGGGAGGGCGACAATAGATGATGTGCTTACCAGCAGGTGGTTTCCGTCCACGAGAATCTTGACGTAGGGGTCAGGCTCCTAGGAGGTGGAAAGGTCAGGCAGAGGTCTTGGCAGTGCAAAAAAAACAAAAAAAAAAAAACAAGGCGACAAACCGGTCGGGCCAGACACTCGTTGAAGCCCTCCTTCACTCTCTCCAGCTCGTAGCGATAGGTGAGCGTGAGCGAGCTCTGCTCCCTGAGCGCGCTCTTCGCCTGCTCCAGAGTGTCGTTGAGCATCTTGATATCGGTAAACAGGGTCTTTTGGGGAGTTTTCGCGGTTAGCTTAAGCTTGGTCCCGCGCACAAGTCGTCCATGCCGGAATGCTCACCTCAACTATGGCGTTGACCTGCTCATCTTTGCTGTTGCACGCCTCCCAAGACGCAGAGCGCTCCTTCAGATGTGTCTCAAAATTCTCCATGGCGTTTACAGGGCGCAGGCCAGGACGACAAACAACGCTAGGCTGTGGGAGAGGGTGGGTGAAAAGGCCTTCTTCGAATGAGCGAGGACAGCAGCTGACTGTGATTGCCTGCTTCCAACTTTGTCGACGGATGTTCTGATATGTATCCTTTTGGAAAGCGAAGAAAAAACGGTTGGTTATAAAAAATGGCGGGTGAAAAGGCCTTCTCTGAACGAGCAAGGACAGCAGCTGACTGTGATTTCCTGATTCCCACCTTGTCGACAGACTCTCTCTGATATGTAAAAACAGCGGCCGGGTATTGAAGAGGGCGGGTGAAGAGGCTTTGTTTGAGCGAGCAAGGACAAGGGCAAAGAGGGATAGGTTGTTGGAGAGAGCGGGTGCAAAGCGTTCTCCGGGCGAGCGAGAACAACGTCAAGCGACGATGGGTCTCGGGAGAAGGCGGGTGCAATGGTGTTCTTGGAGCGAGCGAGGACGACGGCTGGCTGTGATTATTGCCTGCTTTGACGTCAGATTTTTAGCTGTGTATTGCTGAGAAAAGAGCATTCAAACGAGCGAGGATAGAGGCGAGCTGTGATCGCTTTTTTCCATTTTGTCGTCAGACTTTCTGTGTGTATTTTTTTTGGGAAAAGATTTGTGCGTGGGACTGAGGAAGTGTTGCTGGAATCCTGGCTGCCTCTGTCCGTGCACTCTGCGTCAACAGAACCCGGACGCTCCTTCCTGCTCAGCTGGACTCATGCAGACTGGGTACCTCTATGTCCGCGAGTGACGTGGGCCCTTGGTGGCAACCAGAGGAGAGCGGGTGGTCAGAAGTAGAAAGCTTTGCTGCAAGGGCAAGCGATAAGACGGCCACCATGGCTCCCCTTAGCCTCGATATATATCAACTACCGGCCCTTGACTGAGCATGCCGTTTTAAAAGCACTTGGCTTTGGGCCGATATGCGGATCAGTGGGCCAAGGGGGCTGGAAATCCGCCGTCCTATTATGACGACACTATGGAGGACGAGCCGCTTCCAGAGGAAATGTACGTCCTGACCTTCTTCTTGCTCCTCTGCCACTTGCCCTTTGCAAGCAACTTGCCTCGGCCGCACGACCTTCTCCCTGAGGGCTAGGAGGACAATCTCGCCGTTGGGGCCGACGATGTCGTGGTGTCCCTGCATCACGGCCGGGCCAATACTCTTGACGTGCGAACAAAAAGCCTGCTTGATGAATCCCTCCATATCCTGTGGGTGATCCGTGTGCTAACCATCCCGAGTCTCAGCAGGGTGTGTCGCCATACGTGGACCTACCTGCCACGTTTGGCACCAGCGAGAGGGGGTAGCCGACCTCCCTCCTTGATGGCGTCTTTGAGCTTGATGGGCGCCTTCGCCTCTCCTCCTTCCTGTTCGCCCCGGCCAGCAGCGCGTCCCTTCCTCGACGTACTTCTCTCTCTTTGGCTCTTCCTGCTCTTTCTGTGCAGCCTCGGCCACCTGCTTCTCGGCTTTGAACCTGCTCCCGGGTCTCGATCTTGACCTTGACACGCGCCAGGTCCTCGGGCCCGCCCGCGTCGCTCGGGCATCGTTGGCGTCGCGCGGGGCCGGGGGATGCGGCGGACCGGGGAGAGGCCCCGTGGATGTCCAGGGCCGCTGCGCTTCTGCCTGTGCTCGCAGTTCTTGCGCGCGGAACGGGGCGAGGCACTACACGTATCCCTTGAGGTCCTCCTCGACTGCAACCCGCTTCTTTTGCGGCTGAGGCCAAAGCCGCCCGGGGTGAGTGGAGTTACGGGAGTTCCAAGGCTGCTCAGGGGAGGCTGGCAACGGTTGTGAACGTGGGTGATTACACCAGGATCGAGGGCGAGCTTAACACGCATGAGGGGTTGTTACTGTTGCCGTTCTTTTTAAAGTCGTCCACATCCATATTAGCAAGTCCATCTAACCAAGAAACAGTCTGTTCAAAGTCGCCATCTTCCTCCAAGCACATATGCTCGTCGTCGTCCGTATCTTGGGTGTGCGCCGGGAGCTAGGGCTCGCCACCGCCGTCCTATCCAGGTTACTGTGCGAGCTGGAACCGCGCGACTGACCTGGGTAATGTGATGCGCTGCCGTGAGGAGCGTGTCGATGGAAGACAGCCTCGCGTGCAGCGAGTCCCTCAGCTCGCGCAGCTTCTCCTTCTTGAACAGCGATCACTCCATCGTGGGAGCTGTCGGCTGTCAAATGACGACGCAGTGGCGGCGGAAGTGTGCCATCCTGCGCGATGCAGCTGAAGTGCGGCGGTTCAGGTAGAATTATGGAGGAGAAGTCAGGCGGTTGTGCAGCTCTCGTTCCCTCTAGAACCGTCTTTTGGATGGAAGAGGCTCCAGTACGCAGCTTGACGTCTTATCTGCTGCTAAGCAGGGACACTGCTACAGTCTGGACTACGGCCAAGGTGGAGAGGGCAGAAATAAAAAGAGCCAATGTATGCTATACGAGCGTTCAAGCATTTGTCGTGCGCGGAGACCAGTCTGAAGACACAACATGACGGATGGAAGCAAACAGTGTCTCAGCAATGGGAGCCACGCCTAGCCACACTGGCGCTTCCTCGCTCACTCCTCGTCCCCCGAGCGGCCGTGACCACCGCCACCCCCAAAACCGTGCCCGCCACCCCCGTGACCACCACCTCCTCCAAACCCGTGCCCGCCACCGCCGCCGCCTCCGAAGCCGCCGCCGCCGTGTCCGCCGCCACCACGGCCGTTGAGTCCGCCTCCTCCGAAGCCCCCGTGGGCCTCGCCACGACTGTTGAGCTCCTTCTCTTCGGAGCCGTCGCGCCTGCCTTTCCTGGGCCTGTCTCGCCGCCTGTCTCCGCGCCCATCTTCGCGCCCGCCAAAGCCCCGGGCCTGGACGGCCTCGGCCCCGGCGTGTCCGTCAACCTGCACCAGAGCCGGGTTTATCTTGTGTACGGCGTTGCTGCTGGAGACCTAGGTTAGCACATTTGCTGGCATGGGGGGAGGAAACGGGAGACGGACCTGGGGAGGAGAGTGGGGCAAGGGGCTGTCATACCCGGATTCGGCTTCAACTTCGGCCGCAGGCACGGTAGCGGCCAGGACGGCGTAGGCTGGAATGAGAAGGGCCGTGAGGTGCTTGGCGAACTTCATGGTGGTGTTGGGTGGTAGATGGTGCAGAGGGACGGCAGGGTTGATATGGAGGTTGGAGTGGATCGGATTGTGTTCTGGTCCGTTGTTTGAGGGTTGAGGTGAGGAAGTGGGTTGGAATGGGCATCTTTCACTCTCCTGATGGCGGCAGCTGCTCGCTCTTTTATACGCTTGGACGTGATGTGAGGTACATCGAGATGGTACTCATGCGGTAAGGACATGAAGCCATCGTTATCCTGCGAGCCAGAAGGCATGAGGCGAAGGATCGGCGATGGCCAGGACCAGTCCCAACCTTGAACTGTGCTGCTCGAGCATTTCTTGGTAGCAATGGTGGGCAATCGCGACATGCAAGGCCAGTTGCTCCTTTCAATCTGCATAAAACCGTAGAGCGGCCTGGACTGAGGGGTAGATGCAAGTCAGTGTGGCTGTTTTCGAGCCAACGTCGTTTGCTGAAAGCTAAGCCGCCGGAGGAGGTAGTGGCAATATCGGATGGAGGATGGCGAAGCTGGAAACAAAGTCTTGCGATGGCATTGGACGGAGGATGCCGACGCTTTCTGGAATGGGGTGGAGGAATAAGGAGGCGGCCTAACCAACGGCAAAACAGGACAATCAATCTATTTCCGTACGCCCAAAAAAACAACCATGAACGGACGAATTAAAACTCCGCCCACTTCTATCGACGGCCCAGGCCCAAGGTACCGGCGCGGACGAGGACAACTAAATGAGGTGCAAAGCTTGCCGATCCCGGAAGCCTGGCCTGTCATTTGTGTCCAACCAGACGGACGGGAGGGGTAGGGAAATAATACAAGGCTTGCACGCGGTTGATTAAAACACCACCCGCCCCTTTCGTCCCGTCCTGTCGTGGCGCTGCCCACAGGCGCGAGGCGTCCGGCAAGCTCCGTCCAGGCAGACGACCGTCCCAAGATGTGCTGCTTACATGGGTTGACGCTCGTGGCTGGGTGGCCTGAATGGTGGCCGTGGACTAGGAGGATCAGGTCGAGATCTCGATGACAGTCACTCGCCGGAGAGCCGTACGGCTGTGGTTATATGTTGACAAAGAAAAGTATTCTCAACTCGCGGGATGATCAAAGACGGCTACGGCATGCAGATATACAAGTCAAGGTCAAGCAGGGAACGAGCAGTGGTCATAAAATGTACATTAATTAAGTAAGTGGTTGGGTTATGTGATCCCTCCCCACCGAAATCCTCCAAATCAGCCCTTGATGGCCTTGCGGACGTTGCTCTCGAAGCTGCCGTCCTTGAAGGGCACGTTGGCGGAGCCAAAGTCGTGCGACTGCAGGGCGTCGCGGGACGCCTGCGGCATGACCTCCCAGTCGAGCACGGCGTGCTGGACGGCGCGGGCGTCGCCGCTCCACTGCAGCTCGTGGTTGGTCGGGAGGTTGGTGAAGTACTCGACGGTGGGCGGCGTCGGCGGCGAGCTGGCGATCTTGTACTGGCCGTGGCCCGAGGCGGCACCTCTGGTGATGGCCTGGCGCGCGCCGTCGGGGAACACGACCACGTTCTCCCAGTCGTGGCGGTGGGCGCCGATGGTGTCGGACCGCGGCTGGTCCTTGGGCATGTACCAGCTGTACATGATGGCGAACTGGCCGTCGACCACGCCGGCGCGCGCGTACGTCTGCGCGCGGCCCGGGTCGCCGCAGTTGCTCGCCGAGCTGCCGCCGGGCTTGACGCCGCCGCTGACATTGCCCGAGTCGTCGACGGCCGGGTACGGCTGGCAGCCGTTCGCGATGCGGAGGCGCGGGCTGAAGCGCACCATGGCCTCGCCGTCGGGCCCGCCCCGGACGGTCTGCGGCTTGGGGAAGAGCGAGTCGTGGTTGACCGTGTTGGCGCGCGCTTCGAGGGGCGCCGCGATGGACAAGGCCACCAGTGACAGGAGGGAGAGGACTCCGAAGCTCTTCATGGTTGCGAGCGAGCGGGGGAACGCTTGGTGTTTTGTTGGAGTGACGATGGGGTGAGGGTGTCTGCCCGATGTGTTTAGGTCTGATGTCCGCGGGTGGGTTGGAGAGAAGGGGAATCAAACAAGATCAGCAGTGAGCGAGGGCTTGGTTCTTATGGCCGTCGCTTCTCGTCGTTTATGCTGTCCTCGACCCGTCCGCTCGGCCGTCCGCATCTTGCGGATCAAGCGAGTCCAGTCGTCACCGTCGGGGCAGTGGGAGGAGGCATCTCGGATCTGGGGACGTGCGACATTGAAGGAAGAACATCCTGGTTAGCGTCCTGGTTCTTGGCAATGGCACTTCGTGGGCGGATGGGACCCGAAGACAGGGCTGTTGACTCGAGCCAGACCCTGGCATGGGCATGTTGGGTGCGGGGACGGTTGCGATGGGAGTTGCTGGAGCTGTTGCTGGGACTGGGACTAAGCGGGTTGGTGGGCTTGGGCCTGCCGACTCTTCCGGGCGGGCAAGACATGAAGAAAATAGCAACTTGTTTGCCAGAAATATCGTGAGATGTCACATGTTTCGTTTGCTACCATGGCTCACCCAAATTTAGTTCTGCATTGCTGACAACCTGTCTTGAAACCGCCCTGTGGCCGGTTGGGGAAGTGGTGGGAAGCTCTGGAGCAGCAAACAACACAAGCCTGGCCAAGGCGACAGAGCTTGGGATGGCAGACGCAGGGGAGCAGTCGCAGGTGCGTGGATCGTCTTTCCCGTTTGGGCAGGCGTGGAGACGTTACAGCCCATGTGCGGGCAGGGTTGCATTTAAAAATAGGACCGTGCGGACGGCTGCAATCTATCTCGCACCTGCATCGGTGGGCTCGATCTTCTCCATCGTCTCCAGCGGCGGCATAAACCGCTTGTGCCTGGCGAGATGTCGCTCAACAGGGAAAGGTTACGAAGGCGTTATCATGAGATATTTCTTTGTCTTGGTATTGGTATTGTCGCTGCTGTGGAACAGCCTGAGGGCCGAACGTGGTGAGGTTTCGGTCACCTTCGTCTTCCCAGACGGCCTGAGACAGGGGGCGATGAGCCACATCTCAGGCACACAGGGTCGGCGTCCCCAGGAGCTTGGGCCGTGTCGGCTAGCGCCATCTGTTTATGTCGGCTGTTTTTTTTCTTCTCCTTTTGCTTCCCTTGCCAAATGTCCCGGAGTTTGGTCCCCCGCTGCCGGCAAAAGGTATGGCGGCGACGCGCCAAGTCGGCCCATTCACAGTGGCCAAGGCTCGTCCCGGCGGGCGGGGAGTTTGGTCGGTCCAACCAGAGGCTGCGGGATCAACGCCGTCGCCGTCGTCCCGCACCATCCAAGACTTGGGGACGCATGCTTGACTCTGGTCCGAGTACGCTCGCGGAGCTCGTCACCGTTGCTTCCGTCACCGGAAGGCTGCGCGCGGGGGGCCAAGGCTCTGTTTGTTTTCTGCCGCCGGTGCTGCAATACCAATTCCAGCTTGATCCAGACCACCAGCGCGGGTGTCACCATCCGTGACGAGATGGGATGTTGTGACGTTTCCGTACAAGAAGAAAAAAAAGTCACATATATAAATGATGGAACGGCATTCCAAGCCTCCCCGGTGTTCATCATGGCGAGAGAGCTCTCGTGTCTGCCATCGTCCGTGCCTGTCATGTCGCCAATCCGCCTCCTCCTCGCCTCGGCGGCCCTGGGCCCGCTGCACGCTCTCGCGGCGCCGAGCGGCAGCCCGCGCCAGGTCGCGTCCTACACCGGGAACCCGCTGGCCGACGTGCAAATGTCCCCCAGCGCCCCGTATGCCGACAAGATCCGGACCCTCGCCATCCCACGGCTGAGCCCGGAGCTAGCCGCCAAGGCCGCCAAGGTCGCCGAGGTCCCGTCCTTTCAGTGGCTGTAAGTGGGTCGTCCGTAGCGTATTTTTTTTATAGTCGTTTTGTTTGCCAACGCAGCAGGGGGACGACTGCCCGACAGTGACGCGAGGGACAAGATCCCGCTGCTCAACGAAACCCTCGCCGCGATCCGCGAGGCGAACCGCGCCGGCGCCAGCCCGCCCTTCGCCGCCACCTACGTCGTCTACAACTTCCCGGACCGCGACTGCTCCGCCAAGGCCTCGGCCGGCGAGCTCGTGCTGGCCGACGGGGGGCTCGCCAAGTACGAGAAGGAATTTATCGACCCCATCGCCGCCCTGATCGACGAGTACTCGGACGTGCGGCAGGTCATTGTCTACGGTTCGTCTCATTTTCTGCTTGTTTTCCTGTTTTCCCCCTTGACGTTGAAACCAACGTCGAGCTGACAACCCCCTGTAAACGCCCCTCCCCCAGAGCCCGACGGCCTCGCCAACCTCGTGACAAACATGGAGGTCGAGCGCTGCGCCAACGCCGCGCCGGCCTACCTGTCCGCGACCGAGTACGCGCTGCGCGCCTTCGACAGACCCAACGCCGCCGTCTACCTCGACGCCGGCCATGCGGGCTGGCTGGGCTGGGACTCCAACCTGGCCCCGACGGCGCGCGTCTACGGGGCCGCCTACAGGCGCGCCGGCTCCCCCAAGGCCGTCCGCGGGCTCGTCACCAACGTGTCCAACTTCAACGCGTGGAACACCTCGGTCCAGTTCGACTATACCGTGCCAAACGACAACTGGGACGAGAGCAAGTTCCACGCCGCCCTGGCGCCGCACCTGGCCGAGGAAGGGTTCCCGGCGCGCTTTATAGTCGATCAGGGCCGCAGCGGCAGGCAGCCAACAGGCAGGGACTCGTGGGCTGAGTGGTGCAACATCAAGGGCGCCGGGTTCGGGGCGCGCCCGTCGGCCGACACGGGCGTGGAAACGCTCGACGCTTTCGTCTGGGTCAAGCCCGGCGGCGAGGCGGACGGCACCAGCGATACAGCGGCGGAGCGCTACGACGAGCGCTGCGGCTCCAACTCGTCTCTCATCCCGGCGCCCGAGGCTGGTGCTTGGTTCCAGGAGTACTTTGTAATGCTGCTGCAGAACGCCAACCCGCCATTCTGAACCCGGCGGGGCGGGTGACGGGCGGGGCTGTGGCGCGTGCGCGGCAGCGCTTCCGGGACGTGCGGTGATATAGGCCGGGGGAGACGATTATATCCAGTCAAGTGGCACCCGATCACCCGAGCCTCTCCAGGAACATGCTTGCAGAAATTGCCAATCAGCTTGGCATTAATCTAAGTGATGCGGCTCTTGATCACGGTCCCCATCTTGCGGAGCCGTTGCTGTATGGGTTCCAGGGATCAGAAACGTTAGTGCAGTGGATCATTCCTGATTAAGCCACGCACTTAGCTACATTTTTCACCATAAAAAGTCCCGCTACTAATGGAGGTGCGGGTAGCGATACATCGATTTGGCGGGATTTTTTATGGTGAAAAATGTATTTGGGTACGTGGCTTAATTAGGAAGGATCCACTGCATGAGACCTATAGATATTTCACTTCCTGGTTAGGCTGCCTGCCCAAAGTACTTGCTGCTCTGCCTCCGTTACAGATCACCCCAGTCTTCACGGATGAGCTGCGCCCCCTTTTCGGCCAACATGTACACGGGCCCCAGGATGTTCACATCGGGCAGCACCGGGATGATGCTGCAGTCGACGACCCGCAGCTTGTCCATACCATACACCCGCAGGCGCGGGTCCACCACACCGCCGTCCTCGAGCGGCAGCATCTGGTTGGTGCCCGAGGCGTGCCAGTTGGGGATCGTGTTGGACTTGACGTACTCCCAGATGGCCTCGTCGTCGTCGTCCGTCACGGCGCTGCCAGGGCTTAGCTCGCCGTGGTTGGAGCCTAGCGTGTATTGGGACAGCGCCGGGTGGGCGAGGATTTTGCGCAGGTACTTGAACGACTCGATGGAGATTGTGCGGTCGACGGGATGGGCATAGTACTGGCGGCAGTTGGGTCAGCAAATCCGGCTGCAAAGCCTCCCCGTCCCGCATGGGTAGTGGACTTACGTTGGGATTGATGCTCGGAAACTCGGCCATGGACGCGCTCTTCAGCGTGACGTTGCCCCTCGACAGAGCCACCATGCTCGACGCCGTGACCGAGATGTACGACTCGTTCCCGCGGGGCGTGTAGTATGGCGTCGGCCCGCCCGGGTACCAGATGGGCTCGAAGAGGTACTCGATGTGGGATTGGTTAGCCAGCTTGCGAGTGATGATCTCCTCGGCCCCAATCGCGCGCAGCTCCGTCTCAGACAGCTTTTGGAACCCGTTGGTGATGCCCGACGGGGCCGTGTAGCGCCCAGATCTGTTGGCGTAAAATTCGTCTTGCGCCTCACGAAGCCGCGTCCACGAAGCCATCATCTCGATGGTGGAGAACTCGGGCGTGGAAAGGGCCATGATGCTGAAGACGGAGTGGTCGTTGAGGCTGTGGGAAGACGTGTTAGCAAAAAGACCAAACTCGAACATGCGCTCCAAAAGAGTTGGGCAGAGCCTACTGCTGGCCAATGTTCTCGTTGACGACGAGCGGCTTGATCGCAAACTTGTCCAGCTGGCTCTTGGGGCCGATGCCCGAGACCATCAGGATCTGAGGCGAGTTGAAGGCTCCCATGCTGACAATGACCTCTTTGGCCGCCTTGGCCTCGTACACCATCCCCGAAGGGTGGTCCATAAACGCAACTCCTGTCGCCTTGGGCTTGCTGCTAGCATCTGAAGTGCCCTCTGTCAGGATCTGCCATACGGGTGCGTGGAACAGCACGTCGAGGTTCTCCCGCCCGGCAGCCTGCTTGTAGTACGAGTCGTAGGCCGAGCTGCGCATCAGGTCGCCGTCCAGCGTGCCCGTCCCCTGCTTGACACCCGTGCTGTTCCCCATGTTGTAGTCCTTCACGATGGGAATCTGCAGCGCCTCCGACACCGCCTGCATGAACCCTACTGTCGATGGAGGCACGTATCCCTGGAAGGCGAGCTGCAGAGGTCCATCGCTGTACGCGCTGGGATCCCACGTCTTGTGGGTGACGTCGAACCCGCGTACCTCGTGGTCGTGCGGAGGGTTGAAGTGCGTCCCCTTGATGGCCAGTGGGTACAGGTCGTCCCAACCCCAGCCGGGGTTGCCGAGGCGGACCCAGTCATCGAAGACTGAGGCGCTACCGCGGCCGTAGAATAGCCCGTTGGTGACGCTGCTCCCGCCTAGGCAGCGGCCGCGGTGGTATCGGAGGACCCGGCCGTCCAGGTGCTCCTGTGGCGTCGTGTAGAAAGACCAGTCTATGGCCGTCCCTCCAAGAAGCTGGTTGCCGCCGGGGGCCTTGTAGGCCGACACCACAGTCGGCTCGGGCCCGGCCTCGAGGACCAGGACGCGGTTCTTACCCGACTCGGTGAGACGATTCGCAAGGACCAGGCCGGCGGTGCCACCTGTACGCGTCAGTCTGCGATTCTTGACGGCAGCAACACGGGGGGACCAAGTGCTTACCTCCGGCGATGATGAAGTCATATTGGTCCTGGATGGTCTGCCGGTCGAGTCCCTTGATAGGGGCTGCGGCAGCGACGGCGAGAAACGCGAGGGTTGCGGCGGCGCAAATCATACTGCGGTCCCTGATCGACAATGCCTCGATGCGACCTGAATTGGTGTGGACTGTCACAAGTCACAGGCGGTGCGGGAGGGGGGAGCGAATGGCGCGGAGAAACACCGCGATGAGGCGAGGGATATCCTTCGGCCATTTGGACGCAGGCATAACGACAGGGCCGTATGGACATGATATATCGCCGTGGCCCACCGGGGACAAACCCGTCTCCCGATCGCGATGACATTCCATCCCTTCTGGAGTCTTTCCACGGGAGGCTTCCTTTCCGCTCCCGCATTCAGCGCCATCTCGTCTGCGTCGTCTGCGTCATCGTCAGCCACCATCTGCGTGCCAAGCCTTGTCTGCCGGGTAGTCCACGAAAGGAACGCGAGCCCCGGCGGGGTTGAGCTGTTGGAACCCGAGGATAGGATTCTCCCCGCACCGGATCGGCGCGCGCCAAGAAGGCTACTGCGAGCTCCCCGGTGTGCTATTCGCTGCTGCCACGCTGGCCTGCCTTAACCCTCCCAATGCCCAGTGTGGCTTGTTCCAGTCGCGTGATGGCAGCTGGCAGCCTCAAATGGTGCTGCCAATGTTGCTCCATCTCGGGTCGGCATTACAGTAGCTGAGCCGGTGCCCGACAGACCCAGTAGGCCCGAAAAGCCTGCGCCGTTTATTCGATCTCCGCTTGACGGCTTCTCCTCCGTCAGCCCGAATCCTGCCGTGCTACCCGTCTGCGGTAAGGATGCACCAAACCGGTAATGATTGGCGCTTGACCAGGAGAATGGCTCCGAGCCTCGTCATCAGTGAAGTATATTGTGCTTTGTAGCAAGCGGATGCGTCGCAATGCTGAATCTGGTCTGTTTCCGCCGAGAATAAGAGTCAGCCGGTGATATCTTGGCGTGGCAGCATCTTCCAAGGGAATCTCCCACGACAGAACCTGTTTCTTGACGGTTGAAATGCGGTCAGGTGTCGGCATCGGAGGAATGACCTCTGTTTTTGGGCATTCCTATCCTTCAAACCACCCGCAGAGTTTTGATCTCCCCGCCCCTGAACAACCCCCATTCTTCCCGCTCAAAGTCCCGTTTTATCTCCTCGGGGTTTTGCCGGCCTGCCCAGGGCGAGATTTTGTGGCGCGGCGCCAACAAGATGCTTTGAGAGTCAAGTGTTCCCAACGCCACACGCTCCCATGCACCTTGGACCGCCTTGGACCGCCTAAATACTAGCAAGTGGCCCTTGATGGTCCATCTGGCCCGGCCAAACTCCCACATGTGAGTGGCCATTTTCATGCAGCAGAACTCTGGGTTGTCCCAGTTAATATCCTCGGCGCAGTTCCAACACCAGTTTGACCCCCAGCACGCACATAGCTGACTGTCTGGGTCGCTGACACTGACTGCCTGCTCGACATCACATAAGACTTCCACCTTGCAGCCGTTTCGCGCGCGCACAACGGATTCCAAGTGGTCTCGACGGCGCACCTCGGCGGCACGGCCAGTCCATTTGTTGGCACGTGTTGGTCCGTCATCCGGCGGACGCGGTGTAATATCCAATGGCAACGACGAGGGCCACGTGTTGAGAACGACTGGAACTACAAGGCCGCGGATCTGGAGCTCTCCGTAGACTATGATTCCTGTCAGGTCACCGCCTGCTTGCTTCGGCGTACAAAATGCGCCCATAAGCTCGATGTGGGAAGTCTCCTGCCACTGGCCCATACGGTAGGTTGTCGAGTGCCGCACCGAGGCCCATGACCATGACGGCGCTAGGTAAGGGTTTGTTCTATCCTCAATGATTGATGGGACCGCGTCGACTGTCTTTGTAGACATCCAGTCCGTTTCCCAGAGAAGTTGACGAGGCATGTGAGTGCGGTAAATCCCGGCCAGATAAACTGATACAAGCGTTTCTTGTTGGAACGGAGACACCTGAAGGTTCGATACGCGCCGCCTATGTTAGACCGAGGATCCCTTCGTGCAAGGCAAACACAAGGCCAAGAGAAATGATGACCAACCTTGATTAGCTCGCGCACCATGATCTTGGCCACGCCAGACAAGGCAATCAGCCTGTCGGAAGGATTGGTGAATCTGCGCTTGCCGTAACTTCTCAAAATGTTGATCCATACTTGTCCCGGATCGAAAATCTGCCCCGTTCGACTGGTCTCGGTGTTTGTCTTGACGAGGAGCTGGTGTGCCGTTTCATGCATCTGGTATCGATCTGGATGCTCGACATGGCCGCATTCGCACCAGTGAGCTGAGCCGCACTCCCAGATGAGCTCGCGGGTGGTAAAGTGAATGATCCGGCGGGGCATGATGGCCTCCTGGAAAGTCCAGCCACGTTCTAGAAGCGGTGTTTTGTGGGACGCGTCGTCTTCGGGGAACGGAACTAGGACACCGTCGTCCCGAGAAAGCCTCTGTCTCAGGGCCATCGGGAACGAGCTTGTAGGTGTACCGTTACTGGGAATGGTCGTATGGAACTTGATCTGCCAAGTTTCCTCCCCAAAAAGCTGCCCGCCAAGGAAGCCGTCCTTGCACGACACGGCATGGTGGACGGCGATGGTAAGGTGTGAGTTGGAGTAGATATCGAGCATCTTGACAGACTCGGTCTCCCAATCGTTCGAGTCGTTCTGGATGATGCATAGCGCGTCGATCCAGATATATGGCACATTGATGCTGCGACATACGGTGATGGCGTCCTGCAGCGTCCTCGGAAGGGCGCTGATGGACATTCCACGACGATGCTGTTCGATGTTTTCTTTCAGAGTCTTGACAATGCCAGTGGTATCGGGGCCCCAGCAGTAGCTCAGGGCGACATAGGACACCGGGTGTAGGACTTGATCCAGGGGATCACCGGGCTCGACAAGGTGGACGTCTGGGTCGCTCGTTTGTCTGACATGGATCAAGCGCCGTGGTGTGAAGTCTGGGTCGGTGCCTCGACAGGACGAGGTGTGCCAGGGGTCGGCGTCAGGGCCGACACACTTCCCGAGCCACGTGGAAATCTTGGCTCCGCAGACACGGGCATCTCGAGTGTCCTGGATAATCTCGTCGACCTTGGCGAGGGATCTGAACGGGTTAGGCAAGCCCCGGAGCCCAAAAATCTCGAAGCTGGTAGTGGGAAGGGCGAAAACGATGCGATCTTGTGCGGTGAATTTGACTGTCAGGCCGCCCGCGTGGCCACGGTCTATGGTTAGGCGGATCTGGCGGGTTTCGGTGAAAAGGCTGTGGTTAGGGTGGATGGCAGCGATGGCGTCGAATATCAGGCAGCAGCCCCAGCAGCCCTCGCCGCGAGACTGAAGCAGTGCAGATATCTCGATCTCAAACACGAGCGAGTCCAGCCAGAAGCCGTCGTCGCCATCGCTGGAGAGGCCGCATATCGCACAGCCTTGCCATTTGTCGCCTGAGATGTCGTCATGCTGGTCCTCCCAAGAGTCGTGATTCGACATTAGGTGAGGGCGAGCCGAGTCCAGCGGAAGCTCCTGTGGCCTAAAATGTTCTAATTCAGGGCAACTGCGACGGGCGTGTTACGCGTACAGTTCTAGGTAGCTCCAGCTCCTTCCCTGCGGGCAGAAGGAAGACCCACCCAGCGCAGACGAGAAGGAACGCCCCAATGGTTTGTGAACATGTTGATTCTGTGATAGGGGCAGTGCTCTCCATGTTGTGGAAAAGCAGCCCATCCAGCGCGGGGTTAAATGTGAGACACAGACACGCTAAACGACACAGCCAAAGCTCAAAGCTGCAGTTCCCACCGGAACGGGCCCAGCCCGATTTGACCCCGCGTCTCACGGCTCGCCGAACATCGGACATCAGCGGCTTGTTTCCAAAGGCAGGGACTGTATCGAGGCACACATGATTGTAGAACAGCTTCTGAATATACCCCTGATATTCACGCCCAAACATAACCCCCTCCATCCTCACCGTAAACCACCGTCGACACCATGGCCTCGGACGGGATCAAGAATGTGCTCATCACCGGCGCGTCCGGCATGATCGGGCCTCTGCTCGCCGCCCGCCTTTTGCAGGAGCCCGGCTACCGCGTCGTCCTCACCGATGTCATCACCCCCAAGGTCCCGCCGGGCGTCGCCCACCCGGAGAACGCCATCTGCGTCCAGGCCGACCTGACCGACCCGACCTCCCTCGACGCCCTGTTCGCTGCAGCCCCCAAGCCGCTGGCCGCCGCCTTCATCTTCCACGGCATCATGTCGGCCGGGTCCGAGGTGAACCCGGACCTGGCCATGCGAGTCAACCTGGACGCCACCCGCGCCATCCTGTTCAAGCTCGCGGCGGAGCAGCCCGGCGTGCGCGTCGTCTACGCCTCGTCCAACGCCGTCTACGGTACGCCGCTCCCCGACGTCGTGACGCCCGACACGACGCCGACGCCGCTGGGCGTCTACGGCGCCACCAAGTACATGTGCGAGATCCTCGTCAACGACCTGAACCGCCGCGGCCTGCTCGACGCCTTCAGTGTGCGCTTCCCCTCGGTCTCGGTCCGCGCCGGCGCGCCCTCGCCCGCCGCCAGCGCCTTTTTGTCGGGAATCATCCGCGAGCCCATGGCCGGGCTCGAGTGCCGCGTCCCCATCGCGGACCGCCAGTTCAAGGCCACGCTGTGCACGCCCCGCGTCTGCGTCGAGAACCTGGTGCGCGTCATGGGCTGGCCCGCCGACAAGCTGCCACCGCACAAGCGCGCCCTCAACTTCCCGGGCGTCATCGCGAGCGTGCAGGAGATGCTGGACGCCCTGGCCAGGTACGGCGGCGAGGATAAGCTAAAGTTGGTCAAGGAGGAGCAGAACGAGGTTAGCGAGAGGCTCCTGCGCAGCTGGGCGTGGAACATTGACTACTCGCGCGAGCTGGGGCTGGGCCTGGAGAGGGACCAGAGCGCGGACGCATTGGTGAAGGAGTACATCGACAGCCTAAAAAAGTGAGCAGGTAACTAAGCGAGTATATCCCTCCCATTTTCCACACCACTTCCTACTCCTTGCATCCGTCCGTGTGTCGGTATCGTGAGCCAATATGTGATTCACTCTCCCCAGCGGTCCAGCCGGCCTCTGTCAATCGTCCCATCTACCTGCATGGTCTCTCCGCAACTGCCACTGCCACGTCGGCTATGTGGGTAGCGAGGCAGCCTCTTAAGGGGACTCCCGCACGGCTGGCACGACGGGACTGGACCGTCGAGCTCGTCGTACCCACACGGCGCGGGGCCAGCGCAAGTAAGCCCGCTACCAGAGACCTGCAGCGGCGGCACCGTCGCTGGCAGGCTCCGACAGACCCCTCTCCGCGCCGCCCAATAGCTGCTCAATACTGTCGCCGTGCAACCACCATCGTCTGACATGCCGCATGGAAGGAGGGGGGCCAAGCAAAGCCACGCTGACTCACCAGAGCCCAGCCGGGCTGCCAGGACCATGACACGAGCGGGGAGGGCCTGCAGGGTGCTGAAAGCCCGCCTGTTTTGCTGCTGTAGCACAGCATGTTGCTGGCAATAATGGCGGTGTCCTACCGCCCGCCGATTGCATGGGGTGTTTTTTTGAGCCTCAGCCCGGTCAGGAAAACAAGGCAGCAGGCACGGGCTTGGGTGGTCAGGTAGCATGACCGGCCGCATTGCTTCAGCCCTACCGGTTACGTATCATGCCACCGGGATGCTTCGTGAGATGGAGGCGCAGCGGACGCCTTAAAATGATCAAGTATTAAGTGTCGCCCATGCCGCCTCCTGCTCGGCATTATTGACGGGTTGAGCAAGTAGCAGCATCAACAGCAGCAACGGAAACACTAGCGGCAATACCATCTTGGAATAAACTTTACCACCTTTGAGATTCCCAACGAACAGAGGCCAGAATGGCGAAACAACTTGTCCGCTCGACTTCACCAAAGGGGCTCGTGAGGTGTCATGATGCCTGGACCTCTACCCCTGGGCCGAACGCCCCGCCCACATATACTCCGCGGATGGTCGACAACTCTCAGACGCTCCATGCGTCGTCCGTCGACGCAAAGACGACGGGAATGGAGCACAAGGACAAGGATGCTAGCCCCCGCCGTTAATTACACGACGGGACATCCCGGGCAACATCCAGTAGGCTATCCGCCCTTCCTTCATTATGTCACTGTTGGCTGTATGCGTATGCTGACACCGGGACGCAAATGACAGGTCCGCGGAGGGGTACGAGCTATATCACCCATGCCCACCACACCACACCACACGATAAAATAGGAGCCACCCCATGGGATTGCTTCCAATGATCTGGCATCCTCGACATACCTTGAGGGGTTGTAACAACAGGACACATTCGAATTCTTTCCACACGCTTTGTATACATGGTAGCCCAAGCTAGAATGCACGGTGGTATTTTGTCTTTTGGAGCTTGAGGCGGCGTTTCGGAGGTCGGAATTTTCTTGCATGCTTGCGATACTTTGTTCTTGTTTATGGTGGAAATGGGGGAACAGCCCAGGGGTGTAGCGTGTCGAAACGCAGCTATTTTCCTCGCCCTCTGACGAACCTCCTCCTTGTCTGCGCTCTGCTTTACTTTAATACATCCGAGCCTACTCCAATCCATCTCCGTTGTAATGACCTGAATACGCTTGTTCGGGGAACACCTCGTCGTACAGGCAGGGCAAGGCGCCTCGTTTTCCCGGGTGGAATTACAAAGGGAGGAAAGTAAGCATACGCGGGTCCCTGAACAAATCCAAGGCTCAGGTACTTACCATGAGGGTGTACATATCTCGGTTTGTGGAACTCTGGCTTCCTTTTTGGACGTCCAGTGGTGTGTGGCAGCGAGCGGCTGCTTATCTCGGGTCATCTCGCTGACGGTTTCGGTCTCGATTCTCAGCAAAGACACGCACCTATTGCACCAAATTGGGTAGGACCGACAAAACCCCCACGCCCGCAGCAGACCTACCAACGCTTTGGTAAGCCGAGCGATAAGCGTGGGCAGTCTGGACGGCGTCTTCCAGCTCACCTTGACATCTTGTTTGTCTCACATCACTTTCCAAAATGTCCTGGTGTCCCAAAATTGGGGGATACTTGACGGAAACGCGGCGTTGTAGCCCGCGCTGCCCGAAGCGGCGCGCCGGCAGGGCCCAGGCGCGTGGCCAGCAGGTGGAGGAGCAGGGCGTGATCCATACTGATCCCTTGTGAGGCCGATAGGAAGTGGGCGAACGTATCGTAACAGGGATAGCTTTGGTCGGAATAATGCAGGAGCGTGAATGCGTATGTGGTGGTGGGGCTTGTGTGGCTAACCCCATGCTTGACTTCATGTCTGCATGTGGTTGTTGGTGCACCTCCAGCAGGCGCCCATCATTAAGCGGACATAACAGCAGCCTGAACCTGCCGGCCCCTTAACCTCCTTCGCCGGGCCGCTCTCGACTCCCCGCCACCACGCAAGGACGTAACCGTCGCGATGTGCTTGGTGTATATGGAGCAGTACAACATTCGAGCCGCAAAGGCGGGTCCCCGGATCGACCCAGCCGACCGCGACGCCCGCGACTTTCGCCGGGCTGTGCGCGCAGGCGACCTGGCCGCGGTCAAATCGTTCCTGGTCCGGGCCCGGGACATCGACATCAATGGCATCCATACCGACCCCGGCGGGGACAGATACGGGGTCACCGTCCTCCACGAGGCCGCTCTGGAGCGCCGCACGGAAATCGCGTGTCTGCTCCTCGCCCTGGGTGCTGACCCCAACGCCGATGCGCCGGAGCACAAGTCAATGTTTACGCCGCTCCACTGCGCTGTTAAACACCAGTATGACGGCAACTCCAAGTGGGGCGAGAAGCCCCTTTGCAGTGATCTTGTGCGTCTGTTGCTCGACTCCGGCGCCGACCCCAACATTCCCTATATGCAGCAGGACTGGCACGATGTGGAGATGGGGCCCGTCTGCAACCTGTTGATGGAGAGGCGAGACCGCACATGCCAGCACACGCTCGATGTCATTGATCTCCTGATCAGCCGTGGGCTTGACGTTGGGCTGTACGCATCGGAGCGAGAATACTGCTCGCGGACCTTTGTAAGCTCCGGTCGGGGCTGCAAGCCATGTCGGCTTTTATAGAAGAATCGCTACCGTCGTGGCAAAGGCGCTAACTAGGGGAACAATACGATAGGCATCGACCGCGCTTATGATGGGCGGGGTCGAGATGCTGGAATGGGCAATCAGCAGGGGTGCACCGATATCTACCGTTGTTCTGAGATTTTTGCCCTCAGAAGATTGCACCCTTCACCTCGACGCGCTTAAGTGTCTTGCTCGGGCTGGCCTCGAGGATCCGGATCTGGAAATCCTTCCGTTCGCGACTTATGGACGCAAGGGCTGGGCAAGGGAGGATTTCTTGGCAATAGTCCCTCCCCTCCTCGCCAGGCTGCCCGAACAGGCTGTCAATCTAATGCCCAGGGCACTGTGCCATGCCGCGGGAGAACACGACTTGCCCATGGTCGAGTTCTGGCTTGACTGGGGAGTCGACGTCAACGAATATTTGCCCGAGGGTCTCAACCCCTTGCTCTGTGCCGCACGCTCCAGGGCAGCCGCGTTATCGGGCTTCTTTTGGATCGTGGGGCAAACATCCGCTTGACCAGTCTCGGAGACATTTTCGATTCTGATCCCGTGAACTGGCTAGGCTTTTACCATGCGCGTCGGAGCAACGTCTGTAAGTTCACGTCAATGCATCCACAATCCATCAGGGTACATGTCGTTGGTCCGCCCCCTCCTGAACAATAACTCGTCATCGTCGTGGCGGATAATCGATACGCAGTGCACTTCGCCGCCAGCAAGCTTGATGGCGCTCGCCCTGAATTGATCGCTACCCTCCTCGCTTCAGGCGCCGATCCGGACGCGCGGTGTGAGCGGGGAGAGACGCCGTTGCTGAAGATGGTTAGGAGGCTCGGGTATTACATGGGCAAAAACGACGATCCTCCGACAAGGGCGAGGCGGGCAGATGCCGTCGACTGCGTATGGATGTTGGCAAGGGCCGTCAAGGACATTAACGCTGTCGACGCTGGTGGAAGGACAGCGCTGCACCTGCTCCTCCACTACAACTTGAACCTAATGTTTCTCAAGCACGCGTCCATGGTACTCTGCCAGCAAGGCATTGGGATACACATCCGGGACCACGACGGTCGCACGGCGGCGGATATTCTCCGGTGTCGGTACGGCAATCGGCGGGCGGACTGGATGATGGAGATGTTTGAATGAACGGGCACGTCCTTCTAAACGGAATTTGTGTGGGAAAATACAATCCACAAATTAAATTGGGAATGAAGGAGGTCGTTAGAAAGATGGAAGGCAAGAGCAGAGGAATTCGGCAAGTCGCTAGATATTACAAGAAAGGGCTAGCCAACAAGATTGTTCGTAGGATTAAACCCAAAAAAAAAACCGCAATCGCTCCTTTAGGAGCCAACGTATAAGGTTATGGGTAACATTAAGCATGACAATGGAAACGACAGGACAACAGCCGGGCCGAGCACAAAGGGCTCAGTTGCCCAAAAACCGCCCCTTGGCCCCGACGAGATACCTCCGCGCCAGGGCTACGGCGCCGTCGCGGGCCAGGCTGGCGCCCATGTCACAGTCGCGGCAGTAGCCGCCCGACGTGGTGCGCAGCAGCCCGCAGCCGGGGCAGCTGGCCAGCACGGCGCTGCCGGCGCGGTGGAGGCGGCCCCTGCCGGCCCCTGCCACGACGTAGTTGCCCGTGGGGCAGCGGTAGACGGTGCTGCTGCTACCACCGGTGCTGCTGACGGGGACGCCAGCCACGTGCGCGCTGTAGACGGCCCCGTCGCTCCTGGGACGGCGGGGCCGGGGCGGGGGTGGCGGCGTCAGGATCATGGTCGAGCCGGGGGCGTTGAAGAGGACGGCGTTGGCGGCGGTGGTGTTGCTGGTGCTGTCCTGTGGGGAGAGGATGTCGGTGCTGGGCACGACCATGGTGCCGTAGTTCATGAAGAGAGACACGGGGCGCGACGGGGCGCCGCTCTGCAGCTGGGGGACGAGGCGGCGGGCCACGTAGTCGCCTGTGGCGGCGACGAGGGCGTTTTGGGAGCTGCTGGAGTCTTGGTGCCGGCCGCCATGATGATTGTGCCTGTGCTGGTGGTTGTGGTGATGGTGGTGCGGGCGATGGGCGCTGTGGTTCCTGCTGCGTTGGGGGTGGTCAGGGACATGGTGGTGGACCACGGCGCCCGAGTCTCGGCGGTGTCGGTTTTGCAGCTGCTGGCCGCTATCCCAGGGCCGGGTGTCGTATCTGACGGCCGGTTGTTGTGCCCAGCCCGCCATTGCGCCGGTGGTAGTTCCTGTCGTCTGATAGGCGGGCCTGTTTTGTCGGTTCGCAAGAATCGTGCGCAGCGTTGGATCAAAACCCATAAACAGGTCATGAAATGCACGACATGGAAAACAGGGCAACCTGGGGTTAAGACACTTAAGTAGCATCGACCTGCCAGTTGTGCACGTCGCCTCGCCCGTCACTTTTAGGCAACGGCCGATCTCTGTCGAGGCCTTGAAAGCCCGCAGCCCGCCTGGTTCGCCCTGTCTCCCTTCATCATGGCAGGATCACGCGGCCGCACATGGACCGCTAGCTACCCCCAAAACTCTCGTGCTCCCCCGCGCACCGCCCCCGGCGTCTCCCGAGACCTGGCAGATGGGCGTGGCGGAGCCCACATGCTCCCCGCGCCGTCGGGCGAGGGACGGGGGAGGCTGCCTTGGCAGCGCGCGCTGGCTGTCGTGATGGTGCATCAGCGTCTGCAAGTGAGGCCTCGGTTGTGCTGCTGCATGGATTTGTGCTGCTTTTGCTGCCGTCAGCTGGCAGGCATGCCCCCCCGTTTCGTAAACGCCATTGGGTCGTGCTTCCGGGACCACTGAGAGGTGGTGCGACGGCGAGGTGACACCAAACGCTTTCCCACATAGCCGGTTGACTCACGTAAAGAGGCGGTGGGTACGGTACGCGAAGGCTTTTCAATGACGGAAGCCACGCGCCCAGGTCCGAATTCCATGTGTTGCCGTTGGACAAATGCCATTCATGGATGCCTGGAACATGGACTGCGCAACATGGATACCTTCTCAGTCTTCCCCACCGCCTTTCTACGGCCGGCCTTCGTCCGCATCAATCCCGCAGCAGGGCCAGCGATCATCAAGCGAGAAGCGTGTGTGGTTTAAGGGTAAAATCCATCGTTGCCATCGATGGGCTCCCGGTTCGAGTCCGGGCACACGCATCGCATCCGTCGGTCGTCTTTCAAGATGGTCGGCACCAACCTTTTTTCTACTTTCCTTACCATCAGCAGCTTTTTGCACAGCTTATGCTCAGCCACACTTTCAACCACACCATATGCACACTCAGCCTTGCACGGTAGTTACAATGATGGGGTTCGGTATCTCAATTAAACTCGGGCAATTATCAATCATCACCTGCCCCTTTCGGCAACTCAGCGCCAACGTCAAGCCTCATTAACTCTCCTCCTCACCAACGAAGGACCAAACACCAGCCTCTCAATACGCCCCCGCCCGCTCAGTCCACGCCGGCGCCTCGACCAGCGTGACATTCTTGTACCCCGACATGATGACGCTCGGCCCCGCCGTCCCCGGCGCCGTCGTCAGCGCGATCCCCGCCAACTTCGCACCGCCAGGCTGCGACCCCCACAGACTGATGGCCAGCCAGTTCTCGCCGTGGTAGTCCAGTATCCCCTCGGGCACGTGGAAGGCATCCTGCGGGCCCAGGTGGCTGACGTAGCGGCCAAACTGCCAGCCGTTGACAAAGACCTGGACGCGGTAGTAGTTGCCGCCAGCCACGTCCCCGCGGCCGCCCGTGCCGCTGCCCGACGAGTTGGCGAGGACGACGTACAGCGGCACGTCGAAGCCGCGCGGCATGTCGAGCGCGAACCGCGTCGCGAAGAAGCCCACCCCGGCCGACGGGATGCCGTCCGCGACCGGGTGCCGCGCCGCCCACGACGCGCCGGGGGCGCCCGGCAGGTGGTAGCCGTGCCGCTCGGCCCACAGCCCGCCCTCGTTGAGCGGGCCGCGCGCCAGGTCGAGGTAGTTCTCGCCGCCGAGGTTGCCCGTCAGCGCCCACTCGACGGCCGGCTGGGGCTGGGAGGATGTGAAGCTGTAGCTCATGACGCCGCGCGGCTTCTTCATGACGTCGCCGTCCGACACGAGGTTCAGCTCGTGGCCGTGGTTGTCGATCAGCACCGTGAGGGTGTGGCGGCCCGGAGCCGGCGGCCCCGCGAGGTCAAACGTCGCCTCCCGGATCTGCACGTTGTTCTCGCCCGGCCACGCGCCCAACAGCTTGTCGTCGAGCCAGACGGCTGACCCAAAGGCTACGCCGCCCTGCGTCTGCAGCGCGACGGCCGTCTCGGCGCCCGTGGCGACGAAGCTGCCGCGGTAGACGAGGAAGCCGCTGTGGAAGCCGTAGTCGGCCGCGTACAGCGACACGGGCGTCGCGAGGTTGGGGTACGCGATGTTGGGCGTGGTCGTGCGGTTGGCCCGCGGCCACCTGGCGTCGTCGTACCCGGGCCGGATCTCGGGCAGCGAGTCGACGTAGCGCCAGTCCTGGCCCGGCGAGTTGAGGTCGGGCAGCTTGAGTTCGGGCTTCCAGTGCAGGACCGTGGTCTTCCAGAAGCCCGTGGTGGCGTCCACGCTGAAGTTTGTGCTGTTGCCGTTCACCGACAGCGCCGTCGCCTGCGGCGGAACGCCCATGAACTCGAGCGTGGCCGTTCGGTCAAAGTCGCCCTGGACGCGCAGCACCGAGCCGTCCAGCGAGGCGGAGCGGATCAGGTACCCGCCCTTGACGACGAGGGCGCCGTCTGTGGGTGCCTTCTTGGCCGTCGCGTTCGGGTGGTTGGCGACGTCGACCACCCAGAAAGCCCGTGCTTGAGCCCTGTCTGTTGGGAATGTTAGTTGATGTCTGGGGGAGCCCATCCGCTTGACGTTGGCAAGGGTAGCTTACCGAGCAGCATGACATCCAACGACCCAAGCCTGATCATCTCCCTCTTCTCAGCCTCCGTCACCTCCCAGCTGAACGAGATGATGCCATCGCGGATCAGCGTGTTCCCCGAGGACGGCGGCGTCGTGTCGCCCTTGTTCCCGCCCCCGGCCACGCTCGCCTCTGCGACGCCAATCTCGTGACGCTCGCCCACGCCGCCGTACACGATCAGCAGCACGCGGCCGTCGGGCATGCGCTTCCACGTGAAGATGTCGGCCGTGCAGTAGACGACCTCGACGCCGCCCGCGTCGTAGTCGACCACGTGCACCTTTGCGTCGCGCCCCTGCAGCGTCAGGCTGCCGCCCTGCCGCGGGATCGAGACGTCGCCGGGCCCGCGGCTGCTGCGCACGCTGAGCGTGTAGGGCGTGCTCGTCGCCACCGTGATGTCGCGGTGCCGCACCACCAGGAACTGCGTCCGGGCCTGGTTCTCGGCCGTCGGCCCGGGAACCGACAAGCGGCTCACCTCGAGCGGCTGGCCGCCAGGGCCGACGGCGACCGAGGCCGTCGCGTTGTCGGGCACCGCCAGGGCCAGGGCCGCCTCGGAGGCGCGGACGAAGTTGGCGACGAGCTTGATCTCCGAGTACTTTGCGCGGTCGACGCGCCTGTCCTCGCGCACGCTGGCGCCGTAGTCGTAGGAGCTGATGCCGCCGTCGTTGCCAAGGTTGCCCCAGTTGGCGCCGCCGACCGTCTGTATTCGTTCCTCTGTGTCAGTAGAATGTCGCAGGCGGCATCGGGTGTCGTGAGAAAGAGAAAAAAACCGACCATGTACGACCCCAGCAGCTTGACGCCCATGCCAAAGGTCGTCTTGTAGAAGATGCTCATAAACTCCGGACCCATCAGGTGCGCGCACTTGTCGTACCCCGGCCCTCCCCAAGACATCCACGACCCGCCCTGGAACTCGACGAGCGAATGTGGGGTCTTTGGGCTTATGTCCTTGTGCTTGGCTCCCCAGCTAAAGTCGGCATTGCGCCAGGCGTCTGGCCGTTCCTGTCGTGTAACATGTCAGCACTCTAGTTCAAGACACGACCGGGGGTGTGACCAAGAAGGCTGTTGTCACGCACGCAATCATCTGGTCCCCAGCTATTTTGGCATCGGTGTCAGTGAAAGTCAATAATGTTGGCCAAGGGCGCGACAATACGCCCGGTGCACATACAAGTAGGCATCGTGGCCATAAATATCCGGCGAGCCAGGTCCGTTGTTGGGCTTCAAGTTTCCGTAAGCTCCAACGTCGTTGTTGATCATTGGGACAACGACACCGGCGGCTCTGGCTTGGTCGATGATGTACTGCACGTAATCGCCGTCGGGGAACGGCTTGGTCCTGCCCGTGGTGCTGGAGTACTCGTTCTCGGGCTGGAAGAGGATGACAGGCCCGCCGTTGGTGATCTGCGCCTTGGCGATTGCCTTGCAGATGTTGGCCATGTAGCTGCGACGAAGGAGCGTGGCTGTCAGTAAACACCGCTCGTGGACTTGTGCTTGCTCCCCAGGTCAATACCAGCAAACGTACATATCACTAGCCTCGAGGTAGGCCCTGTCCTTGGTCCGGAGCGTCCCGTTGATCCTGGTGAGCCAGCCCGGGAAGCCGCCGCCCGAGACCTCAGCGTTAATGTAAGGGCCCGGTCGCGCGATGACGTACAGGCCCGCCTCGGACGCGGCCTCGAAGAAGGGCTCGAGGGCGAAGACGCCGTCGGCCCGGTACCGGCCTTGCGTGCCCTCGAGCAGGGCCCAGTCGATGTAGATGGAGACGGCGTTCATGCCCAGGGCCCGGATCTTCTGCATGGCGTCGAGCCAGAGCGACGGCACCGGCAGCCGGAAGGGGTGGAACTCGCCCGCGAAGACCATGACGCGCTCGCCGCGGACGAAGATGGACCGGTCGTCCCAGGTAACCTGCGGCGCGTGGCCGTGTGTGTTAGCAGAGGCGGAGGGGACGCTCGCGGAGCATGTTCAAAGCGGGTTGGCTCACAAGATCTTGCAATTGCCTCTTCGCGGCGGGGTCTGATGGGCCGCGGATGTTCAAGGCGCCCAGCACGCCTGCGGCCCGAGCCGCCCACGACGCTATGGCCCAGATCTTCATCTTCGACTTTCTCCTCTGCAAGCCCTAGGAGAGAGAAGGACGAAAAGAGAGGACGAGAGGGGCTGTGACGGAAATGCGAAGTTGTCCCCTTGAGGGTTGCGCGTGTATTTGTGTGATATCGCCGAGTCAAGGGACCAAGCAACACGAGCTCGTTCGCTTGCCTTGAACTGGCTTCGACTGACAGGAAGACGGGAATGCAGGGTGCCGCGCTGCTCCAAGGGCCAGCTCAAACCTCATCCCTGACTCTGCTCCCTCAGTCCAGTCGCGGGCAGTGAATGGAGCGGCTTCGTCTCGTGTTTATATCGGACCCCTCCCCTCCAATCTCGACAGTCTCCCGCATGGTCGCGACCCCGCGGCGGGCAAGCCCGTTACCGCCCCGTGGACGACCATACCCGACGTCATCGAGCCGACAAGTGAATAGGCAGGAGACAGCGTCCGAGTCGTGTCGTAGTGTCGGGCGGGTTTTTTTTTGTTTTGCTTTTTTCCCCTCCCCCACGTTACATGGGTTGCTGTTACTCACGGTCGCGTGGTGCGTCGCGCCGTCGACAAGACGTGCCCTCTCCCCGGCCCGTGGGCCAATCCGCGTCGAGCAAACCATGGCCCAACCGCCGCGTGACGCCAACACTTATATGAAGACCATAAAGGGTGGTTGCGGCGGCGGTGCGACTGGACAGGCGGTTCTGGAATTGGAGAAAACAGGGCCGACTGGCGACCCCCCCGGTCGGCGGGGTAGGAGGGCATACCACCTGCCTGGACCGGAGAAGACTGGAGGCCAAGGCGAGGTGATCGGCAGCGGGTCGTCTGCTGGGCGACCAGGTTGCCGAACCGGCTCCGGCTCGCGTGAGGGGGTGTAGCCCTCGTGTATGTGGACGGTCTGCAGCGGTCGTGTCTTGTCTCGCCCCCCGCGGCTGCAACGTTGGGCCATGTGAAGAGCCAAGGTGCGGAGAGTAAAACATGCAGGCACGCGGCTGTCATCTGATAACCTCCGGGTTCGAGGGGTGTTGTCGCGTCGCCACGAGACGTTGATTTGTTGGTAGTTTGCGTCCGCCGCTGCCTTTTCGAACCTGGCGTCACGGCCCTTGTGTCCATGGCTGTCCATGGCCAGAAGCAGACCCGCAGCTCGACATAATGGCGGCTGAGGATCGTCGGCTTGCATCAGACAGGGTCGGCACTTCGGTCGGAATTAGGCAGGTCGGCAGGCGCCGATCCGACAGGCACAGAAAGGGAGAGTTTTACCTATTTTGGGTGTGAGTGGCTGGGGCCAGGCGTGGCCGCCAGGGACCTGGCACTGAATGCGGGGGAGTTGGGCGTGCGCCTCTCCCATTGGGCCAGTTCCTGACCTCTCGGCTCTGCCGTCCGTGGCACCAACTGAAAAAAAAAATTCCGAACCGCAAAATGCTTTTCCCCACCCAAACTCTAACGCAAAAAAAGATCAAAACAAACTCAATCAAATTCAATTACAACATGCCAAAGCATCATAATACGCTCAAAACAGCACGGATTTTTTCGCCAATAATAAAAAGCGAAGGCAAAATAACTGCCCATTAATTTGGATATAGTTACAGTTATTGCTTTTTTTTGGTGGTGTTAATCGACTTTGATATGGGAGCCCCTTTTTTGCGGTTCGAACTTTTTTCTCAGTTGGTGCGTGGCTTGAACCCTGACGCGCAAAGTCAAATTGGCCCTGGCTCCCTGCCCTTGGCGGGGCTTAGCAGGCGAACATGACAGACGGCGGTCATGGCCGGAGCTACAGGCTTCACCCTGGCCATGACAGAGTCAGGTCAGGGGAGCGAGATGGTACCATGTCGCCTCACCGTGCCGTCGATAAAAAGACGACTTGTTCGCCGTTGTCGAGGCTTGGAGTTGGTCTTTTCCCCCATCGCCAGATCCGCGAGAGCATTCCTTCATTTGCCGCTTGGCCTCCTGCTTCCGCACTCTCTTTTCCTTTCCTTACTGTCCGTTCTTGCGAGCCACACAGTCCTTCATTCAAGACCTTCATTCAAGACCAGCAAAACCAACCCGCCAACATGGTTTCCTTCTTCACACTCGCCCTCGCTGCGGCCTCGGCCATGGCCGTCCAGGGCGCCTCGATCCCGCGCCAGGCGGCCAAGCCCGTGTGGCTGACCCTGCCGCCGACGCCCGAGCTGCCGGCGCCCATCTCGACGGCGACGACCAAGATCAACGGCGTCGACCTGTGGATGCAAAAGTACAACGAAAAGGCCGGCGTCACCCCCATCGTCATGGACCACGGCGGCCTCGGGTACAGCGCCTACTTTGGCGACGTCATCAAGCGCCTCGTCGCCAACGGCCACTACGTCATCGCCCTCGACCGCCGCGGCCACGGCCGCAGCACCTTTGGGGCCGACGACAAGTTCACCTTTGACATGTTCGCCCAGGACACGGACGCGCTGCTCAAGCAGGCGGGCGTGACCAAGAGCGTCATGGTCGGCTGGTCGGACGGCGGCATCACCACCATGGCGGCGCTGCTGAACCCCAAGATCGCGCCCAGCATCGAGAAGGCCTTCCTGTTCGGCGCCACGGCCCTGCCCTCGGACACCAACGCCACCTTCAGCAGCACCGCCGTCTTCTCCGAGTTCGTGGCCCGCTCCGGCAAGGAGTACGCGGCGCTGCAGCCCAAGGCCAGCTTCACGTCCTTCGCCACAAAGGTCAGCGTCATGGAGGCGTCGCTGCCGCAGTTCGGGCCCGACGTGCTCGCCAAGATCGACGGCAAGAAGGTGACGGTCGCCGAGGCCGAGCACGAGGAGGCCGTGGCGCTCGGCGTCGCGAAGCGCCTGAGCCAGTCCATCAAGGGCAGCAAGCTGGTGACGCTCAAGGGCGTTAGCCACTTTGCGCCGCTGCAAGACCCGGCCGGCTTTACCCAGGCCATTGAGAACTTCCTCAAGGCTTAGATCAGAGCGTTTGCATTCATTTTGAGCGATAGACATAGAAATAGAAACCATAAGCAATTACAACGTTTGCCCATGTGCCGACCTTCCGCAGGTGTCTAGAACCCTGGGCCACTTTGTCCACGAGTCGGAGAAAATTATTGCAAGACATGGAAGAGCACGAACACGAACAGCCTGGCTCAACTCGATGCTGTCAGCAACGTTAATGGGACCAGCCAAACTCATCTACAGACGTCAACAGCCTGGGATCCTTGGTTACAACCAACACCCTTACGCACTTACAAACACTGTCATCCCCGAGTAAAGCTCCCTTCCCAGTCAGGTCATGATTACAGCTTGTATGCGCGCTCTTGGCTGACATTGACTGTTGCGTGACACAGCCTTTCAATGTCATTTATCCTGCCTTCCCGTTGGGGAAGCCGCGACTACGCGCCTGCATGGGACCTCCCTCAGGCGGCTGCAGTCATGGCTGCGACCACTCGGCACAGCCCAGATCGATCTCTCAATACCTCAAGCCGCCCACATCCAGACAGCAACCAGCATGTACTCGACCATCCGGGCAAAAACAGTGGCAAGAACACCGGGCAGAACATGGGTGGCAACCAGGACACCAAAAACTCGGGTCAGAACACGGGGGGGAACCAGGACATGAAGGGCGAGAACACCGACGTCTCTGGCGGCAACAACTCGGGCGGCAATAACTCGGGCGGCAACAACAGCATCGGTCCCATCAGCTCCAACTCCGAGGGCGGCAAGGGCGGTCAGGCCCAGGGTGGCCAAGGAGGCAGCGGCGGAAACTCCAACTCGCAGGCCACCAACACCAACAACATCAACGCCGGGTCGTCGCCGGCAATCAACGCGCACAACTACTACCTCGAGGGGTCTTATCGCGGGCAGCCCAACTACGGCCAGCAGCAGCCCAACCAAGGCCAGCAGCAGCCGACTAACCCCAATCAGCAATGGCAGCAGAAGGGGCAGGACTGGCAGGCTCAGCAACGGCAGCAACAACAGGAGCAGAAGCGGAATTGGGCCTAAAGAATCGACAGGCGGGATGCCAGCTCCAGGGGCAACAGTTTCGCTATCCCGTTTAATGGCAGTATCACTCCCAGCCTGGCGGGCTACTAACCAAGGTTTACAGATCGAGATTCGGGGGCTCACAGTACCAAGAGTGTGTGCGTACGTCTTGCGGCATGGTAGGGCGTTTTGGTGTTTTCTTTCTTGTTTTTTATGCTTGTTTTCCATCAGTCGTTTCTCTCGCGATGTGCCATTCTTACTCCTATTGACAAAGAGAATCGGTTTCTTAAATCCTGGCCACTGCTCTTTGGATCACCTGACGCCCAACCACACTCTCATCATTTCCTGTCAAGTTCCGTCCCGTTTCTCCCCAAGTATCTCGCGCTCGGGTCTACTTGCATGCCGAGCTTCTTCCCGGAGGCAACCCCCTTTCCTCGCTGCTATGCTCGGCAAACACCTGCAGGTAGGCTATAAGTACACTTTGGCTAAATAGGCGGGACAAGCAGACTGCCGCGCAGCCTCCCCGCACAATGCGGAGGCTCCCGCTCTACTTCGGGGCGATATTTAAACTACCTTTTGCTGCACCCGCTCCTCGGGCCCAGGTGTGGCAGCGATCTGCGGCAGTTTCCAATACGCACCGATCTAGAACGAAGGGTGGGCGTAGGACTTATTGGTCGTAGCCTACCACGCCCACCGGGAAAGAAATGACAGCTCCCTCGAGGAATAGGAACATGAATAAAAACACGAATAACCATAGGAATAACCATAGCAATAATAACAGGGAAAAAAATAGGAACGCTTATGGCATGAACAATTTCACTAAATCTTTGGGACCTCCTGTAAGACCGCTGTCTTTTTTGTGATGGGCGTGCCTACCTTGGGTAGCCGCACGGCTGTTGCAAGAAGTAAACCGGGAGCTGGCGCTTATTGCCAAGCTTCAGTGTGCTGCCGTCGTTACTCGCATGCGTACGTGTACCGGCGCCTCAATGCGACCAGCCACCCGTCTCCGGGACCCTCTGCCCCCTCAATGCAGCCCGCCGTTTCCTGTCCATCCCGGTGGCAATTAAACCGCAATAATTGATGACCAACGGCCGCTGTTTTATAGGTTGCACTATCCGGGCCCGGACGCGAGCACACGAGGCCAGCCCCGCCGACTGACGCGTTCTCGTCGACATGCGTCTACACTTCGCCATACTCCATCGCTAGGGCGAGCCCACAGCCGGCGCCGTGGTCTGTATGTTAGTTATATAGTTGGGGCTGTTCTGCGTAAACGTATGCCATGGATTGTGTGCTCCAACACGTCTCTCGTGTCCCTCTTCGCCAGGCCGTAATCCTTCCGTCATCTTCCCAATGACTCCCCTCCGTGGTCTCCTTGTTGCCCTCGCGGGGCTGTCGGCCCTTGCGGCTGGCGCACCGTGTACCAAGCCGGCACAGCGCTTTGCGTGGTGAGTCTGGCGCGGATGACGTTGGTCTTACGATGGGCTATGGCGAGTCCGGGACGTGGAAGTTGGCACACTGACAGCGTTGGGAATCCACATCGGCAGGCACAAGCTGAGCAACGAGACAAAGCTCGAATACATCAATGCGGAGCTGTGTCTGATGAAGAAGCCGGCGCGGCTCGGGCTTCCTGGCGCCAAGACCCGGTTCGACGAGCTCCAAGCGATCCATCAGCTTCAAGCGTGGGCGACGCACTTTGTGGTTCGTATGGCCCGCTAGGACAGTGGCAGCATCCAATAAACCAAACGCGACTAAGCATCACCATACAGGGAGCCTTTCTCCCCTTCCATCGCCTCATGATGCTCGCCCACGAGACTGCTCTGCGAGACGAGTGTGGGTACAAGGGATACCAGCCGTGAGTCCACAAACGACGCGATAGGCCGCATGACCTCTGTCCTACGCTGACGGCGCAACGCGAGACCAGGTACTGGCAAGAGCAGCTGGACGCGGGCCGCTTCGCCAAATCGGTCGTCTTCGACCCGGTGCACGGCTTCGGCGGCAACGGGCGGCGCAGCGACGGCTGTATCACGGACGGGCCCTTTGCCAACTACACCAACTCGCTCGGCCCCGGCTACCAGGTGACGAACCACTGCATCGACCGGGCCATCAACGACTTCATGAGCCTAGGATCCTCGCAGGCGAGCGTCGACAACTGCCTGCGCCAGGAGTCGTGGAACCGCGCCTGGAACTGCATCGAGGGCCAGCCGCACGGCGGCGGCCACGGCGGCGTCGGCCGCCAAATGCTCAACCCCATCTCCAGCCCCGGCGACCCGCTCTTCTACCTGCACCACACCTGGCTCGACAAGCTGTACTGGGACTGGCAAAAGCAGAATCGGGCCGTGCGGACCTCGACCATCAGCGGCGGCAATATCGGCGTCGAGCGGGCCAACGGGTTCAACATCCGGCCGCCGGGCATGCCGTAAGTATCTCTTGTCTGTGTTTCTATGGCTTGGACGAGCACCTGCTGACACGTCCTGCTTCGTTGCCGTTAGAGCTCCCACCGGCGCCGACGGCGACCCGGGCACCGAGACGACGCTTGGCCATGTGCTCAACATGTTTGGTAATTCCCCCAACAAGACAATCGCGGACGTGCTGAACATCCAGGGAGATTATCTGTGCTACGAATATGTCGAGCCCTGATCGAGAGGTGGCCGTCGACAGGCAGCGGGCTGTCGGGATCAATTTGGAAGGTAGAAATGACGATGACAGACTCTTGTTTGCCATGAACTGCTCCAGCTGCGAGGGTTGGTCTACTAGGTAAATGCTTTATTGTGTGAATACAAAAAGAAGCCCTCTCGCTCCACATTTTTTTCCCTTGTGCTCTTTCAACCCTGATTTCCGCATCCGAGCCAGCGGTCCTGGTCCCTGTCGTGCCCTCGAGTCCACCACCAGGCGCAATCGCCCGCAATGAGGGCAGGGTTTGACGAGGGGCAGATGACAACGACTCGGGCGGTGGGGCATGACGCGCCCGATCTCCATTGCATGCCCTGTCGTCTGGTACGGTAGCCTCTCATGCTGTCGCGGGTAATTCGCAGAAACCGACTTGGCTCGATCTTCACGGTGCCTTTCAGCGAATGTATATCCACCCTCGGGCCGCTCGCTAGTCGACACCGCGGGGAAGATGCCGCGGGTCGGATAGCGTTATCGGGTCATGCTCTTCAAGCGTAAGCTTCCCCACCCTGTTCCCCGGGATATCCGCTAGGTCAGCCGAGACCTTGGCCTGACTCCCCAGACCCTCACTGTCATCTGGCGAAGGAATAAGACCGGCCTTCATGAGGGCTCGCCATGGAAGCCGATCGCTTGTTAGCACAATAGGGCGACAGGATAGAAGACATGAAGAATCGCATGTCCGGTACAGACGATATAAATTCGCGGGCCATGCGTATACTCGCCTGTGCCGAGAGACTTTTTCCCGCAACGTCGGCGAGCCTTTTTGGTATGACTCCCAGGGCATAGCGGCACGACGCCATGTCTTAGTCATGCCGGTGCCCATCGATGAGGGGAAGACAAAGGTGAGGAGCTAGGAAGGAATGGGTGTCCAAATGGGCGCCTTTATCTTAGTTGCCTATTGTCCTTGTTGGCGGCACCATTCATATAAAGATTGCGGTATAAGCGCCAGCCCCTGATGCGGACAGCCAAGTGCTACGCACCACCTACCAAGCATCTACCTAGGTACCCCCCAGACCGATCGGACCGGGAGCTCCTAGCCGGCGGGCGATCCACAGGTTCTGTCGACTAATCCACCAGCGCGGGACCTATTAAGCCCATCAAGATAAAGACCTCGGACCTAAGAATCCCCACGTCCGAAAAAAGCCCCAGTCCGCTTGCTCATTCTACTGCAGCAATGGCCTCGACCCGGAATATCCTCAAGGAGACCGTGACGGAGCTGGATGAAGCACCCTGGCCCGCGCCGGGGGTTGTGCTGCAGGTACGGGTGGGCCGGGTCAAAGAACGCGCCCTCTCGGGGGAGATCACGTCCGCCATTTACAAGCAGGAACAGGACGGGCCCGTCTTCTGCACCAAGACTGGCTTCACCGGCGACGAGCACGTGTACAGGGAGCACGGCGGGCTCGAGCGCGCCGTCCACCAGTACGACCCGGAGCACTACCCCAGCTGGCGCGCCGAGAGGTGCCCGGAGCCGGAGCTGTACGCGCCAGGGGCGTACGGCGAGAACCTGATCACGACAGTCCTGAGCGAGCACAATGTCTGCATCGGCGACGTGTTCCAGGTCGGCGCCGACGTCCAACTCGAGGTCAGCGAGCCGCGGCACCCGTGCCACAGGATCAACGCGCGCTTCAAGTGGGAGCGCGCCCTAGGCCGCACCATCAAGACGGCGCGTGTGGGGTGGAACTACCGCGTGAAGCAGACGGGCTACGTCTGCAAGGGCGACGCCATCTCTCTGGTCAGCCGCCCACACCCGCGCTGGTCCGTCCCGAACGTGCAGCGCGTCATCAAGGCCCGCAACGCGCCCTTTGACCTCCTGGCCGAGTGCACGGGGCTGCCCCTAACGGACGCGTTCGTGGGGCTCGCCACGAACCGGCTGCGCGAGGGCCCCAAGAAGTACAGGCTGGTCGACGCCCGGCTCGTCACGCCGCGCGTCAGGCAGCTCACGTTCGAGCTGCAGGGCGGGGGCGAGTTCGCCAATATGCAGTTCGACCCTTATGCCTTTGCGCAGATCAGCTTCGGCCCGGAGTCGGCCCCCATCTCGCGGTCCTACTCCGTCGTCGACGGCGACCTGTCGCGCTTCACCCTCGGCGTCGCCCTCGACCGCCAATCGCGGGGCGGGTCGGCGTACATCCACCGCTCGCTCAAGGTGGGCGACGAGAGCGGGATGGCGCCGGGCGGGAACCCGCGCGCGGTCGAGAACGACTCCCGGTGCGACGAGTCCGCGCCCCGCGTCCTCGTCGTCGGCGGCATCGGCATCACGGCGTTCCTGCCCTCCATCAGGCTCTGGGAGGACAAGGGCCTGCCGTACCACGTCCACTACGCCGTCAGGAGCCCGGAGGAGGCCGCGTTCCTGGACCGGCTGCCCGCGGGCAAGACGACCTTGTACGCCTCGTCCCGGGGCGAGCGCCTCGAGCTGGCCAAGGTCATCCCGAAGCTCGACGGCAGCGGCCCCGACGCTCCTCCGGCCGCCCGCATCTTCTCGTGCGGGCCGGCGGGCCTGATGGCCGAGTGCGCGCGCGTTACTTCGGCGCTCGGCTACCCGGAGCACATGGTGCACTTTGAGGACTTTGGCGGCGGCGGCGGCGCGGGGGGCGGCCTCGGCGAGTCGTTTGAGGTGGAGGTCGAGGACCCGGACTTGAACCGGCGCGCGGACCTGGCCGTGCCGTCCAACAGGACCCTGCTCGAGGTGCTCAACGAGGCGGGCTTCGAGATCGCCTTCTCGTGCAAGGCCGGCGGCTGCGGCGCGTGCAAGGTCAGGGTGTGCCAGGGTGAGGTCGAGTACAAGAGCAACGCGCTCCTGGACAAGGACAAGGGGCACGCGCTGCAGGCCTGCGTGGACCGTGGGCGTGGGAAGCTCAAGCTTGAGCTGATTTGATCTCGTAATACGTCCTGGGACCGCTACTTTGCCTCTTCCTTCCACACCTTTCGGCCATCGTCGAGCATATTCTTTTTTGTTGTTTTTGGATCTTAGGAGTCGCGCCAACACGGAACAATAGATATCAGTAGCAACCAACAAATGCACATACACTAAATGCCAAATCCAGTGCCCTCGTTATGCTGTGAGTGCCACTTTGAGCAGGCCTGTCCAGACCGATTCTGTCCGCGGCCCCGATGTCGGTCCTGCTGGCGGGAATAAATTCGGCTATCGTCATCGTTGCGCTAGCCATATCTCTTCGGGAAACGATTTTTGTGCTGCTGGAAATCGAATAGGCCTCGTCTCGAAGCATTGAAATTATTGCAGTAAGGCTCCTTGTGGGGGCACGGGCTCCGCTGCATTTTTGAAGGATTACCTCAAATCGGGCTGGTGTGCAGTGGCGCAGCAAGCGTCGCCTAGGTGCATGCCTAGTGCTAATTACGGACGGTAGCTGTGGCGCAGCCTCACGGCTTCCAACGTGTAAAGGACTGCAGCACCTCTTCACCCCACGAGCTTGATCTCAATGCAGTAATTCTGCTTCTTTTCGCAGCCTTTCACCTCCCGCCATTTCGCAACCATCCACCCAAGTCGCACTCTCAGACGACAAGGTGGCAGAGATGGCGTCACACAGCAACCCGCGGTCCGAGGAGCCGGCCGGAATGGCGCCCCCGCCTGATAATGCCGAGAACGACAACTACTCCGACGTCGAAATCCCCTCACCCTCCCACGACGGGTCGGACTGCGAGAGCCCGGAAATGCCGGCCCAGCTGTCGGAGATGTCGGTGGAGGAGTTCTTTAGGCCCATCGTCGAGCGCACCAGATACCGGATGCACCCCATGCAGGAGGCCCTCACCGTGCCATGGGAAGTGCCCGTCAGCGCCGCCGACGTGGAGAGGCTCAGGGTCGGGTTCAGGTCGAGGAGCATGGACGACAAGTGGGACCTGCTGCTCGAGGACCCGGACGACAAGGGCGGCTGGTCCATGCACATCATCCGGACCTTTGGTGCCATTTATGACACGTGCTTCGTCCTCCACCTAGTCCACAGCCAGCAGCCAGGCACCGGCACGAAGACCACCAGCTTCACTTGGGACACGGAATTCTCCCATCACCATGTCCCTGAAGAGCAGGCCAAGAAGGATGCCATTATGCTATTCAGAGGCCACCTCGGCTGCGAGTTCGAAGCACTGCCGCAATACACGTGGGCCACGGAGTTCTGGAGAAATCGCAGGAAGCTGGATGAGGCATACTCAGGTTGTAAAAACGAAAGTCGGTATTAGTTGACGAATTGTGTTGCTACTTCGGGTGTCTTTCCCCACCGGTTTTCAGCCAATGTAGTGTTGAGCACATCGCTCCAGATGATAACCATGAATTCTTCCACGTTTGCAGGTAAGCCGTCAGTAAGTAACCGATATGTTATGATAATTACTATTGGCAAATTTTCCCACCCAAATAATCTCCTACCTTCTCCTGCTTACCGCCTTCGTATGACATCGTCGAGCAAGAGTACCAGGCAACTGATGAATTTCGTCGACATGAGAGGGCCTGTTAAACAACCGAAAAAAGAAGACGAGAAACATTGCCGTAAAAATCAAATAACCCGAACACCTCAAGGCAAGCCAAGCTGGCCGCCGTTATTAATGTCATAACCAGTAACAACAATCTGTACTCTAACCCGTGAAAGCGCGGTGGACGCGGACGGAGTGCTTGTTGTTCTTCTCGGGCGAGGATCCCTTGGGCGACTGCGAAGCCGGGCGTTTGTTGGAGGCGCCGGTAAGGCTGGCGGAAACCCAAGGACCCGTTTAGGTATTGGGTCATTGGGTTTGGGTCCATCTGGGTAATGGGTCCAAAATTTGGGTAATTTTTGGGTTGGGTCTTTTGGGTTTTGGGTAATTTTTGGGTCCAAGCGAAAAAACTGGGTTTAAAGCGTTATTACCTTTGTTATTACCTTTAAATTTTTTACTTTTACAAATAATTATAATAAATATTTTTTACGCACGGGTCCTTAATTGGGTTTTTGGGTCCAAGCCGGACCCAAAACCCACGGGTCCAAACGGGGACCCGTTTGTGGGTTTTCGCCAGCCTTAGGCGCCAGTGGCGGGTGGGGTCTTGGGCCTCTCAAACTCGGCCCGCGTAACTGTCCCCTTGTGCTTGTGGCCACTGCGGATGTCCCACTTGACATGCTGGTCCAGGGGATCTTGTTCTTGACCGAGACCTCCTTCCCGCCCGGCTTGGGATACTCCAGTGGCTTCCCGTCCTTGCCATTGGTGCTCTGGAACGCCTCCTTAGCGTCCACCATTTCCAAGCGGTTGGCCGTGGTGTCAATGGTGTAAACGTAGCAGTTCAGGCCGGGTGGCGACCTGGAGCCCGAGATGCAGACCCTCTTGGACTTGCTGGTCGAGATCCACGGGTCCCTAATGCCCCGCCTGCTCAGCGTGGCCCTAGAATTGATGCTTTTATCAAAGTCATCCAATCGAGGCTGGGAAGGCTAACTGCAGGCGCAGGCGGGAGCTGGTCCCAATCCTGGTGGCATGACCGCAAAACTGACGGTGGATGCGACGATCGAAACGGAGGCCCTGACCTGGGCCAAGGAGCGGGAGGTTCCTGTCCCTTGCCTCCATCCCAAAATCCCGAAGTCCAGCCGCGACTTCATTCTGAGTGCGACATTGGCACAGCAGCCAAGCAGAATCCCCCACCTTGGCCAACCATCAGCTCAACCCTTGGCACAAATAATCTCCATCCGGGATATCATGCCCAGAGGTAACGCTGCGATGCAGTGCCAGGATCCTGGCCAGGGAAGGATACCTTCCTGATATGGGGTGACAGCGACCAACTGAGTAGGCTTATGTATCGGCATTGCGACCGCGTCCAATGCTGCCGCAGGGCGGGGGGAATCCTTGGTTGCCAATGCGCGCTGTGTGAGAGGTCGGATAAATTTCCCCGGCAGTCAGGGCGACGGGAGCGCGCAAATGAGGGCGACGTAACGGCAATATCGACATCTCAGTGAAACCCCATCTCTACTCAAATTTGACGTCTTGGCCTCCAGTCCTGCCCAAGAGCATGGCCCAGGCCCGTCCCCCTCGATCGGGAGCTCAGTCAGGGGGGCTCCAACCACCCCTAAAAGCGTCGCCCGGATGCGGAGGCGCCGCGGCCACTAGAGTGCGGACTCGACGCCCCTTTGGCATGTGCCGAAGCATACGTCAGCCCCTCGGGCGGTGAGTGGTTCGATGCTGGGTGAGGACCCAGGTGGGATGCTCCGCGACGAGGAGGGGTGTCGGCGGGACGGCGATGGAGTCCGGGAAGATGTTGGCGGGCGACAGGAGGAGATGGCAACAGCTACCCGTGGCGGAAACGTCATCTGTCGGCGGGTACTGCACTACAGATTGCCGTTAAAAGGCTGCGTTACACACTCCCTTCCACCTCGCTGTCCGTACACTCTCTACCCAAGTCGAGGCCTTCATGGTTAACATATGTAGCTTGAAGTAACCCGACCCATCCACCCCCTACACCACTTTCCCCTAACACCATGGTCCAGTGGGCGGCGTATCTCGGCCTGGCGGGGCTTGCCGCGACGGCCCTCGCGCACCCCGGCGGCGACGTCCGGGCCGAGTTCCGGGCGCGGGAGGAGCATCTCAACAACCCGCAGCGGCGGACCATGGGCTCGTGCCGGCGCAGCCTCGAGGAGAGCGGCCACTTTGAGGGCGAGCTCTCCCGGCGCATGGAGAAGATCGGCAACATCCGTCGCGACCTCGGCCTGGCGAACCCGTCCGGCCCCGTGCTCGACAAGCGGCAGGCGAGGGCCGGATGCGTCCTCGACCCAGAGGTGACCGAGGGCCCGTTCTGTAGGTGTCTTTCTTTGGGTGTTCCAAGGTGGTGGGAGAGGACTCGAACCGTCCGAGCTTGCGATTAAACAAACGGGTCCGGGCTTTGCGCAGGGGTCCAAGGCGAGCTGATCCGCGAGGATATCCGCGAGAAGGCGCCGGGCGTCGTCCTTCACCTTGACGTCAACGTCATCGACGTCTCGACCTGCAAGCCAATCCCAGACGTCTACGTCGAGCTCTGGGGGTGCAATTCCACGGTTAGTTCTCGGAAGCCGATCTGGAGGGCGAAAGCGTCATGACTACTAACCCGCGAGCCTTGAACCTTCTCGCAGGGCGTCTACACCGGCGTCGTCTCCAAAGGCAATGGCAATGGGGTTGCAGCGCCCGAGGAGATCAAAAACTCGGCCCTCCGCGGCATTCAGGCAACCAACGGCAAGGGCGTGGCCAGCTTTGTCACTGTTGTGCCTGGCCACTACGTCGGGCGGGCGAACCACCTGCACAGTATGTCTTTCCCTCCCC